>NC_041384.1:111359930-111437819 GCF_002162155.2 Triticum dicoccoides | reverse complement strand
AAATTCTCAAATATTGGGAAACCAATAGAGAGAACCACATGAAACCTTTTTTTCCGCCACCGCAAGTTTCTGTTCTTCCACGATCCCATCTAGAGACCTTTTATGGTACTTTGTCGGAGAGGAATCGATCAGGAAGGGCTTGTACATCATCATTTCTGCCTTCCGATGACGCGTGAGTAGTTTACCACAGACCTACGGGTCAGACAGAGCCCTTCTTCTATCAAAAAGATTCTATTTGTCTTTGCGCTTCCGGCTGACACCTTAAGGACGCCCAAATTCCACCAGAGCCGCCGTCTCGACCTCGTCCGCCCTCCGCCGGAGCCGTAGCTCACCCGAGCTCCATCATCTCCCCGCTCACCATAGACGTCCCCAAGCTCCATCGACTACACCCCAGAGTCTGTCTCACTCCGCCACACCCGCCTGTCATCACCGTCGTCACCCCTGACCACCGGAGAGCCGCCGTGATCAATACCCGAGCCGTCTCACCGTCGTCCTCCGCCCTGTAAGCGCCGGCGAATTCCCCTCCGCACAATCTTAGTCTGACGCTCCAGATTAGATCCCGCGAAGAGTTAGTTTTTTTAATAGATCGGTTTTTAGGTATGGTTTATTTCCGGTTAGATCGAATCGGTCGATCGGTTTATTTTATTATATGCGTGCGCGCGATTCTGTTGGATCTCGGCCAAGCGTAGGATAGCTTCTGCCGGACATCCCCCTAGCCCAATAGCAGCATGCCACGAAGCCAATCACCGATCTGTAGTTTTTTTCTTTTTCTTTCCGTTTCTGTTTTTAAAACAGAATAGTTCATGTTTTAGAAAATTCATATCAATTAGGATTTTTAGTATTTTAATTTTATTCTTTTTGCATTGGATTTAGAATTTTATGAAGTTTCTGTAGATGCAAATTTTGACATGTTTGAAAAAGTTTGAATTTGAGTTTGCATGAATTTGCTCAAATCACTAGATTGGCTATAATTTGAGCTCGAAGTACTAGTTTTGAGTGATTATTTTTGCTACTGGTTCAATGTGACTTGGTTTATTAGTAGGATTTAATTGATGAATTGTAGTACTATTTAAAATTAGGTTTTAATGAAAACATTAATATTTTAGTGTTTTGTGGGTTTTGTGCTATTTCTTTTAATTTTAATTGCTTTAATTGTTTTTTGATATATTACTTTTTATTTCTGTTAAGTTATAAGTAACAATTTTATTTGTAGTAAAAAATATTTTTTGTATTTTGTTTCTTTTATCTTACTAGAAAACTTGTTCTGAGCATAATGGGAGTTTTACAAATGATTTTAATGTGATTTCTTTTGTATAAAATTTTCTATGTGTTTTCTTTTTGTTATTTACTAAAAACTTTATTTTTGTTCTGCTAAAAATTTATTAGTGGTAGAAATTTTATTTGTAGCTTGTTTTACTTGTAGTAAGACTTTGCATTGAGTTCTAGAGTTTTCTTTGGTCTTGTTTTTGGTTTTCTTTGTGTGCTAAATTGATTGTTTATTTGCTAGTTTTACTTGTTGTTATAGCATTATTGTTGTATGATGGTATGCTTATATATGTCTTATTTGTTTCGATAGAGTATCCAGAGTGTGAGGCTTGTTACTACGAGTCTTTAGAGTTTGAAGATCATCACCAAGGCAAGTCATTTGATCATGTATTTTATTACCTATGTTTTTTGTTGCATTAGTTGTTATCCTCCCCACCATGCATGCAAGTAGGTGAATTTGATTTATTTTCTTGAATAGTACCATGTGGTAGGTTGAACCCAAACCCCCTTGTTACCAATGCCCAGGAACATTGTAGTTATTTTGCTATTCTTAGTAGACGGGGTTGGTTGAGTGAATTACATGGGAGTTGTGACAGTTAAGTTGATGACTACAACCCATGACTTCAAGATCTCAAGAAGGACTTCAATTCACTACTGGGTGGAGGACGGATGTGTTGGTGCAATATCTGCCTACCTTGTGTTTTGGATATTGTTGACAGAAATAGGTATGGACTTATTTGTTTGCTAGTGCATACAGAGAGAAATAGTCCATACAGAATTGAAGAGAATGTTGTCTCCGGTGCTAAGTTCGAGGAACTTCACCGAAGTATATCTGTGTTGCAAAGAAGAACGAGCTACATCTGATTAAGATATATAGATGAGAAGATTGATGTGAAGGAATTAACCCCTCGAAGAATTTACTACTGAAGCGAAGCATATGTTTCGGTATGGTCGTCCCAAGAAATTGACTAGAGCGAATGGAAGTCGAAGACAAAGTGAAGACATAGTATTCATTTTGTTGTTGTTCTTTCACTTATTTGAGTCATGGGACCTCCGTACTATTAAGAGGGGTATAGGTTCTCGTAGCTTCGACCCATTGTGATGCTTAGCCAAACCTATGAAAGTTGTGAGAGAAACCTCTTTGTGTTTTGAGAAAATACTTACCAGCAAGAGACTGTGATCTTCTTTGCTGTGAGAGATTTGTCTCAGACTGAGGAGTTAGCATTACTTTCTTCGCAAGCAATGTTATAGCTGTGCTCAAATCCGACCGTTGGACTCATGTCGTTCGGCCATTGGCTGCTCTCGACGTCCAATTTAGTCTTTTCCCATCTGGGAAGTGATACGTCTCCAACGTACTTATAATTTTTGATTGTTTCATCTTGTTATATCATCATTCTTGGATGTTTTACAATCATTTTATAGCAACTTTATATCATTTTTTGGACTAACCTATTGACATAGTGCCCCGTGCTAGTTGCTGTTTTTTGCTTATTTTTTACTTCACAAAAAATCAATACCAAACACAATCAAACTTTTTGGAGATTTTTTCTGGACCAGGAGACACACGATTGTCCAAAGAAGTAATAGAGGGGGCTCCGAGGGGAGCACAACCCACCTGGGCGTGCCTGGGGGCCCAGGTTCGCCCTGGTGGGTTGTGCCCACATCGGCCACCTCCCACACCACCTCTTTACTCTATAAATACCCTGAAAATCCAAAAACCCTAGGGGAGTCGACGAAACACAATTTGAGCCGCTGCAAGTTCCAAAAACACCAGGTCCAATCTAGACACCATCAAGGAGAGGTTCATCATCCTCATTGGTGCCTCTCTGATGATGCGTGAGTAGTTCATTATAGTCCTTCGGGTCCGTAGTTAGTAGCTAGATGGCTTCCTCTCTCTCTTTTGATTCTCAATACAATGGTCTCTTGGAGATCTATTTGATGTAACTCTTTTTGCGGTGTGCTTGTTGGGATCCGATGAACTTTGAGTTTATGATCAAATCTATTTTATCCATGAAAGTTATTTGAGTTTTGATCTCTTATATGCATGATTTCTTATAGCCTTGTATTTCTTCTTCGAATCTTTGGTTTAGTTAGGACAACTAGATCGATTTTTCTTCCCATGGGAAGAGGTGCTTGTTGGGGAATGTAGCATGCAATTTCAAAAAAATTCCTACGATCACGCAAGATCTATCTAGGAGATGCATAGCAACGAGACGGGGAGAGTATGTCCACGTACCCTCGTAGACCGAAAGCGGAAGCGTTATGTTAACACAGTTGATGTAATCGAACGTCTTCACGGTCCAACAGATCCAAGTACCAAACGTACGGCACCTCTGTGTTCTGCACACGTTTAGCTCGATGACGTCCCTCGAGCTCTTGATCCAGTAGACGGTCGAGGGAGAGTTCCGTCAGCACGATGGCGTGGTGACGGTGATGGTGGTGTGATCCACGCAGGGCTTCGCCTAAGCACTACGACGCTATGACCGGAGGAGTAAATTGTGGAGGGGGGCACCGCACACGGCTAAGAGAAATATTGGTGTGCCTTTGGGGTGCCCCTGCCCCTGTATATAAAGGAGGGGGGAGAGAGGCCGGCGGCCAGGAGGGGTGCGCCAATGGGGGAGTCCTGATTCGCCCTCTTTCCTTTCTCCATCGGAGGGAATAGGAATGAGAGGGAGAGGGAAAGGGAAGGGTGGAACCACCCCCTCCTTGTTCTATTCGGACTCCCTAGGAGGGGGGCGCGCAGCCACCCCCCGCGGGCTTCCCTCTCTCTCTCTCCCTTAGGCCCATGTCGGCCCAACACTTCCCCGGGGGGTTCCGGTAACCCTTGGTACTCCGGAAAAATACTTGAATCACTCGGAACCATTTCGATGTCCAAATATAACCATCCAATATATGAATCTTTACCTCTCGACCATTTCGAGACTCCTCGTCATGTCCGCGATCTCATTCGGGACTCCAACCAAACTTCGATCACCAAAACACATAACTCATAATACAAATCGTCATTGAATGTTAGGCGTGCGAACCCTACGGGTTCGAGAACTATGTAGACATGACCGAGACACATCTCCAGTCAATAACCAATAGCGGAACCTGGATGCTCATATTGGTTCCTACATATTCTACGAAGATCTCTATCGGTCAAACCGCATAACAACATACGTCATTCCCTTTGTCATCGGTATGTTACTTTCCCGAGATTCGGTTGTCCGTATCATCATACCTAGTTCAATCTCGTTACCGGCAAGTCTCTTAACTCGTTTTGTAATGCATCATCCCGCAACTAACTCAGTAGTTACATTGCTTGCCAGGCTTATAGTGACGTGCATTACCGAGAGGGCCCAGAGATACCTCTCTGATACTGAGAGTGACAAATCCTAATCTCGATCTATGCCAACTCAACAAACACCTTCGGAGACACCTGTAGAGCATCTTTATAATCACCCAGTTACATTGTGATGTTTGATAGCACACAAGGTGTTCCTCCGGTATTCGGGAGTTGCATAATCTCATAATCATAGGAATATGTATAAGTAATGAATAAAGCAATAGCAATAAAACTAAATGATCATTAAGCTCAGCTAACAGATGGGTCTTGTCCATCACATCATTATCTAATGATGTGATCCCGTTCATCAAATGACAACACATGCCTATGGTCAGGAAACTTAACCATCTTTGATTAACGAGCTAGTCAAGTAGAGGCGTACTAGGGACACTCTGTTTTATCTATGTATTCACACATGTACTAAGTTTCCGGTTAATACAATTCTAGCATGAATAATAAACATTTATCATGATATAAGGAAATATAAATAACAATGTTATTATTGCCTCTGGGGCATATATTTCCTTCAATTTCCCACTTGCACTAGAGTCAATAATCTAGATTACATAGTAATGATTCTAACACCCATGGAATCTTGGTGCTGATCATGTTTTGCTCGTGAGAGAGGCTTAGTCAACGGGTTTGCAACATTCAGATCCGTATGTATCTTGCAAATCTCCATGTATCCCTCCTTGACTTGATCACGGATGGAATTGAAGCATCTCTTGATGTGTTTGGTCCTCTTGTGAAATCTGGATTCCTTCGCCAAGGCAATTGCTCCAGTATTGTCACAAAAGATTTTCATTGGACCCGATGCACTAGGTATTACACCTAGATCATATATGAACTCTTTCATCCAGACTCCTTCATTCGCTGCTTCCGAAGCAACTATGTACTCCGCTTCACACGTAGATCCCTCCATGATGCTGTGCTTGGAACTGCACCAACTGACAGCTCCACTGTTGTGGAATTGTCACGGCAGATGTCCTAGTGTGAGGACTTAGTCGTGGAGCCATCGCAATGAGGTTAGCTTAAAGGAGTTAATCAGGACAAAGGACACGAGTAGTTTATACTGGTTCGGCGCCTTGCAGTGAAGGTAAAGACCTAATCTAGTTTGAAGTGGTATTGCTAGGGTTTCGATGACGAGGGAGCGGACATGCTTAACCAGCTCTTGATCTGTTCTTTCTTGTCCTTAAACCGCCGCCGGGTTGTCCCTTTATATACACAGGTTGACGTCCGGTGGTTCAAAGATTCCCGGCCGGCTCATAAACAAGTACGGCTCGGTATCTATTCTTTCCTATCTTACAATAAAAGTCATACTCCTATGGTAGTTTACATTTATGGGCCCTAATCCGCCTTCGGGCTTTCGGCCTTCTTATTAAGTCTCCTTCGTAAGCCGCCATCCTCTATATCTTCATGGGCTTCAATACTGGTAAATCATCATGAGCATAACTCGGCCCCTCTTGGGCGGTTTATACTCAATAGTTATATCCCCAACATTAGGCCCCAGGTTGATTTGAACTTGTTCATGTCAATCTTCAACACTTAAGAAAATTCCTTCTGCATTACCTTCGCGAAAACTTGTAACTCACCGTGACGTCATCTTCTGAGACCATGATAACTCGCCATGACGTCACCTGTCATTAATTCTATACAAATCCAAAACCATATATGAACCTTCATTTTTAATGAAGCTCCGACAATCGAGGCGTCGGCCCTGTTACATATCCAATTTTGAGCTCCTCGATTCCGGTGCATGCCACTTATCCATTCACCTTATAAATAGGGCCAGGTGTCCCTTTCACTTTCCCCCCTTTGCCTCTTCGTTTTCATCGTCTTCCTCGCGACGTATTCTTCTCGAGCCCAACTGCCGCCGTCGACCCTTTCCTCTGCATCATCCTTGGCCGCTTCATCAACCTGATTTGGTCCAGATCTCACTCGTGCACCTCTGTAGCCCCAGCAGCCTTGGTAAGTCCTTCCTTCTTCCTCCTCCGTAGATGTCATTAGGGTTCGTGCGAGCTCATGGAGGTTCATCACTGTTCTTCACCATAGACCTAATATTTGATCCAACTTTGTTATCTTCCTTGCGCGGTAATAGTTGTAGCTCATTTTTCATTATCAGAGCACCTCTTCTTGAGTAAAAAATCTAATCTAGCTCATATGAACTGCTCAAGCACTAATATCTAGGCCAGAATATTTTTCATTTCCTATCATGCGGTAGATCCAAAATTATAAGACCAGGTTGTGAAACCTGTTTTTCACCACTTAGCAAATTTTCCATTTTTAGATCTATCCTTTCAATAACTGTGTAGGCGGTTTAACTCAGAAAATAATAACCTGCCAGATATCATTAGTCCCCTCTTAAACCGCCAATTGCTCATCTCTGCAACTTGATAATGTCAATCTCCGGTTTAACACTTAAGCATGCCCCAACACTTTCTTCCTCTTAACCTTTAACGGATTAACCATGAATCTTTAAACTGGCACAAATCTTCTTTCATATTATCGAACAGATGGCCAAGTCCTTTTATTCCTGTAACTGGGTCCAATCCCGGGTTACAGAAGAAGAACTGAACGGGTATGTTGCCACTGGCGCTTTAGCCAAAAAGGAAGACATCCACTAGAGAGTCCCTGGTCCTGAAAATCCACCTGAACCCAAGGAAGGGGAAGTGATCGTTTTTGTTGACCACCTGAGTCGAGGATTCAGCCCTCCCGGATCAAAAAATTTCCGTGATGTGCTTCATTTCCTCCAACTTCACCCTCAAGATATTGGACCTAACTCCGTATCCAATATTTGTAATTTTTAAGTGTTCTGTGAAGCTTATCTACAAGAGGAGCCCATGGTCGAACTGTTCAGAGATTTCTACTATTTAAACCGCCGTACCGAATTTGTGGACGGGCCCGATACTGAACTTGGCGGGGTTTCAATCCAAAAGAGGAAAGATGTCAGCTTCCCTCATGCTAACCATCATAGCCACCCCAAAGACTGGAAACAAACTTGGTTCTACTGCCAAGATACATCTCCAGCTGGTGAGAATCCTCTGTCGGGTTATCGTTCTCACCGGCTTACCAGTACACATCCACTCCCCCAAAGACTCACTAAAAAGGAACGAGCCAAGTATGCACCACATCTTTCGAAGCTTAGAGCCTTTGTGGCAAACGGTTTAACATGCATTGATTTTGTCCGTTGGTGGGTGTCTTGGAGTATATTGCCCTTAAGCCGTCGCCCCGGGTTAATGTGCGAATACACAAGGGACGTGAAAGACCCTCAATGCCATATTGATATTTAGCTGACTGATGTTGAAATTATTGAAGCCATCAAGAAAATGCCGAATGAACCGATGGCCGAGTGCAACAAAACATGACTTAGTCCTTTCTATGCTTCAAATAAACTGCTAGCTGTAAGAATTGCCCAAGTCTTGCTTTAATCCATATTATTAATACTCCCTTATGATCTTTTCAATTTTTAATAGGGTGATGATCCATTATGGAAGAAGAAGCCGCAGGATAAACCGGCCAAAATAGCTCGTCCCAAGAAGCCCGCCAAGAAGAAAACCGCTGAGTTAAACCTTGATGAGGACAATGATAACCCGGAGTCAGAGGTAGAACTTGATTCACTTGGCTCCTTTTTCCTTCACCTCATTGACAATGATTGTTATCAGGACGACGCAGAAGCCAGCCGTGCAAGTGGCGTAGAGGTAATTACTCTCTTATCCGGCTCAGAACCTCTGCCCACACAGAAAACCCGACAAGCAAACTGGAAAGTAAGATTTTCTCACCCTCTTGCTCACTTGGATCCAAACTTTCTTTTGAAGAAACAACAACATGAAGCTCGCCACACAACCTGGCACAGCGGCCATGTGGTAACTTCTTCCGGTTTACCGAACATGCCGGTTCGTAAACGCCGCCCAGAGGTCTCTTATACTTCCGACACATGTTATCCAAAGGCGGGTTATTTCCGACAACCTCTTAATCCGTCTGATTCAAATTATCAGGGAACTTCTCATTCTTCCTCTGGCGAATCATCAGGAACACAAATTCCAACCTTCAAAACTATTCCTGGGTAAGCATATTCAATTGACCCTTCATATCTTATACTTGATCTTTGTACTGGCCTGATCTATACTTATTATTTTTAGGGCCCAAGCCAAAGCCATTAAACGGGCCAAAGTGAATAAGCCAGCTGATGACAGCATTCCAATTGATCCAGAAAAGACCCCGGAACAGTCTAATCCAAATACTAAGGCTATTCTTGATGATCCGCCACCGCAAGATCATGAAATCTCAGTTGAACATATGGAAGTTGATCCGATGATTGATGCTGATAAACCGCCAAGCCCAACCAAAGTTGTTGATGACAATACTGACGATGTTATGGTCACTGGCCTTAGTTATACAGCCCCAGGCAACCCCACTGCTCTATCAAAACATAGTGCCAAAGAAGAATTTTCTGCTGTTGACAAAGGCAAGTGGAAGGCAGACTTGGAAAGCTATGCCCACCTCAGCGCCCAAGATATTCATTCTGGGATTTTAAACCATTTGTACATGATGAAGGAGTGATATGAGGTAAATGCTGTTAACTCTGCATAAACATTCTTCCCTTAGCCCCCAAGTTTATCGAATAGAATAAAATGTTCTGTAAACTTCCAAGAACCATATAGAACAACTCCAGTAGCCCCCAAGGGACAGTTTATACTGTCAGTATTAACCGGGACTTGTAGAATAACAACTCTTCGAATTTGCCTGTGTAGCCCCCAAGGGCCGGTTTATACTTTTAAGATGACCCGAGACTTTTTAGAATAACAACTCCTTAAATTTTCCTGTGTAGCCAACTTAACAAATATGTTAAGTTGGGACTAATTATGATGTAAGGCACAAAATTCTTGTTTAGGACCTTTGTAAACCGGTTAACCACCAAGCTAATACTGGAAGAAAACATCCATAGTTTTAACTAGAGAAAATATGCATTAGCCCCCAAGTGCCAAGAATAATACTTGTATTAAGCTTGGGATTTCTAAATAATTTGATGAGAAGCAATAGACATTAGCCCCCAAGTGCCAAGAATAATACTTGTTATGTGCTTGGGACTTTGAATATGCACTATCATCTCAAAAGCTGCTTGTCCCTTGCAGGCTGAACTTAGCAAGAAGGAATCCCAAATCGCCGACCTTCAAGAAAATATTAAATCGCAACAAGCCGAGACTTCCAAGGCCAAGGATGAACTGACCAGTGCCTTATCGGCAATGGAAAAACTGAAGGAAAGCTTCAAAAACAAGCGGGCAGGTTGGGATACTGAAAGGACAACTCTGCTGAAGAGGGTTGAGGATGCTGAAGCGGCCCTTAATCCGGTAGTAGAGGAGCTGACTGGCTTGAAACAACAAATAAACTCCATGACTGCTGCCATTTTTGGTAAATAGCTTTGTCATAAGCTTTAAACATGTATTATCTAACAACACGCCGGTTTACACATGTTTTTGATGATGCAGGATTCCGCGTTGCTCATCTTGGCTCAGATATGCGGCAAAGACTGAAAGCCTCCTATACACTTATAGAGCAGTTATATACCGGCGTGCAACGGATTATCTGCACAGCTTCTTATAACAAATCGCCCCCAATCTTGATCAAGGAGACGTTGGAAAGGCTGGCGATGATGCCTGCACGGTTTGAAGAGCTAAAAAGACCAGCTGCCAGGGCGGGTGCTCTTACTGCGCTAACTCAGGCCAAAGCATGGATATCTGATCTTGATCCGGCCGATTTGGCAAACGGCAACCCAAGCAAAAAGGAGGACGGGTCAGACTTTGATGCTGATGACCTCGGAGCCCTGACAAGGGAAATGTGCCCGTTGGCTAGCAAATTGGCTGAAGAGACAAATCTTTCACATTATCAGTCAATTTATGATGCCAACAACAAGAGAGTTAAAGCACCAACTTATGATGTTCCAAATCTTATTCCTCCAATCCGTAAGCACACTTATGTCCCTGATGTCGACCCCTCCCCACTTATAAGTGATGAAGTTGTATTCAAAGCCTTAACTGGGATCGATTGGACAACCATTGACTTCCAACCACTTGGTAGAGAGGAAGAAGATGAACCGGTGCAGGATGATCCACAACCTTCAAGTCCGCCAGGCCAAGATTTATAAACCGAGGCTGGTTTATCATCTGCTTTCTGCAAGACTTGTTAAAACAATTATTCTTTTGGGCATCACACGCCTTGTAAGAGGCTAGCTGAAACTCTTGATCTGCTATGCCATCGCGCATATTTTCTTTGCATAATACTACTGATCCGCCATGTTAAGATATGCCACGTATGCTCATGATATTAGCAATTTGAATCTGTTCCTGCATACAACAGGTGAAAAAGTGTCTAGGCGGTTTACCGCTAGACGGGTTATCATGCCCAATATAAAACCATAGGAAACTATCATAGTTTATAACCAAGGCTGGACTGAATGATAACCATATAATTTAAAATATATCATACCTGTGATATTTGATCACTCTGTTGGTTTACCAAGGCAGTGCAGTAAGGGTGATAACCCAAAATTTGAGCACCGGTAATTATCAGAGATTCCCGGCTTATAAACAAAGCCGACCAGATTAATAAACACCGGATATTATCTTATCTCATACTGGCGACTTATAGTCAAAAACCAGGTAGGGTTAATAAACACCGGATATTATCTTATCTCATACTGCTGACTTATAGTCAAAAGCTAGGCCGGGTTAATAAACACCGGGTAGTTTCATGTGTAAACCATAAGGCAGCATAGCTCTCATCGGCTTTTTAACCATATATTTGTATGCCACATGAAGAAAGACTCAAAAACTGCTCAAATCAAATGACAACAAGAAATTAAGGCTTTCATAGGCGGCCATGCCTAAAACTCAAGTGCTTTCACGGGTCGTACAACCACTGAGTTAAACCTTTATACCTTATAAGCCGGACCTCACACAACCAATCATTGTTTTAACTTTGACAAGTTCGGGGTCTATATAAGATTGACTTGTCAAAAGTACGTCGGGTCATTCCAGGATTACCTGGGCGGAGTGGCAGACTTAAAAAGGCAGGATAACCCGGGGTTTTAGGTGAATACACCTGGCTTCCAAGCCTGGCTTTTAAGCCTATTACGAGGGTTATAAAAACTCTTTGTTATTTAGAACAAGGATCCCCAAGCAATATTTTTGAGCTGTGCTCAATGGGCGCCTATGTTTGAGTTGTGCTTTTGCAACAGACTCTCTTTGGTCCCTTTTAACATGGGTAGCAAGCCCCCAAGGTTTTTTTCATGGCCTATAAGCTGGATCAAAGGGTAATCATAACCTCGCTCTATAAAGCAGAAACCCCCAAGTGACCAAAGACTCGTTATTTAAAGAGAAAAATGACAGAGTCCCTACTTTAACACGGATGCCAGTTTATTATATTGACCATAATATATACATTGTCAAGAATATATACATCAGAAGAGCCAGTGGCTCAAGTGTAGTAAGGCCGAAGATGAGCAATATTCCACAGCCGGCGGGTCTCTTCCTCGGACGTGCGTGAGTCCTTGTGGTCTCGAACATCGATAAGGTATTATGACCCGTTGTTCAGATTTTTGATGACCACAAAGGGTCCTTCCCAAGGTGGGGATAACTTGTGCATATCAGTCTGATCCTGGAAAAGCCGGAGCACCAGATCACCTTGTTGGAAAGTTCCGGTTTTAACCCTGCGGCTACGGTAACAACGCAGATCTTGCTGATAAATCGCTGAACGAGCCGCTGCGATGTCACGCTCTTCATCCAACAGGTCAAGTGTTTCCTGACGTGCTTTTTCATTGTCAACTTCAACATAAGCCGCCACACGAGGTGAATCATGACGCATGTCACTAGGGAGAACCGCCTCTGCTCCGTAAACCATGAAGAAATGCGGGTAACCCATAGATCTGTTAGGGGTGGTATTAATGCTCCATAACACGGAAGTTAATTCTTCCACCCAACAACCCGGCGTCCTCTACAGGGGAACCATAAGCCGGGGCTTGATGCCTCTCAAGATCTCTTGATTGGCTCTCTCAGCTTGACCGTTAGATTGAGGGTGAGCCACTGACGATACATCAAGCCGGATATGCTCACGTTGACAAAATTCTTCCACATCACCCTTGGAGAGATTAGTGCCATTGTCTGTTATAATGTTGTGTGGAACGCCAAAACGGAAGATCACTTTCTTCATGAATTGAACCGCCGTTGCTGCATCACACTTACTGACTGGCTCTGCCTCTACCCACTTAGTGAACTTATCAACCACCACCAAAAGGTGGGTCTTATTATCCTTGGATCTTTTGAAAGGTCCAACCATATCAAGCCCCCAAACTGCAATCGGCCAAGTAATTGGAATCATCCTCAATTCTTGAGCCAGCACATGGGCTCGTTGTGAAATTTTTTGACATCCATCACACCTGCTGACCAGGTCTTCAGCATCAGCATGAGCTGTTAGCCAATAAAACCCATGACGAAAAGCTTTAGCCACAAGAGACTTTGAACCGGCATGATGACCACAGTCTCCTTCATGAATCTCACGCAGGATCTCACGGCCCTCTTCTAGAGAAACACAACATTGAAAGGCCCCTGTAACACTGAATGATGCAGCTCTCCATTGATAATTTTCATTGACTTAGACCGCCGGGTTATCTGCCTGGTTAAGGTTTAATCCTCAGGTAACTCGCCCCGGGTCATATAAGCCAAATAAGGTACTATCCAATCAGGAATTACATGAAGAGCTGCCACCAACTGAGCTTCCGGGTCAGGAATAGCCAAGTCCTCCTCTGTAGGTAACTTGACCGATGGGTTATGCAAAACGTCAAGAAAATCATTAGGCGGCACCAGTTTACGTTGAGAACCCAACCGGCTTAAGGCATCAACCGCTTCATTTTCTCTCTGATCAACATGCTCAACTTGATAACCCTTGAAGTGACCAGCAATAACATCCACTTCTCGTCAATAAGCCGCCATGAGTGGATCCTTAGAATTCCAAGTACCAGAGACTTGTTGAGCCACCAAATCTGAGTCACCAAAGCACCTAACCCGACTTAAGTTCATCTCCTTAGCCATCTGAAGACCGTGGAGCAAGGCTTCATATTCAGGTGCATTGTTAGTGCAAGGGAACATCAAACGGAGAACATCACAAAATTTATCACCTCGAGGGGAAGCAAGCACAACTCCAGCCCTCGAGCCCTCCAATTGTCTGAACCCATCAAAGTGAATAGTCCAATATGTGTTATCTGGTTTTTCCTCAAGCATCTGTAGCTCTGTCCAGTCATTGATGAAATCCACCAGCGCCTGAGACTTGATCGCCGTGCGAGGCATATATTTCAAACCACGAGGACCAAGCTCAATGGCCCACTTGGCTATCCGACTTGTGGCTTCTCTGTTCTGAATAATGCCCCCTAAAGGAGCAGAACTAACCACAGTGATGGGATGACCCAAAAAATATTGCTTAAGTTTCCGACTGGCCATGAACACCCCATATGCAAGTTTCTGCCAGTGCGTATATCTCTGGTTGGACTCAATAAGAACCTCGCTGATGTAGTAAACCGGCCTTTGAACCGGATATTCTTTGCTTGCCTCCTTCCGTTCCACCACAATAGCCACGCTGACAGCCTAGGCATTGGTAGCCACGTATAACAACAATGGCTCTTTATCAATGGGAGCAGCCAGAATAGGTGGTCTAGCTAGCTGTTTCCGGCGCTGTTAAAAGACAGATCATTTTATAAACCAGAGATTATCAAAGGTTTCCTTCAAATCGTCTATCAATGTCTCCTTCTTTCTGGATTTCACCACAATATCATCCACATAAGCATGAACATTGCATCCAATATGATTATGAAGGCAATTCTGCACACACCTCTGATAAGTCGCCTGGGCGCTCTTGAGCCTGAAAGGCATAGACACATAACAGAAGGATCCAAAGGGAGTTATGAAAGCTATCTTCTCCTGGTCCTTAACTGCCATCTTAATATGATGATAACCAGAATAAGCATCCAAAAAACTCAAACACTCACAACCTACCGTAGCATCGATAATCTGGTCAATACGAGGGAGAGCAAAAGGATTAGCCTAACAAGCCTTATTTAAATCTGTGTAGTCCACACACATACGCCAAGTGTCGTTCTTCTTAAGTACCAGCACCGGGTTAGCCAACCACTTAGGATGAAACACCTCAATAATAAACCCAGCCGCCAAGAGCCGGGCTACCTCTTCACCAATGGCCTTATGCCTCTCTTCATTGAAGCAACGAAGAAACTGCTTGACCGGTTTAAACCTGGGATCAATATTAAGAGTATGCTCAACGAGTTCCCTCAGTACACCTAGCATGTTTGAAGGTTTCCATGCAAAGATGTCCCGGCTCTCACGGATGAACTCGATGAGCGCGCTTTCCTATTTTGGGTCCAAATTAACACTGATGCTGAACTGCTTGGATGAATCACCAGGAACAAAATGAACCATCTTGGTATCATCTGCCAATTTAAACTTCAAGACCGGATCATGCTCTGTAGTTGGTTCTTTCAAAGATGTCATATCCAC
This sequence comes from Triticum dicoccoides, assembly GCF_002162155.2. NCBI lineage: Eukaryota > Viridiplantae > Streptophyta > Magnoliopsida > Poales > Poaceae > Triticum > Triticum dicoccoides. Next base: position 111,422,669 of record NC_041384.1, on the reverse strand, counting down.
CGGATCAATATTGTCCTTATAAAATTTTAACTCCTTCGTTGCACAAACCGACTCAGCGTAAGCCGAATCACCTTGTTTGCATTCTAAAGCTATCTTTCGGCTCCCATGCACTGTAATGGTCCCCTTGTAACCCGGCATCTTGAGCTACAGATAAACATAACAAGGCCGTGCCATGAACTTGGCATAAGCCGACCGTCCAAACAGAGCGTGATACGGGCTATGAATCTTGACTACTTCAAAGGTCAATGTCTCTGACATAGAGTCATGATCATCTCCAAAAGCAACTTCCAGAGCTAGCTTACCAACTGGGTACACCGACTTACCAGGCACCACGCCATGGAAAACAGTGTTCGACGGTTTAAGATTTTTATCTGTCAACCCCATGCGCCGGAACGTCTCATAATAAAGGATATTGATGCTGCTCCCTCCATCCATGAGTACCTGTGTGAACTTATACCCTCCAACCTAACGTGCAACCACCAATGCCAGGTGACCCAGATTATCAACCCGGGGCGGGTGATCTTCCCGACTCCACACAATGGGCTGCTCAGAGCAGCGCAAGTAACGGGGAAATGTCGGTTAAACAGCATTCACTACCCTCTTATGAAGCTTCTGATCCTGTTTGCATAAACTTGTGGTGAAGACATGGTACTGCCCACTATTCAACTGCTTTGGGTTACTCTGATACCCGGATTGCCGCTGCTCATTCCCCTGACGTGACTGTTGATGGTAGCCACCCTGATTGCCTTGATTGCTTTGATTATCCTGGAATCCAGAGTTTGAACCACCACCGACATAACCCGGACCATGAGAGCCAGATCCCGAGCCACCCCCGGCCCACGATTGTCTTCAAAGAGATTGGAATTTTTGTACTCCTTCATGATGAAGCAATCCATCCAGAGGTGGCCAGATGGTCTTTCTCGCGTCCCATGCCTTGGGCAGGGTTGATTTAACATCTCCTCAAGGTTAAAGCCCGACCCTTCGGGCCGTGGGGGCAGTTTACCTTTACGATACTGGCCATTATTCTGTGCGTTGGTATTAGCCACAAAGTCCAAACTATTATCAACTTTTTTCTAACCATTGCCTCCCTGATTTGGGTTATGCTGCTGCCCTTTGGTGCCGCTGCTCTTCTTTCCCTTTCCCAGCTTTTTGTCATCAGACTCGGGGTCCTTGGTACCATCAGAGTTAGCATACCTAACCAAAGCCGCCATGAGCATTCCCATGTCATTATAGTGGCGTTTGAGCCACCCTAATTTCTGTTTTAGGGGCGTGAAACGACATTTGTTCTCCAACATCAAGACTGCTGAATCGGCATTGATGCGATCCGACGAGTGCAGGATTGTTGAGACCCGGTGTACCCAATGGGTCATCGACTAACCTGTTCTTGGACACAGGAGGCTTAATCCACAATTGGCATGGGCTGCTTGCATGTATCCTTGAAATTCTGGATAAACTGGGCTTTTAACTCGGCCCATCCCGATGAAATTGGCAGGGAGCCCCTTTAACCAAGTGCGGGCCGTTCCCTCCAACATTAGGGGGAAATATTTAGCACACATAGCATCACTAACATCTAGCAAATCCGTGGCCATCTCATAACTCTCAATCCATGCTTCAGGAGGTAAATCGGCTGTATAGTTAGGCAACTTGCGAGGACCCTTGAAATCCTTGGGCAGACACTCATTACGTAGAGCCGGCACTAAACATGGCACACCCAAATTCCTGAAGGTTACTATCGGCATTCAGGGAATGGGGGTCCCCAGACTTGCTTGCCTTCGGCCCGCGGCGTGGCCAAGCAGCAGGCCGTACGGCTCATCTTCACCAACAAGGCACCCAAGACCCTCGCGAGGGGCCAAGCCTCGCGAGGCGGACGATGCAAGACCTCCTCTGGAGTGGCCTTGCTAGGCAGGCTCAAGAGGAGCGGAGATATCAAGGCAGGGCAAACCTCACGATGCTCTCGTGACGTAAGCCATGACGATCGACACCAGGCGGGCGCCAGCGCGCGCAGCGTCCTTGTTTCCCCTTTGGTGCAAAGGAGGCAAGCACAACCACGGAGTACCAAGGCCTCAGGCAAAGGTTGCCATTTCGGTACAACAAGACCAAGACCAGGCGGATGGCAAGGCAGAGGTCATCGTGGAGCCCAATACGGTGTCACGCCAGAGCCTTTCACAGGCGCAGACTACCTTTTGTCAGGATAGCTTGTACTAGTTGTCCCCCTTCAAATTAGCCTGCCATTGTTGGCACCCTTCTTGCTCAATATTTGGGAAGAGGACCGGGGCTTATATAAGTAGAGCTAGCCACCATAGTAGGGGAGAGATGTGATTAGACCCAGAGATACACACAAGTCCGAAAGCACAAGAATACCTCAACCTCGGGAGGCTGTTCTTCCTTTGTACTATTCATCATCAGCCCATGAGGCAATCCACCACCACCACACTGGAGTAGGGTATTCCACCACAATGGTGGCCCGAACCAGTATAAACCCCGTGTCTTTCTGTGTTGTGAGTTCATCGAGTTCGTCCACAAGATCTTAGCGAGCTAGAGCATAGATCGATAGGAGGGAAAGACTTCGCACGCACCCCATTGTTCGAACCTTAAGGGTTTGCCGGAACCCCACATCCGACATTTGGCGCGCCAGGTAGGGGTGTGCCAGAGCTCCTCTCCACAACCTGCGCCCCGCACCGCCGCACTTCGCTCCCATGGCAGGTGCCCCGCCACCCACCTCTGCGGCCGACACCAGCAACACAGAGTCTAGGTGCCGAGCCCTGGCCCCCGCCCTGCGGCGAGTGCAGTGGCCAACCAAGTCCAAGCCGAAGATGCCGCTGCGTTACGACGGCGCGACAGACCCGACGCCGTTCCTCCTAGCGTACGAGGAGGCCTTCCTCGAGGCCGGGGGCGACGACAAGATCATGGCCAACTGGTTCCCCATGGCCCTCGCCGGCGAGCCGCGCGCCTGGCTGCTCAACCTCCCGGGATCCACGGTGGCATCCTGGGTGGAACTCCATGACCTCTTCACCGCGCGCTATGCGTTGCCGGTGCACCACGCAGTCGTGGCACTGCTGGGTGGCTCTCAAGCACCACCTTCAGATCGCCACATCAAACCTTTCTTCCGTCAGATTGGGGCAGCCACCAGGCGCCCGGGGGCTCCGCCAGGTTGGGCCGTGCCGGAGGCCGACCTCACCTTCGGCTCGGAAGACCACCCCGACTCCACCGCCGGCTCCGGGGTGCTCCCGATGCTCTGCACGCCCACCATCTGCAACGTGGCCATTACCAAGACCCTCGTCGATGGCGGCGCTGGCCTAAACTTGCTCTCCATAGAAGCCTTCAGCCTTCTTCATGTGCCGCTCGAGTGGCTCGGCCTTAGCAAGCCCTTCATGGGCGTGGGTGGTGGAGCTGCCCACTCTCTGGGGAAGATCCGCCTCCCTGTCACCTTTGGCACGCGAGACAACTATCGCACCGAGCTGGTGAACTTTGACATTGCCCGCATTGGTGTCCCGTACAATGCCATCCTCGGGTACCCGGCTCTCGCTCAGTTCATGGAGGCTACTCACCCGGCCTACAACGTCATGAAGATGCCAGGGAGCAAGGGCGTCCTCACCATCAAGGGGGACACTAAGGAGGCCGTGACAGCGCTCAGGCTCGCCTTCAAGACCGCGGTAGCGGCACAGCCAGCCGGCGCCTGTGCGCCCGACGCCAAGGAGACCGCATCCACCAAGAAGAAGCAGTTGTTCACCCAAGACAAGGCGGAGACCAAGTAGGTGCCGGTCAACGAGGACGGGTCTTCAGGAGCCACCTTCACCATAGGATCCGGCCTTGACCCGGGACAAGAAGAAGCTTTGGTGAGGTTTTTGCACGCGAACAAGGAGATATTCGCGTGGGAGCCCAATCAACTGGTAGGGGTCCCGAGAAAGGTAATCCAGCATCATCTAAGGGTGTGCCCCAACGTACGCCCCGTGAAGCAGCGAGCAAGACGGCAGTCCACTAAGAAGCAGGCCTTCATCGTCCAAGAGACACGCAAGCTGGAGGCGGCAGGTACCATCTGAGAAGTTCAATACCCCGAATGGCTGGTGAGGGAGTCGTGGATTAGAGGGTATCTGGACGGCCGGATTATATCCTTTGGCCGGACTGTTGTACTATGAAGATACAAGATTGAAGACTTCGTCCCGTGTCTGGATGGGACTCTCCTTGGCGTGGAAGGCAATCTTGGCAATACGAATATGTAGATCTCCTTCCTTGTAACCGACTCTGTGTAACCCTAGCCCCCTCCGATGCCTATATAAACCGGAGGGTTTTAGTCCGTAGGACAACAGACAATCATACCATAGGCTAGCTTCTATGGTTTAGCCTCTCCGATGTCGTGGTAGATCAACTCTTGTACTACTCATATTATCAAGAACAATCAAGCAGGACGTAGGGTTTTACCTCCATCAAGAGGGCCCGAACCTGGGTTAAACATCGTGTCCCCTGCCTCCTGTTACCATCCGCCTTAGACGCACAGTTCGGGACACCCTCCCCGAGATCCGCCGGTTTTGACACCGACATTGGGTCTTTCATTGAGAGTTCCTCTGTGTCGTCACCGTTAGGCTTGATGGCTCCTTCGATCATCGATAGCGATGCAGTCCAGGGTGAGACTTTTCTCCCCGGGTAGATCTTTGTATTCGGCGGCTTCGCACTGCGGGCCAACTTGCTTGGCCATCTGGAGAAGATCGAGAGTTATGCCCCTGGCCACCAGGTCAGGTTGGGAAGCTTAAACTACACGGCCGACATCCGCAGAGACTTGATCTTCGACGGATTTGAGCCCCTGCCGAGTGCGCCGCACGGTCACGATGAGCATGATTTAGCTCTACCATCGGACAGTGTTTAGGAGACCACACCAGCAACCGCTCCGACCCTCAATTCGGAGCCAATTGCGCCATCCATGGACGGGTGGATAGACCCCGCCACGAAGGCCGGATTCTCAGCGGCGATCGAGCGGAATATCGACCTTACCCTTCACGGGATCCGTGACGGACTGCCGGATTCTTCCACGGCCACAGACTCTGAACCGCCTGCGCCCGTGCCTATCGAATCTGACTAGGCACCGATATCTTTCAGCACTCGCCCTTCGGCGACATACTGAACTCATTAAGGTCTCTCTCCCTGTCAGGAGAGTCCTGGCTGAACTATGTTCGGCAGGATTGGGATGCGGATGACGAAGAAATTCGCCGCCCACCCACCACCCACTTAGTAGCCACTGTCGACAATCTGACCGACATGCTCGACTTCGACTCCGAAGACATCGACGGTATGGACGACGATGCGGGACACTGGACAGCCACCTCATCATATGATATATACATGGTGGACACATCCAAAGAAGGCAATGGCGACGAGACAGCAGAGGATGACCCCTCCAAGAAGCAACCCAAGCACCGACGTCAGCGGTGCCGCTCTAAGTCTCGCCAAAGCAAAAGCTGTGACACTGGCACTGGAGATAATAGCACTCCAGACAGTGCCGAAGACGACAACAATCCCCTTTAGCAAGATTTAGAGCAGGAGGATGGAGAAGCCATCCCTCTTGAGAGAGCGGCAGATGGAGAGGCGGAGGATGATAATTACATGCCTCCCTCCAAAGACGAGGCAAGCCTCGACGATGACGAATTTGTCGTGCCTGAGGATCCCGTCGAGCAAGAGCGCTTCAAGCACCGGCTTATAGCCACGGCAAATAGCCTTAAGAAAAAGCAGCAGCAGCTTCAAGCTGATCAAGATTTGCTAGCTGACAGATGGACTGAAGTCCTTGCGGCCAAGGAATATGAACTCGAACGCCCCTCCAAGAGTTACCCAAAGCACAGGTTGCTACCCCAACTGGAGGAGGAAGCATTAAAACCTACATCTCCAGCATATGACGCAGCTGATCGGCCACCTTATGGCCATGACAGAGAGGCATTTCAGCCAAAAGCCCAACCCGCACCCCGACGCCACTCAAATAAAAATGTCAAAGCACGGGGAAACACGCTAGACCTGCGAGACGTATTGGAGGACAAAGCAAGACACGCAAGATTGATCTACGGATCACGAGGGCGTGCCACTACGCGGGACAATAACTGTCACGCTGAATACAGTAAAAGTAAATCCGGCTGGGCCAAACACGGCAGACAAGACCCATTTGAGCTGCGTCGCGACATAGCCCAGTATAGAGGCGCCGCACACCCCCTATGCTTCACAGATGAAGTAATGAATCACCAAATCCCAGAGGGTTTCAAACCCGTAAATATCGAATCATACGATTACACAACAGATCCTGCGGTATGGATCGAGGACTTCCTCCTGCACATCCACATGGCCCGCAGTGATGATCTACACGCCATCAAATACCTCCCACTTAAACTCAAAGGACCAGCTCGGCATTGGCTCAACAGCCTGCCAGCAGAATCCATTGGTTGTTGGGAAGATCTGGAAGCCACATTCCTCGACAACTTCCAGGGCATTTATGTGCGACCACCAGATGCCGATGACTTGAGCCACATAATTCAGCAGCCAGAGGAATCGGCCAGGCAATTATGGACACGGTTCCTGACAAAGAAAAATCAAATCGTTGACTGTCCGGATGCAGAGGCCCTAGCAGCTTTTAAGCATAACATCCGTGATGAATGGCTTGCCCGGCACCTTGGCCAGGAAAAGCCGAAATCCATGGCAGCCCACACGACACTTTTGACCCGCTTTTGCGCGGGAGAAGACAGCTGGCTGGCTTGCAACAATAACATATCAAAGAACCGCGGTACTTCAGATACCAAGGATAGCAATGGCGGGTCGCGTCACAACAAACATAAGCGCCGCGTCAATAGCGACAATACCGAGGATACAGCAGTCAATGCCGGTTTTAGAGGCTCTAAACCCGGTCAGCGGAAAAAGCCATTCAAAAGAAGCACTCCGGGCCCATCCAGTTTGGACCGTATACTCGATCGCTCATGCCAAATACATGGCACCCCCGACAAGCTAGCCAACCACACCAACAGGGAATGTTGGGTGTTCAAGCAGGCCGGCAAGTTAAGCGCCGAAGACAAAGATAAGAGGCTACATAGAGATGACGAGGAGGAGCCCCGGCAGCCGAACACCGGAGGGCAGAAGAGGTTCCCCCCACAAGTGCGGACGGTGAACATGATATACGCAACCCACATCCCCAAGAGGGAGCGGAAGCGTGCGTTAAGGGATGTATACGCGTTGGAGCCAGTCGCCCCAAAGTTCAACCCATGGTCCTCCTGTCTGATCACCTTCGATCGCAGGGACCATCCCACTAGTATCCGTCATGGCAGATTCGCCGCACTGGTCCTAGACCCAATCATCGACGGATTTCACCTCACTCGAGTCCTCATGGACAGCGGCAGCAGCCTGAACTTGCTTTATCAGGACACAGTGTGCAAAACGGGTCTAGACCCCTCAAGGATCAAACCCACAAAAACGACCTTCAAAGGCGTCATACCAGGTGTAGAGGCCCATTGCACAGGCTCAGTCACACTGGAAGTGGTCTTCGGATCCCCGAATAACTTCCGAAGTGAGGATTTAATCTTCGATATAGTCCCGTTCCGCAGCGGCTATGATGCACTGCTCGGACGAACCACATTTGCAAGATTCAACGCGGTACCGCACTATGCATATCTCAAGCTCAAGATGCCAGGACCTCGGGGGGTCATCACAGTCAATGGAAACATAGAGCGCTCTCTCCGCACGGAGGAGCACACTGCGGCCCTCGCAGCAGAAGCGCAAAGCAGCCTCTTAAGGCAATCCACCAGTTCGGCGATGAAAGACCCTGAGACCTTCAAGCGTGCCCGGAGTAATCGGCAACAAAACCGCCTGGCACGTTCCGAGCTCACATAGCAATGCGGCCCCACCCCAGTCCCAGCCAAACGGCAAAATCCGTGCCACGCGGACATAATTACGCATTAAAAATACCATGGGCACATGTGGGGAGGGGGGGCACGACTACGGCATGCCCCAAGACGTGGCTCAACCGCACTAGGGGCTTCCCGCTTTGTTATTTTTCTCTCTTTCAGGACTTTAATCTCTGGAAACCCCGTCCGGCAGTACGATTGTCGGACACACGATGCAACAACCAAGGAGGCAGAAAGCTACGTCGCACCATGGAACTCCCAGGTGGTCTCTGATAACGAGTGAAATACCTGCTTTAAATACCATTCCTCAGCTTCCCCTTGGAGGGGACATGTCAAATAGCCCTACTGTTTGCTTATCGCACTACTTGTATCATTCTGCTTCGACGCACCTTTTTGAATAAACAATGCATAGCACTAGACTATTACTGCATTCTCTATTCTTCCTTTATATATATATATATATATATATATATATATATATATATATATATATGTTCATTCATGACATTCAGCACCCGTACACTCTGGTACGGCCAATACGCCAGGGGCTCAAGCATACCCCATAATACGGCGTGAGAAGTCCGAACACTTTCGACAGTGCGGCACCCCAAACTTATAGCATTATATGCATCGGCTCTGAATCATGTCTTGGGTCAATAGTTGGGTTTGCCCGGCTCCCATGTTTTGGTACCTTACGTTCCGCTATATCGGCTAAGGTAGCACTGGGAGAACTACTGCGATTGGGCCCCGGTTCATCTGGGCTAAGCACCTTAGTAGAGAAAGCTAAAACTGACTGTCATGATAAGGCGAGAGCCGGTAGCTGTTCGAGAGGTCTCGAGTCCCTAAAGACTTATGCCGCTTAGAGCGAGGAGTCGACTTTGTCCGGCTTAAGGCGTGTATAGCGCCCCGTATTCGGCCTTCCGAATACTAGGGGCTTTGCCAAAATTTAAAATTGTAGACTTCTATGGCTAAGTGAGAGTGATAAAGCATTATAGTTCGATTGCCTTGTTCGTTGCGCTGAGCACCTCCCTCGAAGGGCCCAACAATAGGAACAAGAGTGCTCAGATTCATCCCGAACACCCCAGCACTCGTGGCATGGGGGAAGAAGCCGACGACTAGCCATCTCTCAGATTTAATAAACACCCGCACAGAAGGTAATATTTTAAATTCAAACAAGCGTTGCATAGCGCATATGAACAAGTTTTTATAATACAGGATCACACGAGCGAGTTCATTCAAATATTACATCCTTCACACACTCGTCCGCCACAAGATGGGCACCCTTCAGGACACCCTCATAATACATTTCGGGGTGGCGATGCTCCTTGCCCTGCGGCGGCCCCTCCTTCACCAGCTTCTCGGCGTCCATCTTGGCCCAGTGCACCTTTGCACAGGCAAAAACCCGGCGGGCACCTTCGACACAGACGGACCACTTGATGACTTCCAGCCATGGGCAGGCATCCACAAGCTGCCTCACCAGGCCGAAGTAGCTGTTGGGAAGGGAATCGCCAGGCCACATCCGGACTATAAGGCCCCTCATGGCCTGTTCGGCCGCCTTGTGCAGTTTGACCAGTTGCTTTAGCTAGTCGCTCATAGGCATCGGGTGTTCGGTCCCAGAATACTGAGACCAGAACAACTTCTTCATCGAGCTTCCCTCCTCGGCCTGGTAATACTTCGCGGCATCCGACACACTATGGGGCAAATCTACGAATGCTCCTGGAGAGCTCCAGACTCGGGTAAGTAACAAGTAATTTACTTTCACATGCTTGCTTTGCATATTGAATGCCTTGCCCGCCACTATCTTCCTCATCGCCTCAATTTCCTGGAGGGCCTTTTGGGCTTCAGCCTTGGCATGCTTTGTGCTCTCGAGGGCCGCGACAAGCTCAGACTCTCGCGTCTTCGAGTCAAGCTCCAAAGTCTTGTGCTTCTTCACGAGAGCCTGGAGCTCTTGCTGCACCTCGCCCACCCATGCCTCTTGTTTCTCCTGCTCGGTGCACTCCTTGGCCGCTTTGTTTTCGGCCTCGGACAACGATTGCTTCAGGGTCGCCACTTCGGTCGTGGCCCCTGGCACATTCATGATGATCTTGTAAGTTCGCAACCACATTTCCTTTTTTATATAGACAAGGTATTACTTACCTTTGTTCTCCTCGAGCTGCCTCTTGGCAAGGCCGAGCTCTTTCTCGGACCGCTCGAGTTCCTGCTTCAGTGCGGCAACCTCCGCAGTCAGTGCGGCAGAGGTCAGCAGCGAAGCCTGCATACGCATACAGACATACTTATATTAGACTCCTGCAGATATTATTGATCCTCTATTCGGCTTTTCTTTGTGAACACCAAACAGAGCATCAGGGGCTACTGTCTATGCGGTAATATTTTTCCTATATTTTAAATACCTACCTCAAAGCCTGTTAGAAGGCTGGCACAGGCTTCAGTCAGTCCGCTCTTGGCGGACTGAACCTTCTTGATCACCGCACTCATGATAGTGCGGTGCTCTTCGTCGATGGAAGCACCGCGAAGCGCTCCCAGCAGGTCGTCCGGTGCCTCTGGTTGGACAGAGGTCACCGGTACGGACGGCTTGCCCCTCTTGGAAGGGGGCCGCCTGCCCGAGTCCGGAACCACTGGAGGTTCGGCATGGTGTTCGGCTGAGGGCCGGACTTGGAGCCCTTGGGAGCCTTACTCCCTTTGCTCCTGGAGTCCGGAAGGTCGCCTAGAGGCGCCTTCGGGACTGTCTCACCCCGGCTCGGTGCCCCTTGAGACAATACCTCGGCATTGTCCGTAGGGCAAGGAGAGGGGGCGGATGGAAGCGGATCGCTATCCATATCCGACGAGTCCAAGGAACCGTCCGACGAAGATATGTCGATACGGGCTCGGGGCGGACTGCATGATCATATTCTATGTTAGGGGAAGCAGTGCAACAAAAGTATGCTATGAATTACTCTGGTATCCGAATTCTTACGACTTTGCCAGGGGCTTGGCCCTGAGTAACCACTTGTCTTCGCCGTCGGCGGCGGTGGTGGAACAGTCCGAAGGAGAGTCCTTCCCTTATTGGACCCTTCGGCCTCCCCGGTTGGGGCGGCCTTCCTTTTCTTGTCTCCCCTGGCTGGAGGGGGAGAGTCTCCATCTTCCTCCTCCTCATTTTCACGTGAGGAGTCCGTCTTGGAGTTATCGGACGATGAGTCCGATACCACCTGGCGCCGGGAACTCTTTCGGGTTCCCTTGGCCTTCTTCTTGGTCTTCTCCGGCACCTCATAAGGAGCCGGAGTCCGCATCTCCGTCAGGAGAGCGTCCGCAGGGTCTTAGGGCAGAGGGGCCTGACAGCTAATCTGCTCTGATGTCTCCACCCAGTCCTGTCAAAGGCATGGGAGCTCAGACCCCACACATGGTTAAGCTATGGGAAATAAATACCCTACCAGATGTACAGAACTTACCGGATTCGCAGGGCACTTCGCACTTAGCCCGGGGTCCTCGGTAAGAGAAGGAGGGACCTCGGCTCCCTTGAACAGCACCTTCCAGACGTCCTTATGTGTCATGTCGTAGAGCTCGCATAGAGTCTGGTGCTGGGCCAGGTCGAACTCCCATAAGTTGAAAGCCCGTTGTTGACAGAGAAGGATCCGGCGGAAGAGCATGACCTGGACTATGTTGACAAGCTTAAGTTTCTTTCTTGTCATGTTCTGGATACACTTCTGGAGTTCGTCCAGCTCCACCGATGAGCCCCAGGACAGGCCCTTCTCCTTCCAGGAAGTGAGCCGCATGGGGATTCCGGATCGAAACTCGAGGGTCGCCACCCAGTTGGTGTCGCGTGGCTCGGTGATGTAGAACCACCCCGATTTCCACCCCTTTATGGTCTCCACGAAGGAGCCCTCGAGCCATGTAACGTTGGGCATTTTTCCCACCATGGCTCCGCCGCATTCTGCTTGTTGGCCGCCTACTACCTTCGGCTTGGTATTGAAGGTCTTCAGCCACAGGCCGAAGTGAGGCCTACTGCGGAGGAAAGCCTCGCACATGACGATGAACGCCGAGATGTTGAGGATGAAATTCGGGGCCAGATCATGCAAGTCCAGCCCGTAATAGAACATGAGGCCGCGGACGAATGGATGGAGGGGAAACCCCAGTCCGCAGATGAAGTGGGGGAGGAAAACCACCCTTTCGTTAGGTTTCGGGGTAGGGACGATCTGCCCCGCGGCTGGCAGCCGGTGCGCGATATCCGTGGCTAAGTATCCGGCTCCACGTAGCTTTTTGATGTGTCCCTCCGTGACGGAGGAGGCCATCCACTTGCCTCCCGCTCCGGACATATTTGGAGAGAGTTGAGGAGAAGGATGTGGACTTGGGCGCTGGAGCTCGAGTGCGCAAGAATGGATGAGCAAGGAGGAGGAAGGCGTGGGTAGAAAAAAGTAAAACCTTATCCCTTTATAAGGGCGGACGAAACTATGCGCCCCACCAGCCTGGTAAAACTCTCTTGTCCCCCAAGCGCTGTAATTGATGGCGCGGTTGGGTTACCCACGTCTGTATTGATGGGAATCCCGTAATGAGGGGACACGATCTCTGCTTCGACAAGACGTGCCAAGGAAACCGCCTCGCGAAACACGCTGAGATAGGTTATGAAAAACGATTCGAATAAAGACCTGACTGTGGTGTGATGTCACGCTACGGGGTACGTCAGCAGATTCGATTTGTGTAAATATTATTCCCTCTACGGTGGTATGTGGAACTTATTTTGCAAAGCCGGACACAATCCTCGTGTTCAAAATCTTCTATGAAGTATTCGGAGGAGGAACCCGCCTTGCAATGCCGAAGACAATCTACGCGCCGGACTCATCGTCATTGAAGCCTGGTTCAGGGGCTATTGAGGGAGTCCTTGATTAGGGGGTATCCGGATGGCCGGATTATATCCTTTGGCCGGACTGTTGGACTATGAAGATACAAGATTGAAGACTTCGTCCCGTGTCCGGATGGGACTCTCCTTGGCGTGGAAGGCAAGCTTGGCAATATGGATATGTAGATCTCCTTCCTTGTAACCGACTCTGTGTAACCCTAGCCCCCTCCGGTGCCTATATAAACCAGAGGGTTTTAGTCTGTAGGACAACAGACAATCATACCATAGGCTAGCTTCTAGGGTTTAGCCTCTCCGATCTCGTGGTAGATCAACTCTTGTACTACTCATATTATCAAGAACAATCAAGCAGGACGTAGGGTTTTACCTCCATCAAGAGGGCCCGAACCTGGGTTAAACATCGTGTCCCCTGCCTCCTGTTACCATCCACCCTAGACGCACAGTTCGGGACCCCCTACCCGAGATCCGCCGGTTTTGACACCGACAGCTAGCGAACCCCGTCGTAGTACCAAAGAAAGGTGGGAAGGAATGGATGTGCGTCGACTTCACCAACCTCAACAAAGCCTGCCCCCAAGATCCGTTCCCCCTTCCGCGCATCGATCAAATCGCCGACTCCACTGCCAAGTGCGATTTGTTGTGTTTCCTAGATGCGTTCTCTGGATACCATTAGATCAAGATGGCGGTGGAGGATGTGGAGAAGACGGCCTTCTTGACACCATGTGGGGTGTACTGCTACACCTGCATGCCTTTCGGCCTTCGCAACGCGGGCGCAACCTTTCAGCGGTTGATGCACATCGCCTTGGGGCGGCAGCTCGGCAGGAACACAGAGGCCTACGTTGATGACATAGTGGTCTAATCTCGCGAGGCGAGGACATTGATTCAAGACTTGGAGGAGACCTTTGAGAGTTTGCGCCGGGTGAACTTGAGGCTTAACCCGGAGAAGTGCATGTTTCGCGTCCCCTCTGGCAAGCTGCTAGGGTTTCTCGTTGTCGGCATTCTGGGAATGGGGGTCCCCAGACTTGCCTGCCTGCGGCCTGCGGTGTGGCTTAAGGGGGGGCCCAGCACGGCCCGTCTTCACCAACACAAACCCAAGACCCTCGCGAGGGGCCAAGCATCGCGGGGCGGACGACGCGGAGCTTCCTCAGGCACGACCTCGTCAGGCTGGCTCACGAGGAGGCGGAGAGATCAAGGCGGGGTACCTCACGAGGTGCCCGTGACGCAAGCCATGACGACTCAGGGCGCCAGGCGGGTGCCAGCCCGCGCAGCGTCCTCCTTTCCTCTTTGGTGCAAAGGGGGCAAGCGCAGCCGCGAAGTACCGAGGCATCGGGCAAAGGTTGCCATTTCGGTGCAACGAGACCAAGACCAGGAGGACTACGAGACGAAGGTCACCGTGGAGCCCAAGACGACGTCATCACCAGAGCTTTGCGCAGGCGAAGACTACTTTTGTCAGGATAGCTGATACTTGCTGTCCCCCTTTAAATTAGCCCGCCATTGTTGGCTCCCTTCCCGCCCGATATTTGGGAAGAGGACCAGGGCCTCTATAAATAGGACCAGCCACCCACATAGCAAGAGGAGGTCGGAAGGGAGAGAGGAAGGTCGGAAGTGAGAGAAAGAGAGAGGAAGAGATAGAGAGGAAAAGATGACTGAACTCTTCTCAGTAGTTCATCCCCCCAGCCAAGAACAGACCCTCGCGAGGCTGTTCTTCCTTGTATTGTTCATCATCATCAGCCCAAGAGGCAATCCACCACACCACACACTGGAGTAGGGTATTACACCACAACGGTGGCCCGAACCAGTATAAACCCTATGTCTCTTGTGTTGTTCTTTCCTTAGTTTTAGATCCTAGCATGGCGGAGGGGTGCAGGTAGGTAGGAGGCGAAATCTCCACGCGCACCCCAGTGTTCGAACCTCAAGGGTCTGCCAGATTCGTCTTCCACCACCCCGTTCTCCTCCGACTATCATGCCCATGTCTGACGCTTGTCAGGCCCGCGCCGAGCGCCGGGCCGCACTCGCTTCCCGTGTCGCCCAGACGGCCCATGTCGACGGGCATCCACGCCGTTCCCCATTACCTGCCGTCAATGCCGCCACTGGCCCGGCGGGGGACGAGCGGCAAGCATCGTCCCAGCATCCGTCCGTGCGGCAAGACAGCCGCACCGCAACTCCCTCGCTCACCCCAGCTGGTTCTTCGTCCCGCGCACTCCGTGCGCCCATGGAGGCTCGAGCTGCACTCATCGTGGCAAATGAGCTCCTGCGCTACCATCCCGTCGACGACGTTTATGAAGAATGGCTCGACCGCGTCGCCGAGCTCGTCCGCGCCGCGGGGGGCTCTCCTGCGTCGTCCGTTCCACCGCACTGCATCCCGCCCCGCGCGGGCGATGAGGCTCCGGCGGCGCCCCGGCTGCCTCCTCCTCAAGAAGACGCCATGGCTCCAAGGTGTGTGGCCCCTGGGCGGAACCCGCTCCGTCAGGCGCCAGCGCGGCAAGAGCAGAGCTTCCAGGAAGTCCCTCGCCCGCAAGAAGCTGCCCGGGCGCTCCCTGCTCCAGCACGTCGCGACCATGCTCCTGCTCCCGCGCGTCAAGACCCCGCGCTGCTCCCAGCTGCAGCACGTGGGGACATGCAAGACCAAGCTCCCCGTCACCCAAGGCCTCCCGTGGCCACAGCAGGCTGCCGCGCCTTCACCACCGAGCTACGCAGCGTCGCGTGGCCCGGCAAGTTCAAGCCAGACTTGCCTCCTCGCTACGACGGCACGGCTGACCCTGCAGAGTTCCTCCAGCTCTACAAGCTGGGCATCGAAGCTGCCAACGGAGACGAGAAGGTCATGGCGAACTGGTTCCCCATGGCACTCAA
Source organism: Triticum dicoccoides (assembly GCF_002162155.2). Classification (NCBI taxonomy): domain Eukaryota; kingdom Viridiplantae; phylum Streptophyta; class Magnoliopsida; order Poales; family Poaceae; genus Triticum; species Triticum dicoccoides. Next base: position 111,407,129 of record NC_041384.1, on the reverse strand, counting down.
GGACGGGGCCCGCACCTGGCTCCTGAACCTGGCTCCAGGCACAATCTCCTCCTGGGACGAGATGCGCACCCGCTTCATAGCCAACTTCCAAGGCACTCGCGACCGGCCACCCGCCGTGAGCGACATGCGCCGCATCAAGCAACAGCCTGGGGAAACCCTACAGAAGTACATCCAGTGCTTCAACAATGCACGCCTCAAGATTCCTAAGGTGACTGAGGAGGCCATCATCTCGGCCTTCTCCTACGGCGTGCGCGACGTCAAGATGAAGGAGGAGCTGGCGATGCATGAAGACCTGTGCACTTCCTTGGAGCTGTTCAACTTGGCAACCAAGTGCGCCAGGGCCGAGGAGGGGCATCTCTCCCTCCTCGAGCTGCCTGCCGCAGACCCAGAAGAGAAGAAACCCAAGGCCAAGGATGTGAAGCGCAAGGGGGCTGCCGTGCTCGCAGCGGAACCAGACACCAAGCGGGGCAGAGATCAGCCCGAACCTTCCAAGGGCAGCCGGTACTGTGTGTATCACGACCTCCACACCCACAACACCAACGAATGTCAAGAACTCCGAGCCGTGCGAAAAGGAAGGATCGGCCGTCACCCCGACCGCGGTGACCAGGGCTACGGTCGAGGAGGAGGAAAGAACGCAGGATGCTGGGAAGACCGTGGCCCGCGCCAAGGGTGGCGCGACCAACCTCGCGAGGATCGCTGGCAAGACCCACCTCGCAAGAGAGGATGGAGGGATCAGCCTCGCGAGGGAGACTGGAGGGATCAGCCTTGCGAGGATCGCCCGCAAGGCAACGCAGACCTCCCACCGCTGCCGCCGCAGCCAAGGAGAAACGAGGACCGCCACCAGGACGAGGAGGCTGGGGGCTTCCAGGAGCCGCGCGCGATCGCCTGCATCTTGGGCGGAGCACAAGCCCCCGCCTCTCAGCGCATCTTCAAGCAGTTCGCCCGCGAAGTGAACGCAGTCCTCCCCAGGCTCGAAGCCACGCGCCCTCTCAGCTCAGCAGATCAGCTCAAGTGTGCGGCTACAGCCGGAGTTCTCCCGATGCTTTGCTCCCCGATCGTCAGCAATGTGGTGGTCACCAAGACCCTTATTGATGGCGGGGCAGGGCTCAACGTCCTGTCCGTGGAGACATTCAACAACCTCCAAGTGCCCTACAGCCAGCTTGAGCCAACCAAGCCTTTCTCCGGTATCACCGACGGCTCCACGGTCCCGATTGGGCAGGTCCGCCTCCCTGTCACCTTCGGGGCACGCGACAACTACCGCACCGAGCTCATCGACTTCGACGTCGCCCACATACGCCTACCATACAACACCATCCTTGGGTACCCAGCGCTGGCCAAGTTCATGGCCGTAACTCACCATGGCTACAACGTCCTCAAGATGCCAGGAAGCGGCGGAGTCATCACGGTGCCCTGTGAAGAGAAGGACGCAGTGTGTTCCCTGGAACGAGCCTTTCAGGCCGCGTCACTGGAAGACCCGGATCGTGGAAGCAGGAGGCCTCCCGAGACCGCCCCTAAGAAGAAGAAGACATCGTCCGGCCCGACCACTCAGGAGGCAGGCCCCTCTGGGCCCGCGCCTGCCCAGGGGGAACCTCCCTCCATCGCATAGGAAAGCGTGCCCGGCGCCCTCCTCAGGCAGGGCTCGGGGGCTCTCCCCTGGAGGACCACCGACCTAGCTAGGGTCACGAGGGAGGCGCTTGGGCACCACATGGAGGCGTGTTTCGAAGCACGTTTCCCTCAAGAAGGAGCAAGGCAAGGAGATCCAGACCCTCAGGAGTTCGTCAGCAAGGCCATTCAGGAGCTACAGGAGTCAAGAGTCATGAAAGACAGCTCCCGCCTTCCAGCAGTGGCTCCCCATCCAGGCGAGGATGGTGGGTTGCGCGTCTGCATCGACACACCAGGCTTCAACCGAGTCGCCTCTTTGGAGTGCCTCTGGCCCTCGCGAGTGGGGCGCTGCGGAGGCCCACCCCAGAGCTACGTTCGCATGCCTTACGGCTTGCCGAACGTGGCTGACGCGTACCAGCGCCTCATGAGGGGCATCATGGAGGCACGAGAGGCCAGGCGTTCCGCTGCCCTGGCAGAGATGGAGATGGCCCGCGAGGAGCCGCCAGCGCCTCCGGAGCCTCCCGAGGCCCCTGGGCCTGGGGGCTCATGAGGATCGGCTTCCGCAGCCCACCGAGTCTGTTACATCAACGCCCCTTCGTCTTCAGCGTCATCAGGTGGCATCTTTCAAGTTTCACTTCCAACTGGGAACCCCCCCAGGGCTGCATTATTCCCAGGCCGCGTGGGTCCGTTCCTGCGGCGTGTATCCCTTTTATTCCATGTTGTTAGCTTACCTTGTTGGGGGCGCCCCTCGGGTTGCATGACCCCCCAAGTCGCTCGGGCCTGACCCACTGATGTCCGCATTCCCAGCATCTATTTGAACGAACCCACTCCTTCGTGGCTAATGTGTTTTACCCAGTTGCCTGCTCAGCTGAAGCCAACTAACGAAGCTGCTCCCAAACGGCACGACGCTTGTGCATGGGTCCGTCCCTGCAACACCGACAAACCTGGATGGCTGAGCTCTGGCCGCGGCAGCCCCGCATAGTGTCACCTCGTCAAGCCTTCAGTGCCTCACTACCCCTCGGAAGCAACCAACGGCTGACTGTCAATTGTCGTGGCAACCCCTTGTTTTTTCTATGATGGGCCTGCAGGACCTCCTGAAGGAGCTGCGTCGGGCGAGGCCCTTGCGGTGTCTCCTTCGCTCTCGTCCGCGCGAACCGCTTGCACGTTAAAGGGGGGTGCCTGAGCATCGCGACTCAGGGCTCCTACTGGCTCTCCAGCCCTCACCCTCTGGCCTTGACCACGGCATCGCGACCTGGCATACCAGCGACAGCTGAGACTCGCTTGAGGGCCGGGACCCGAGGACGTAGAGCAGAAAGGGGAGCAAAGGCGAGGGCGGAGAGACACACGAGGACCTTGCCGAGCAACCTCGCGCCTGCCGACGCACAGACCCGGCGACACACCAGAGAGCGGCCCCTGATCCTCGAGATAAGTCATCGCCCGAAAGCGCCAGCTACCGTGGCACCATCCCCGCACCTAATGCTATCCCATGTTAGCGACGCCGCTCTCCTTTCTCACCGAACGACGGCTGCTTGGGCGCCAAAGGGGACCTCCTGAGCATCGCGACTCAGGGGCTCTTACCGGACTCCGGGTCGCTCACCTCCTGACCTTGACCACGACATCGCGACCTGGCATACCAGCGACGGCTGAAGCCGCCTTGGGACTGGGACCTGTCGGCGTAGAGCACCAAGCCCTCGTGAGGTTCGAAAGGGAGGACTGAGTTAAGACGGGATGAGCAACTCGCGCAATTCTACGACACGGGTTATATTAACAAAACAGGATCACAGGCACCTTACAAGCCCCTACAGACGCGTTTTTGATTCCTCGCAGGGAACAGATCCTAAAGGGACACAAACTACACGCGTCCCTGCAAAAGACGCCATCATGAATAGTGGGCCGTCAAGCACCGACGCCAACCCCATCCAGATCAGAGTCAGCGGCGGCCTGACGAGCCCGCCCTGCTCCAGGAGCGGTGCCGGCTCGGGGGCTCGTAGCTGTCGTCGCTCGTCTCCGGAGTCACGAAGAGCTCGCCGGAGTCGCTGGAACCTCCGGCGTCTCCACCGCCTGAGGAGCCTCCAAGGGAGCGGGTGGCGAGCCCAGTCCTCGTCGCAGCAGGGCCCTGGCCACCTTCCCCGGGGCAGCACTCCAGCCGGCGCCCTCTCGCATCGAAGACCTTGAAGAGCATCACCGAAGCACCGTCGTAGTCCAAGTGGATCGCGAAGACTCCCCTTGTCCTGCAAACCCGGGCGATCTCCCTCGAGCCCCGAGTCATGTAGACATCGCCCGGGGCGACGACCGTGACCTCTGCCTCGGTCGCGAGGGTGCTGCAGCCGGCGTGCTGCAGCCAGAGCTCTAGGGGCTCCCCTGCAGGATGATGGAGGTGAAGAAGGGAGGAAGGCGGATCCAAGACTGAATAGGAATGGCGACGTGGAGCACGAACTCTTGGAAGGAGCCCTCGGTGTGGACCCCAGGGGGACGACCCACACCTTCGTGACCCGGCGGCGCCGACGGCGGCGCCGCCCGTGGCGGTCAGCATCAGCTCCTTCGGGGCCCTCGACGTGGGCGTACAATGGAAGCGGGAACCCCGGTGGCGCTCGCTCGCACAAAGGCCTCGACACCACCTGAAGGGCCCCCTCGTCCGAGCCACGGGGGATGAGCCGTTTCTTCGGTGGGAGTGAGTCTGGCCCCTCTCAGGGAGCCTTTCCCTTCTCTGCCGTCGAGAACCAGCGGATCGGAGCCATCGCGGCAAGACGGAGAAAGGATCGGAAAGAAGGAGGAGCAAGGAGGGATGGACTGGAAGGGCGCGCGCTGTTTCGTACTTATGGCCGGCGAAGGCCAACCGTCGACCTCCACGACCGCTGGTAATCATGACCCGTTTTTGCATGCAGGGACTTGTCCAATCCGTGCAGTTGCCGAGGCGTCGTGGGGAAGTGGAGGCGCCCACGTCCAGTCAACCACCACGCAGCGCCCAAGGCCGCAGGCTGTTAGGGCCCACGGTGCTTCGTTCTTGCCCTTCCGCCTCCTTGCACGGCCAAGTCCGGGCGCGCCTTGGGCCCGGGGGCTACTGTCGGCGTTCTGGGAATGGGGGTCCCCAGACTTGCCTGCCTGCGGCGTGGCTCAAGGGGGCCCATCACGTCTCGTCTTCACCAACACAAACCCAAGACCCTCGCGAGGGGCCAAGCCTCGCGGGACGGACGACGCGGATCTTCCTCAGGCACGGCCTCGTCAGGCTGGCTCACGAGGAGGCGGAGAGATCAAGGCGGGGTACCACATGAGGTGCCTGTGACGCAAGCCATGACGACTCAGGGCGCCAGGCGGGTGCCAGCCCGCGCAGCGTCCTCCTTTCCTCTTTGGTGCAAAGGGGGCAAGCGCAGCCGCGGAGTACCGAGGCATCGGGCAAAGGTTGCCATTTCGGTGCAATGAGACCAAGACCAGGAGGACTACGAGACGAAGGTCACCGTGGAGCCCAAGACGGCGTCATCACCAGAGCTTTGCGCAGGCGAAGACTACTTTTGTCAGGATAGCTGATACTTGCTGTCCCCCTTCAAATTAGCCCGCCATTGTTGGCTCCCTTCCCGCTCGATATTTGGGAAGAGGACCAGGGCCTCTATAAATAGGACCAGCCACCCACATAGCAAGAGGAGGTCGGAAGGGAGAGAGGAAGGTCGGAAGTGAGAGAAAGAGAGAGGAAGAGATAGAGAGGAAAAGGTGACTGAACTCTTCTCAGTAGTTCATCCCCCCAGCCAAGAACAGACCCTCGCGAGGCGGTTCTTCCTTGTATTGTTCATCATCATCAGCCCAAGAGGCAATCCACCACACCACACACTGGAGTAGGGTATTACACCACAACGGTGGCCCGAACCAGTATAAACCCTGTGTCTCTTGTGTTGTTCTTTCCTTAGTTTTAGATCCTAGCATGGCGGAGGGGTGCATGTAGGTAGGAGGCGAAATCTCCACGCGCACCCCAGTGTTCGAACCGTAAGGGTCTGCCGGAACCCGAAATCCGACACTCATATCCCACAGAGGGATCGAGGCGAACCCGAAGAAGATCAAGGCCATCGAAGACATGAGGCCACCACAGACCCTCAAGGAGATGCAAAAGCTGGCAGGACGGGTGACCGCGTTAGGGCGTTTCATCTCTAAGCTAGGCGAGTGCGCCTTACCCTTCTTTAAGCTCATGAAGAAGAAAGGCCCCTTTGAGTGGACCCAGAGGCCGACCGGGCCTTCCAAGACCTCAAGAAATACCTCACCAGCCTCCCGGTGATGGTGGCGCCACGGCCTCTCAAGCCTCTGGTACTCTACCTCGCCGCCACCCCGTACTCCGCCAGCGCGGTGCTGGTGGCGGTTCAGGAGGAGCGCTAAGACAAGGGTGTGCCGCGCCAAGCCAGAGCTGATGCAGCACAGGGTCAGGAAGGCACACCGGAGCCATCAGCGGGGGAAGATCAAGCTCGGTAGGGCAACATCGCGGAAACTCCTGAGGATGGCCAAGTCTCAGGAAACCATCCACCTCAGGATACGCCACAATCTCCGCAAGACCCGAGCCTCAATAGTGTGCCAGCCCTCACTGAGGACTCGGTGTACTTCGTCAGCACCGTACTGCAGGACGCAAGGGCATGCTACCCCATGCCGCAAAAGCTCCTGCTCGCACTCTTGGTGGCCTCGCGCAAGCTGCGGCACTACTTCCAGGGGCACGCCATCAAGGTCGTCTCATCTTACCCATTGGAGAGGGTACTCAGGAGCCCAAACTCAACCGGAAGGGTCGCTGAATGGAACATCGAGCTGCAAGCATTCCAGCTGGAGTTCAGCACCACCAGGGTCATCAAGGGAGCCGCGCTCGCCGATTTTGTGGCAGAATGGACAGATGCCCCGGCTCTTGAGGAAGGAGAAGACCAGTCCACCACCCCAGGAAGTGAGGCACCAGACGGCTGGGTCATGTATTTTGATGGCGCCTTTGCACACCAGGGCGCGGGGGCTGGAGCAGTGCTCATCTCGCCCACTCAGGACAAGCTTTACTACGCCGTCCAACTCTGCTTCCAGCACGGCGAGAAGGTCTCCAACAATATCGCAGAATACGAAGGCCTCATAGCTGGCCTAAAGGCTGCGGCAGCTCTAGGGGTGAGGCGCCTTACCGTCAAGGGCTCCTCGCAGCTCATCGTCAACTTCTCCAAAAAAGTGTACGAGCCAAAGGACGAGTGATACGTCCATTTTGCATCATGCTTTTATATTGATATTTATTGCATTATGGGCTGTTATTTCACATTATGTCACAATACTTATGGCTATTCTTTCTTATTTTACAAGGTTTACATAAGGAGGGAGAATGTCGGTAGCTGGAATTCTGGGCTGGAAAAGGAGAAAATATTAGAGACTTATTCTGCACAACTCCAAAAGTCCTAAAACTCTACGGAATACTTTATAATAAATAATGAAAAATCCTTGCCAAAGATGAAGACCAGGGGGCCCACACCCTGCTCATGAGGGTGGGGGGCACGCCCCCCCTAGGGCGCACCCCTACCTCGTTGGCCCCCTGGTGGCTCTCCGATGACCATCTTCTCCTATATGAAGTCTTTCTCAAGAAAAAAGAGAAGCAACCTTTCGGGATGAAACTCCGCCGCCACGAGGCAGAACCTTGGCGGATCCAATCTAGAGCTCCGGCAGAGCCGTTCTGCTGGGGAAACTTCCCTCTCGGAGGGGGAAATCATCGCCATCGTCATCACCAACGCTCCTCTCATCGGGAGAGGGCAATCTCCATCAGCATCTTCATCAGCACCATCTCATCTCAAAACCCTAGTTCATCTCTTGTATCCAATTCTTGTCTCCAAGTCCGAGATTGGTGCTAGTAGGTTGCTAGTAGTGCTAATTACTCCTTGTAGTTAATGCTAGTTGGTTTAATTGGTGGAAGATCATATGTTCAGATCCTATACGCATATTAATACCGCTCTGATTATGAACATGTTTATGCTTTGTGAGTAGTTACGTTTGTTCCTGAGGACAAGGGAGAAGTCTTGCTATTAGTAGTCATGTGAATTTGGTATTCGTTCGATATTTTGATGAGATGTATGTTGTCTAGCCTCTAGTGGTGTTATGTGAATGTCGACTACATAACACTTCACCATTATTTGGGCCTAGAGGAAGGCATTGGGAAGTAATAAGTAGATGATGGGTTGCTAGAGTGACAGAAGCTTAAACCCTAGTTTATGCATTGCTTCGTATGGGGCTGATTTGGATCAATATGTTTCATGCTATGGTTAGGTTTACCTTAATACTTTTGTTGTAGTTGCGGATGCTTGCACTAGAGGTTAATCATAAGTGGGGTGCTTGTTCAAGTAAGAACAGCACCCAAGCACCGGTCCACCCACATGTCAAATTATCAAAGTACCGAACAAGAATCATATGAGCGTGATGAAAACTAGCTTGACGATATTCCCATGTGTCCTCAGGAGCGCTTTTCTTTATATAAGAGTTTATCCAGGCTTGTCCTTTGCTACAAAAAGGATTGGGCCACCTTGCTGCACTTTATTTACTTTTGTTGCTTGTTGCTCATTACAAATTATCTTATCACAAAACTATCTGTTACCACTTATTTCAGTACTTGCAGAGAATACCTTGCCGAAAATCGTTTATCATTTCCTTCTACTCCTCGTTGGGTTCGACACTCTTACTTATCGAAAGGACTACGATAGATCCCCTGTGGGTCATCAAGACTCCTTTCTGGCGCCGTTTCCAGGGAGTGAAGCGCCTTTGGTAGGTGGAATTTGGTAAGGAAAGATTTATATAGTGTGCTGAAATTTTCTGTCACTTGTTACTATGGAAAGTAATCCTCTGAGGGGCTTGTTCGGGGTATCTTCACCCCGACCAGTAGAGCAAAGAGTTGCTCCTCAACCTACTGAACCTACTGAAAATGAAAATTAAAATACTTGCTTTGAAGTTCCTTTGGGTATAATAGAAAAACTGCTAGCTAATCCTTTTTTAGGAGATGGAACAAAACATCCTGATGAAAATCTAATATATGTCGATGAAATTTGTGGATTATTTAAGCTTGCAGGTGTACCCGGAGATATTGTTAAGAATAAGGTCTTCCCCTTATCTTTGAGGGGAGATGCATCGACATGGTATAGGCCATGTGATGATATGAGGTCTTGGAATTACATACGATTGAAATTGGAATTTCATCAGAAGTTTTATCCTATGCATCTTGTTCATCGTGATCGCAATTATATATATAATTTTTGGCCTCGCAAAGGAGAAAGCATCGCTCAAGCTTGGGGGAGGCTTAAGTCAATGTTATATTCATGCCCCAATCATGAGTTCTCAAGAGAAATGATTATTCAAAAATTTTATGCTCGGCTTTCTGGTAACAATCGCACCATGCTTGATACTTCTTGTGCTGGCTCTTTTATGATGAAGACTATTGAATTCAAATGTGATTTATTGGATAGAACTAAACGCAACTCTGAAGACTGGGACCTCAACAATGTTAAGGAGTCAGGTATGACACCTAAGTTTGATTGTGTTAAATCTTTTATGGATACCGATATTTTCTGTAAGTTTAGCACGAAATATGGACTTGATTCTGAGATAGTAGCTTCTTTCTGTGAATCTTTTGCTACTTATGTTGATCTCCCTAAGGAGAAGTGGTTTAAATATCATCCTCCCATAGAAGTAAAAGTAGATGCACCTATTAAAGTTGAAGAAAAGACTGTCACTTATAATGATCCTATTGTTCCTACTTCTTATGTTGAGAAACCACCTTTCCCTGTTAGATTAAAGGATCGTGCTAAAGCTTCAACTGTGGTTCTTAAAAGCAATATTAAAACATATACACCTCCTGAGCAAGTTAAAGTAGAACCTAATATTGCTATTGTTAAAGAGCTCTTGTCTGATAATATTGATGGGCATGTTATTCAGTTCTGCGGTGAAACTGCTAGAATTGCTAAACCTTGTGCTAAAGATAAACATAGACCTGTGGTAGGCGTGCCTGTTATTTCTGTTAAAATAGGAGATCACTGTTATCATGGCTTATGTGATATGGGTGCTAGTGCTAGTGCAATACCTATTGACTTATACAAAGAAATTATGCATGACATTGCACCTGTTGAGTTAGAAGAAATTGATGTCACCATAATAGAGATACTATTTCACCAATTGGAATTGTTAGAGATGTTGAAGTCTTGTGTGGGAAAACTAAATATCCTGCTGATTTTCTTGTTCTTGGTTCCCCACAAGATAGCTTTTGTCCCATTATATTTGGTAGACCCTTCTTAAATACTGTTAATGCTACCATAGATTGCACAAGGGATGTTGTTACTGTCGGCTTAAATGATATGACTCATGAATTTAATTTCTCTAAATTTAGTAAACAACACCGTGAAGAAGAATTGCCTAGTAAGGATGAAATTATTAGTCTTGCTTCTATTACCGTACCTCCTAATGATCCTTTAGAACAATATTTGTTAGACCATGAGAATGATATGTTTATGAATGAAAGAAGGGAAATAGATGAAGTATTCTTTAAACATGAACCTATGCTGAAACAAAATTTGCCTGTTGAAATCCTAGGGGACCCCCCCTCCACCTAAGGGTGATCCCGTGTTTGAGCTTAAACCGTTGCCAGATAATCTTAAATATGCTTATCTTGATGAAAAGAAGATATATCCTGTTATTGTTAGTGCTAACCTTTCAGAGCATGAAGAAGAAAGATTATTGAAAACTCTGAAGAAGTACTGTTGGGGATATGACTATTTGTGTAAGCCATCCAGGAGAGGCCGAGTTACGCAAATGGAGGTTCATCAGAAGCCCAAGACCAAGGCATGAAGATGGCGGTTCACTAAAAGGCTTAAAGGCCCACAGGCAACTCTGAGGCCCATAAAGATAAACCGCCATGATGGTATAACTTGTACTGTAAGGTAGAAGTAACTAGTCGCCGAGCCGGACACTGTTTATGAGCTGGCCGGGACTCTGTAGGCCGCAGGGCGTCAACCCGTGTATATAAGGGGACGACCCGCCAGCGGCTTAGGGAAAAAACAACTGATCGAGAGCCAGGCATAGCGTATCTCGCTTCCTGGTCATCGAAACCTCAAGCAATTCCAACCCAACTAGACGTAGGCCTTCCTTCACCGTAAGGGGCTGAACTAGTATAAACCTCGTGTGTCCTTGTACCGATTAACCCCTTTAAGCTTCCTAGTTGCGATGGCTCCACGACTAAGTCCTTGCAAAAGGACATCTACCGTGACAATTCCACGACAGTTGGCGCCCACCATGGGGCCAACGCACGGTGGATTTGAGTTCTTGAAGGGCAGCTTCGAAGGGCTCAAGGGATACGCAGTTGGCCGGATGACCAAGAGTCGTCGTGGCAAGATCTACATCGACGACGAAGGCTGGGGCCCCGACGCCGACTCAATTGAGTACGGGTACCGGGTCCCCATTGGCGGAATTCACATCTTCATCGGCCGGATGGGTGAGCCGGGCCCTGAGCCGAACAGCTGCAGCGACCTCGTCGAGACGGCTGAGCGTGCGAAACCCGCCCGAGCTCAACCCGTCGTGAAGCGTGCCTTTGTGGGTTGCATCCACGGAGATGAACTTTCTGAAGGATCTGAAGGTTATGGTGAGCCGGCCGTCCTCTCTGACGGTGATTCGTCTGCTGGCTCAACAGATTCGCTGTATCAAGTTTAAGATGGTGTGCTTGGGGGCTGTTCCGATGGCAGCACTATTCCGGACCCCTTAGAGTCGCCAAACTGGGCAGGAGTCTTCATGGCTGGTACTCAACCCGGCCAAAATTCTACGGCCTCAGCGGCGATAACGTTCGGGTTAGGAGCAGCCGGGGCAGGAGGCCCTGTGTGCTCACCGGCTCAGGTGCTGATGGATCTCATGGATAAACTTACGGCCTTGTTAACTGCTATAGTTGTCCCTGCGAACCAATCTGAGCATGAGGCAGAGGTGGCACAGGTTCGCGATGAGATCGCCCGGGCCAGGGAAACCTTAGCAGCTGAAGATACTAGATTAGCCACAGAGCGGGCGGCTTTGGACGTACGGGCGCAGCAACTTCAGGCAGAGGCCTTTCAGCTCAAGTTGAGCTTGAACACATCTAATGAGGTAATGAGGAGGAGACATCAGAAAACTCAGTCCCGTTTATCTCAGATTTATGATCCTCGGAATCTCTTTGCTACACCCGGGGCCGGCTCAAGTAACCCGCCAGGTGCAAATCAGTTTATGACATCCGGAGCGGGAGGCCCAGTCCAGCCTCCGGTGACGGCGCCTCTTCACGGCAATATGGCACCGCCCCATTTCGTACCAATACCACAGGGTCACTTCTCCAACCCCATGGATAACTTAATCTTAGCATCAGCACGTTTGGCGGCTCTCCCAGTAGATGGTGATGATCTGACAGCGGTGGAAACCCGGAGGATCAGGGAACTTGTCCGAACAGCCCTGGCTCAGCAAGAGACGTACTCCTACAGCCGGGACAGGATTCACTCAACTCCTTCGCCCTGGTTAGCTCCGCCTCATCAAAACCGGAGCCCGAGTTACAGTAGACACATGGAGTCAGAGGCCTTGTCATGTAGCGCTCAGCGCCGGAACCAGCCCGGCGGGTATAACCCGGTTCAGGATCGGATACGTCAGGAGGACGAGCGGGCGGCTCAGCTAGCGGCTCAGCTAGCAGCCCAACAGGACTCACCAGCTTACCTGACGACTTCTGTTGAGGCGGGTGTTGCTACTAGAACCGGAGGAGTTCCTTGTCTGGTACCGGCTCTATGTAATGTACGTCTGCCCAAGGATTTCAAGGGACCTCGAAAGGTGTCGAATTATATGGCCGATTTACAGCCTGGGGCGTGGATTGAAAGTTACGAGATGGCCATGGAGCTGCTGGAGGTTAGTGATGAAGTGATGGCTAAATACTTCACCATGATGTTGGACGGAACGGCCCGTTCTTGGTTAAAGGGTTTGCCACCCAATTCCATTAGGTCATGGGTGGAGCTAAAGGCCCGTTTCATCCAGAACTTCAAGGACACTTGCAAGCAGTCTATGTCGATTGTGGACCTGACAAATTGTAAGTAGGAGGAAGGTGAATCTACGACTCATTGGGTGCGCCGGGTCAAAGACATAATACATTCATCTGACAAGATGGATGCCGGCCCAGCAGTTCTCATGCTGGAGAAGAATTGCCGCTTTGAGCCTCTGAGACAGAAACTGGGGCGCCTTAAGCGTGATTGCAACGATATGGGGACCCTGATGGCGGCTTTAGTAAAGTATGCCGATTCTGATAGTACCAAGCATCCCGCGTCTGATGAGGAAAAGACAGGGAAGGGAAAGAAGAACGGTAATGGAAAGGGTCAGCAGCATAACCCGGCGAGTCAAGGAGGCAATAAGCGTAAGGCGAACGGTAACCCGGAATTTGTGGCCAATGCACAGGGTAACAATTAGAAGCGCAAAGGAAAGCCACCCCCTCGGTTTGGTGGGTCAGGTCCGTCTCTTGAGAAACTACTCAATGAGCCCTGCCCAAAACACGGCACCCGGGAACGACCAGCGACTCATTTATGGAAGGATTGCGCAATCATGAAGGCTTTCAAGAATTCTAATACGTTTGATGGCAATCAAGGCCCAGGCGGCGGCTCAGGAGCTGGCGGCTTTCATGGCCCGGGCGGCGGTTCAGGATCCGGTTTTCAGGGAAGCCAGGGTGGTTATAATCAACAATAGTCTGGTCAAGGAGGTCAGCAGCAGCAGCAGTCGGGTTATCAGAGCCATCCAAAATAGCTAAATAGTGGGCAGTATCACGTGTTCACCACAAGTTTGTGTAAACGTGATCAGAAAGTTCATAGGAGGGCGGTGAATTCTGTTGAGCCGGCAGTCCCTCGTTACTTGAGGTGGTCGGAACAGCCTATTGTCTGGAGCAGGGAGGATCACCCTCCTCGGGTTGATAATCCGGGTCAACTGGCCCTGGTAGTGGCACCGCAGGTTGGTGGTTATAAATTTACTAAGGTGCTCATGGATGGAGGTAGCAGCATCAACATCCTCTATTACGAGACCTTTCGGCGCATGGGTTTAACTGACAAGAACTTAAAGACTTCCAACACCGTCTTCCATGGAGTGGTGCCTGGTAAGTCGGTGTATCCTGTGGGTAAGATTGAGCTAGAGGTGGCCTTTGGAGACGAGCATGATTCTAGGGTGAAAAAGTTAACTTTTGAAGTGGTAAAAATCAAGAGTCCATATCACGCTTTGTTCGGGCGGCCGGCTTATGCCAAGTTCATGGCGCGGCCGTGTTATGTTTATTTACAGCTCAAGATGTCGGGTTACAAGGGTACCATCACTGTGCATGGAAGCCAAAAGGTGGCCCTGGAATGCGAAGAAGGCGATGCGGCTTATGCCGAGTCTGGTTGTGCAGCAGAGGAGCTCAAATTTTATCAAGATAACATTGACCCGGCGGATATGACCTCCCTCAAGAAGCCGACTACGGAGCATGACCCGGCCATGAAGTTTAAATCGGCTGCAGAGACTAAGCTTGTTGATTTTACTCCGGGCGATTCGTCTAAGCAATTCAGCATCAGTGCCAACTTGGATCCTAAATAGGAAAGCGCGCTCATCGATTTCATCCGTGAGAACCGGGACATCTTTGCATGGAAGCCTTCTGACATGCCGGGTGTACCGAGAGGACTCGCTGAGCACACTCTTAATATTGATCCGAAGTATAAGCCGGTCAGGCAGTTTCTGCGGTGATTCAATAAGGAACGACGAAAAGCTATAGGAGAAGAGGTCGCCCGGCTCTTGGCGGCTGGGTTCATTGTCGAAGTGTTTCACCCGGAGTGGTTGGCTAACCCGGTGCTCGTGCTCAAGAAAAACGGCACCTGGCTGATGTGTGTGGATTACACGGACTTAAATAAGGCTTGTCCGGCTGATCCTTTCGCTCTCCCCCGTATTGATCAAATCATTGATGTTACGGCGGGTTGTGCGCGTTTGAGCTTTTTGGATGCTTACTCTGGTTATCATCAGATCAAGATGGCAGTTAAGGACCAGGAGAAGACGGCTTTCATCACTCCGTTTGGAGCCTTCTGCTATGTGTCTATGCCTTTTGGGCTCAAGAGCGCCCAGGCGACTTATCAACAGTGTGTACAGAATTGTCTCCACAATCAGATTGGGCGCAATGTTCATGCTTATGTGGATGACATAGTGGTAAAATCCAGAGAGGCGGAAACCTTGATATCTGATCTCAGAGAAACCTTTGACAATCTCCGGGTTTACAAAATGATGCTTAACCCGAAGAAGTGTGTATTTGGTGTGCCTGCAGGCAAGCTTTTGGGATTCTTGGTCTCAAACAGGGGCATCGAGGCTAATCCGGAGAAGATTAAGGCAATCACTTCTTTGGCTAAACCGGCATGTATCAATGATGTTCAGCGCCTGGCGGGTCGTGTTGCCGCTTTAAGCCGGTTCATAAGCCGGTTAGGTGAGAAGGCCCTACCGCTGTACCAACTGATGAAGAAGGCAGACACCTTTGTCTGGAGTAATGCTGCTAATGCTGCTTTTGAGGATTTGAAGAGGCAGTTATCCGAGCCGCCAGTTCTTGCAGCTCCCATTGACAAAGAGCCTTTGCTGTTACATGTGGCTGCTAATTCACGAGCCGTCAGTGTGGCAATTGTGGTAGAGCGCAAGGAGGCTGGTAAGGAACATCCGGTTTAGCGGCCGGTTTATTATGTCAGTGAGGTACTCATCGAGTCAAAACAAAGATATCCTCATTGGCAGAAACTTGTTTACGGGGTGTTCATGGCAAGCCGGAAGCTGAAGCAATACTTTCAAGGTCACCCTATCACTGTGGTAAGTTCTGCCCCCTTAGGAGACATTATTCAGAATAGAGAGGCTACAGGATGAGTCGCCAAGTGGGCCACTGAGCTCGGGCCTCATGGTCTGAAGTACGTACCACACACTGCCATTAAGTCTCAAGCTTTGGTGGATTTCATCAATGACTGGACAGAGCTACAGGCACCTGAGGAGAAGCCCGATAACACTTATTGGACTATTCACTTTGATGGGTCCAGGCAGTTGGAAGGCTCGGGGGCTGGAGTCGTGTTAACTTCCCCTCGAGGTGAAAAATTTTGTTATGTGCTCCGGCTTATGTTTCCTTGTACTAACAATGCAGCTGAGTACGAGGCCCTACTCCATGGTCCCCGGATGGCCAAAGAGATGAACTTGATCCGGGTAAGATGCTTGGGAGACTCAGACCTTGTGGCTCAACAGGTGTCAGGAAAATGGGACTCTAAAGATTCCCTTATGGCGGCTTACCGTCATGAAGTCGATGCTGTAGCTGGACATTTCAAGGGTTATGTGGTGGAACACATTGATCGAAGGAAGAATGAGGCGGCTGATGCCTTAAGCCGGCTGGGATCTCAGCATAAGCCGGTGCCGCCTAACACCTTTCTTGATGTTTTGAATAATCCTTCTGTTAAGTTACCTACAGAGGAAGATCTGGCAATACCAGACCCGGAGGCACAGCTGGTGGCGGCTCTCCATGTTATCCCGGATTGGACAGTGCCTTATTTGGCTTACATGACCCGGGGAGAGTTGCCTGAAGATGAGACCTTGGCAAGACAAATCGTCCGGCGGTCCAAGTCCATGACAATTGTCAATGGCGAGTTACATCATTGCAGCGTCACTGGAGCGTTTCAACATTGCGTGTCACCTACAGAGGGTCAGGATATCCTTCGTGAGATTCATGAAGGCGATTGTGGTCATCACGCCGGCTCAAAATCTCTTGTGGCCAAAGCTTTCTGTCATGGGTTTTATTGGCTGACGGCTCATGCTGATGCAGAAGACCTGGTCAGTAAATGTGACGGATGTCAGGAGTTCTCACGACGAGCCCATGTGCCGGCTCAAGAATGGAGGATGATTCCAATTACTTGGTCGTTTACAGTCTGGGGGCTTGATATGGTCGGGCCTTTCAAAAGGTCTAATGATAAAAAGACGCACCTCTCGGTGGCGGTTGACAAGTTCACAAAGTGGGTGGAGGCGGAGCCAGTCAGTAAGTGTGATGCTGCCACGGCGGTCCAGTTCATGAAAAAGGTGATTTTTTGCTTTGGTTTTCCACACAGCATTATAACTGATAATGGCACTAACCTCTCCAAAGGAGCTATGGAAGAGTTCTGTCAACGAGAGCATATTCGGCTTGACGTTTCAGCTGTGGCTCACCCTCAATCCAATGGTCAAGCAGAACAAGCTAATCAAGAAATCTTGAGGGGTATCAAGCCCCGGCTCTTGGTCCCCTTGCAGCGGACGCCAGGTTGTTGGGTGGAGGAGTTACCTTCTGTACTTTGGAGCATCAATACTACACCTAACAGATCTACGGGTTACACGCCTTTCTTTATGGTGTATGGAGCAGAGGCGGTCCTGCCAAGTGACATCCGTCATGACTCACCCTGTGTGGCGGCTTATGTTGAGGAAGACAATGAAAAAGCTCAGCAAGACGCACTTGACCTGTTGGATGAAGAGCGAGACTTGGCAATAGCCCGCTCGGCGATTTACCAGCAAGACCTGCGCCGCTACCACAGCCGCTGGGTTAGGTCCAGAACCTTCCAGGAAGGTGACTTAGTGCTCCGACTCATCCAGGATCAATCTGACATGCACAAGCTATCCCCTCCTTGGGAAGGACCCTTTGTGGTCAGCAAGAATCTGAACAACGGATCATACTACCTTATCGACGTTCGGGAGCACAAAGACTGACGTAAGTCGGAGGAGGAGACCCGTCGGCAGTGGAATATCGCTCATCTTCGGCCTTATTATACTTGAGCCATCGGCTCTAATGTGTATATACTTATACTATGTATATTACATAAAGCAATAAAGCAGGACCTTTGTCCTTTTTTCCACTCCCAAAAAAGGTTTATGTGTTTTCTTTGTCAGGTGGTGGAGATAACCAAGGAGAAGCGGATCATATCTGAATCCGGCTTGCCTTTGGTCTGGCTTATGATCATATCTGAATCTAGCCATGATCACTTGGGGGCTTCCTGTTCAAACATAGGTCGTATTCGAACCAAAGAGAACATAGTTGTCGATACCCACTTGATCGGCATACTGCCAAACCCACTTGGGGGCTTCTTGATCATATTTGTATCATAGCTTAACCCCTTTGGGTCTGACATGGATCGTATTCGAATCAGCGTCATTAAACAACTCTTATGGTCACTTGGGGGCTTCCTGTTCAAACATAGGTCGTATTCGAACCAAAGAGAACATAGCTGTCGATACCCACTTGATCGGCATCGCCATAGCCACTTGGGGCTAACAGATCGTATCCGAATCTTAGCTCAACCCCTTTGGAACGGTTCACTGATCGTATTCGAATCAGAAACCCTTGAATTTTGTTCATTATATTTTACAAGTATCAACATTGGATATCTTGCGACCCTCTTGAAAATACAATGGAATACATTGCAATCCTCCAGGATTAATATTGGTTACATCAGGTTGTTAAGTACCAGGTGAACTTTTATGTGCCAATTTTCAGGAGTTAAACTTACCCTCAGGGGTTGGCTTATATAAGCCGGAAAAGCAGCTGTAAGCCTCACAGGGCAATGCAAGACATTTCTGCAAAGGACATAACAGATTCATATAAACTACAAAGTGCATAGTGACGGCGGCTCATGCAAGTATTAAGGGCCATAAGCGTGCGCAAAGGCATAGCAAAACTCAAAGTATTTTCTACTCTGTTACAAGACTCCCCGAGTCTGAATGATGCGGCATTGTTTTTCTACAACGACATAAGCAGGTGGTGCCTGGCAATCTACTCTTGGGGTTGATTTGAAGCTTCCGGGTTATCCTTCTCCGCCTCTCCGCCGACTGCTTTGTCCTGGAAGGATGATGAGGCCCAGTCAATGCCACTCAAGGCCTCAAACTCAGCTTCATCATCTATTAAACCGGCTGGGTCGACTTCAGGGGCAAAGGTGTGCTTACGGATTGGAGGGATCAAGCTGACATCGTCATAACGCGGCGTGGGGATTCTCCGATTCTCCTTGTCATAACCTGGCTGACACTTGGTGAGGTCAGTGTTGTTTCCAATTTGAGTGGCCACAGGGCGTATATCCCTCACGCAGGTGGTGAAATCCTTTTCGTCAAATAGAGTGCCATCCTCCTTTAAACTTGGATACACAAGAGCGATGTCGGCCGGGTCTAGCTCTGGTACCCAGGCTTTGGCCCGACTCAAAGCGGCTATTGCTCCGGCTCTTGCTTGGGCCTGTCTCAACTCTTGAATCCACTGAGGAAGTACAGCAAGCCGTTGTAACACATCTTGCAAGAGGTGGGGCACATCATTTGATAAGGCTACAATGGCCAAGGCACGTTGTGACCCGATGTACAGTTGCTCTACTAGAGTATACACCGCCTTCAATTTGATCAGCATATTCTGCTTGAGGTTTGTGCTCCTGGGGCCTGTATTGGTAAGTATAAGGTAAATCTCAGGTAACAATTGAAGGAATGTGTACAATATTTAATGCTTGCTTAAGATAACTTAGCAAAGATCGCTGTGACCATCCGAGATATCTGGTGTTGTAAGCCGGTCAGTTCGGCTGTTGCGTTTGCCAGCGACGCCTCTGCTGTCTCGGCCCGGGTCACCAGTCCGGCCTTTTCGTCAGTCCAAATTTTCTTCTCCGACTCAAAATTTTTCTTCAGCTTCTCTTGTTCAGAGATGCTGAATTCAAATTTGGAATTGGCCTTTTGAATTTCAATCTCCTGGGCTGCCAGGCGGTTCTTCAGGTCAGCAATCTCCGATTCAAATTCAATTATGGTGGTCTGCATTGCACCGGATAGTAGTCAAGATTACGGTAAATAATATTAAGTCCCAAGCACTTTGCAAGCAAAGATACTTGACACTTGGGGGCTAATGTATACCGAAGCTTTCTAAATTATTAAGCCGGTCCTGGATATTAAGTCCCAAATACTTTGCAAGCAAAGATACTTGGCACTTGGGGGCTAATGTGTATCGCAAGTTAAAGGTATTGTGTTACATCCAGTTTAAATATTTTTCTTTAAGCCGGGCAAGAAGCTCTAACAATTTTTCTAAGTCTACAACATATTTATTCATAAGCAATAGACTTGGGGGCTGGTACAGTAAGTATGATTGAAAGTAAGGAAGCATAAGTCATACCTCAGATTTTTGCTGTATTTGCTTCACCATGTCAATTTCCAGGTCACGGCTGCTCTGCAACTGGTTGATATAGCCCGAGAGGATCTCTCCAATACTCAAATGAGTATAGTCGGTGATATCCATCTTGGCCTTACGGCGTTCTAGCAACTCCTCTTTAGCCAAGCATTTGGCAAGGACGGTGGGCCTGGCCGGCTTGAGAAATTCCACTTCTGGGTCAGTCGTTTTGACTGGGCTAGGTGCCTCCGGGTTAACAGAACCATCAAGAATATCTTCAGCAGGCGGGTTAGAAGTTGGTGCTGCAATATCTTGAGCCGGCTCAGGTGGCGGTTGATGTGTGGAAGAGTCGGGAGCAGCTATACCCTGTTCCGGTTCAGTCACCGCAGGGGTTTGGGCCGGTTTATCCTTCTTGGTTTTCTTCCTGGGCTTAACCTGCACGCTGTGGGCAAAACAGAGAAATAAGTAAAGAAACATGAAGAAAGAAAAACATAAGGTGAATAAATTGATATTACCCAGGGGCAGTCTTAAAATCCGGCATGTTTGATTGCATGGACTCGCCGGATGAAGGAGAGGTATCCTGGTAATTGGAGTCCGAGGAATTGAGAGGTTGACGGATTAGACCCGCCAAAGGTAAAAAAGGGTATAAGTTGGAGATAACCTCAGTCCGACACTTCTGAGTTGTGTCAGGCAAGCCGGAGGATAGCTCTGCATCCTTGCTGGTCCGGGTCTGCCTCCGGTTTTCAAATTGTTGTTACTTCAAAAGAAAGTCAGGATATTGGTAAGCCAAAGGGTGTGAAAATCTTACTTTCCGGGTTACTCTTCGAATTTTCTGACGTGGCCGAAGCTCGGAGTCGGAGGAGATTATAATTACCTCGTCCTCGACGGGTTGGCTGTTGCCCGTGTCTTCCTGAAAGAAGGTTAATATCAGTAAGGTAGTGATAAAGGAGAAAGGGAAATTAAAAAGTTACCTCTTCCTCATTATCATCAGTATCATCAAGCTGAAACAGCTCAGAAGCGCTTGGCTTCCTTTTCCTTGAAGTGGTGGGCTTGGCGGTTTTCCTTTCGGCTCTCTTGGCCGCCCTGGCTTTCTTGGCCGCCTCATGATCATATTGGATTTTCCAGAAGTTATCATTTGCCTGTAAAAGGTTGTAAAGGGTTATGCGTAAGAATACAGTACAACATGATAAAAAATAACCCGACGCTGGAAACTTACTGCAGGGGCCGGGTTCTTCTTGCAAAAAGGTAGTAAGCCGAAAGCGTTACTATTCACTGTGCCCTCTTTCAACAAACACCGAGTTGTAGCTTCCACTACGTCATCTGGTAAGTCGTCAGGACTATGACGCTGAGGGTCATCTTTCTCGCCTGAATAATTACACATTAAGCCGGGGAGGCGGCTTAACGGAATTATTCTCCAAGCAAGCCAGACTCGGACCAGGTCAATGCCATCTAAGCCGTTCCCTAAAAGGGCTTTAATCTTCTTGATCTTGGGGGTGAGTGGCAGACGTTCAATAGCAGTCAACTTATCCGGCAGCGGGTGAGTAGGTTCAAGGCGCAATGCATGGAAGCCGGGCAGCGGGTTTTCACCAGCCGGAGAAGTATCTTGGCAGTAGAACCATGTCTGGTTCCAGTCCTTTGGATGACTCGGCAATTCAGCATAAGGGAACAGGCAGTCTCTCCGCCTTTGAATCGATATGCCACCAAGCTCCAGACTGGGCCCGTTGGCCCGCTCATTCTGCCGGTTCAAATAGAACAATTCCCTGAAAAAAGTAGGTTGGGTTCTTCTCCAAGGTAGACCTCACAGAAAACTTGGAAGTTGCAGATATTTGACACAGAATTGGGCCCGATGTCTTGAGGTTTTAAGTCAAAGAAGTGCAAAACGTCTCTAAAGAATTTTGAACCGGGAGGAGCAAATCCCCGGCTCATGTGATCGGTAAAAATGATCACCTCCCCTTCCTTGGGTTGAGGTTTCTCTTCAGACGGGTCAGGAGCACGATAAGACATGACATCCTTCTTGGGCAGATGGCCAGACTTTACAAACTCGGACAGTTTGCTCTCTGTAACAATGGATGGGACCTAGTTGTAGGTAACCGGAGGTTTAACAGCTTTGGGTGCCTTTGGGTAAATTTAAGCCTACAACAAGATAAAGGAAAATTTTCCGGTTTATTATAACCCGGAGAATAAACATTATTGGGTTATTTAATATGGCGGCTTAAGAAGGGGCCTAATGACATACAGGTAACTATGTGATAATGTTTAACAGCTGCATGTATTAAAGATGATTAAGATTTTCTTAAGTCGCCAGAGGCAAGCGGTGATGACAGCCGGTATTATCTTAAACTGGTTACACGGACTACTATGGCTGAAACAGAGTTAACAGACACAGTTTTTGGCTAAGTGTGGAGCAAACAGGTTTTACAAATTGCAATTATTATTTTGGATCAAACGATGCTCTGGAAAGGAAAAATTTCTAGACCTAAAACAGTACAGTGAAGTTCATGTACTCAAGGAGGGCTTCCAAAACAAGGAAATGAGAACTGTTTTCATATAGAATAAGCACACAACATCCTCCGCGGCAGTTCTATGTGGTTTTTACGATCTGAACAAGGTATTAGAGGTAAGAACTAATGGAGGTTGCGTCGGGCGACGATGAACATCGACGAACTCAAGACAGTACTAATGCAGATCTGAGAAAGGGGGGAAAGAGAACTCACCGATGTGGAAGAACTGCGGAGGGTTGCTGTTGTTCTCTGGTCAAAAAACAGGGTGATGCAGCGGCCTGAGTCAGTGAAGACGAGGTTTCCAACGGTGGCGGCGGTGGAGCTCGAGCGGCAAAAGAGGGAGTGCGAGGAAGAAGACGACCGGAGGAAATGAAAAAGACCTAGGTCGCGCCTATTTATAAGGAGGACCGACTGAGATGGCACGAGAAACGAGGAGACCAAGACATCATTATCCAGCGGCCCCAACGCCTCGATTTTCAGGAGGGTCAGTAAAGGCAAAGATCCGTTGAAGATATGATGGATTAAAATATAAGTTTTATTGAAGATGACGTCATGATGATTTAACCCGAAGCCAGAGGATGACGTCACGGCGGGTTACAATTTTCACGCAATACAGAAGACTAAAGGCCAGTTCATAAGGTTTTCGAAGATTGACATGAACCGGTTCAAATCAATCTGGGGCCTAATGTTGGGGATATGACTATTTGTGTAAGCCATCCAGGAGAGGCCGGGTTACGCAAATGGAGGTTCATCAGAAGCCCAAGACCAAGGCATGAAGATGGCGGTTCACTAAAAGGCTTAAAGGCCCACAGGTGACTCTGAGGCCCGTAAAGATAAACCGCCATGATGGTATAACTTGTACTGTAAGGTAGAAGTAACTAGTCGCCGAGCCGGACACTGTTTATGAGCCGGCCGGGACTCTGTAGGCCGCAGGGCATCAACCCGTGTATATAAGGGGACGACCCACCAGCGGCTTAGGGAAAAAACAACTGATCGAGAGCCAGGCATAGTGTATCTCGCTCCCTGGTCATCGAAACCTCAAGCAATTCCAACCCAACTAGACGTAGGCCTTCCTTCACCGTAAGGGGCTGAACTAGTATAAACCTCGCGTGTCCTTGTCCCGATTAACCCCTTTAAGCTTCCTAGTTGCGATGGCTCCACGACTAAGTCCTTGCAAAAGGACATCTGCCATGACAATTCCACGACAAGTACCGTGCTGCTATTGGATATACTCTTGATGATCTTAATGGCATTAGTCCCACTCTATGTCAACATAAAATAAGTTTGGAAGCAGATGCCAAACCAGTTCATGATCCTCAACGACGTTTGAATCCTAAAATGAAAGAAGTGGTAAGAAAAGAAATACTAAAGCTTCTGGAGGTAGGTATAATTTATCCCGTTGCTGATAGTCAGTGGGTAAGTCCTGTTCATTGTGTCCCTAAGAAGGGAGGTATTACTGTTGTTCCTAATGATAAAGATGAATTGATTCCACAAAGAATTATTACAGGTTATAGGATGGTAATTGATTTCCGCAAATTAAATAAGGCTACTAAGAAAGATCACTACCCCTTACCTTTTATCGATCAAATGCCAGAAAGATTATGCAAACATACACATTATAGCTTTCTAGATGGTTATTCTGGTTTCTCTCAAATACCTGTGTCGGCTAAAGATCAATCAAAGACTACTTTTACATGCCCTTTTGGTACTTTTGCTTATAGACGCATGCCTTTTGGTTTATGTAATGCACCTGCTACCTTTCAAAGATGCATGATGGCTATATTCTCTGACTTTTGTGAAAAGATTTGCAAGGTTTTCATGGACGACTTTTCCGTCTATGGATCTTCTTTTGATGATTGCTTGGGCAATCTTGATCGAGTTTTGCAGAGATGTGAAGAAACTAATCTTGTATTGAATTGGGAAAAGTGCCACTTTATGGTTAATGAAGGTATTGTCTTGGGGCATAAAGTTTCTGAAAGAGGTATTGAAGTTGACAAAGCCAAGGCTGATCGTATTGAAAAGATGCCATGTCCCAAGGACATCAAAGGTATAAGAAGTTTCCTTGGTCACGCCGGATTTTATAGGAGGTTCATTAAGGACTTCTCAAAAATTTCACGGCCTCTGACTAATTTATTACAAAAAGATATACCATTTGTCTTTGATGATGATTGTGTAGAAGCATTTGAAATACTTAAGAAAGCATTAGTCTCTGCACCTATTGTTCAGCCACCTGATTGGAATTTACCCTTTCAAATTATGTGTGATGCTAGCGATTATGCTGTAGGTGCTGTTCTAGGGCAAAGAGATGATAAGAAACTAAATGTTATCCATTGTGCTAGTAAGACTCTAGACAATGCTCAAAGAAATTATGCTACTACTGAAAAAGAACTTTTAGCAGTTGTATTTGCTTGTGAGCCATCGGGCGTCAACTTGTGTATATAAAGGGACGACATGGCGGTAGTTTAAGGATAGACAACAACAACTCAAGAGCCAGGCAAAGCGGATTCGCTCCCTGGTCATCGAAACCCTAGCAATTCCATCACAATAGGAGTAGGCTTTTACCTTCACCGTAAGGGGCCGAACCAGTATAATTCCTTGCGTCCCTTGTTCCGCTTTAACCTCTCTAAGCAACTACATTGCGATGGCTCCATGACTAAGTCCTTATGCTCGGACATCTGTCGTGACAAACCCACGACACTTTCTGATCGACCTATTCAAGAGTCCGTAGTAAAATAACATGAAGCTATTCTTTCCGTTCGATCTATCCTAGAGTTCGTAATAGAATAACACCTTAAGACACAAGTCAACCAAAACCCTAATGTCACCTAGATACTCCAATGTCACCTCAAGTATCCGCGGGTATGATTATACGATATGCATCACACAATCTCAGATTCATCTATTTCAACCAACACAAAGAACTTCCAAGAGTGCCCCGAAGTTTCTACCAGAGAGTCAAGACGAAAATGTGTGCCAACACCTATGCATAAGTTCATGAGGTCACGAAACTCGCAAGTTGATCACCAAAACATACATCAAGTGGATCACGTGAATATCCCATTGTCACCACAGATTAGCACATGCAAGATGATACATCTCAAATGTATCTATAGTTTTTGATTGTTCCATGCTATTATATTATCTGTTTTGGATGTTAATGGGCTTTATTTTACACTTTTATATTATTTTTGGGACTAACCTATTAATTCAAGGCCCAGTGCAAATTGCTGTTTTTTTTGCCTATTTCAGTGTTTCGCAGAAACGGAATATGTCCAAATGGAATGAAACCTTCGGGAGCGTGATTTTTGGAACAAACGTGATCCAGAGGACTTGGAGTGGATGTCAAGAAACGAACAAGGTGTCCATGAGGCAGGGGGCACTCCTACCCCCTGGGCACACCCTCACCCATCATGGGCCCCTCGTGGCTCAACCAACCTACTTCTTCCTCCTATATATGTTCACATACCCCGAAAACATCCAGGAGCACCATGAAACCATATTTCCACTGCCGCAACCTTCTTTACCTAAGAGATCCCATCTTGGGGCCTTTTCCGGAGCTCCGCCGGAGGGGGCATCGATCACGGCGGGTGTCGGTGTCAAAACCGGCGGATCTCAGGTAGGGGGTCCCGAACTGTGCGTCAAGGCCGGATGGTAACAGGAGACAAGGGACACGATGTTTTTACCCAGGTTTGGGCCCTCTCGATGGAGGTAATACCCTACTCCTGCTTGATTAATATTGATGATATGGGTAGTACAAGAGTAGATCTACCACGAGATCAAGGAGGCTAAACCCTAGAAGCTAGCCTATGGTATGATTGTTGTATATGGAGTTGATTCTGTTGTCCTACGGACTAAAACCCTCCGGTTTATATAGACACCAGATAGGGTTAGGGTTACATAGAGTCGGTTACAATGGTAGGAGATCTTGAATATCTGCATCACCAAGCTTGCCTTCCACGCCAAGGAAAGTCCCATCCGGACACGGGACGGAGTCTTCAATCTTGTATCTTCATAGTCCAGGAGTCCGGCTGAAGGTATAGTCCGGCTACCCGAACACCCCCTAATCCAGGACTCCCTCAGTAGCCCCTGAACTAGGCTTCAATGACGACGAGTCCGGCGCGCAAATTGTCTTCGGCATTGCAAGGCGGGTTCCTCCTCCAAGTCCTTCATAGAAGATTGTAAACACCAAGAGTAGTGTCCGGCTCTGCAAAATAAGCTTCCACATATTGCCATAGAGAGAATAATATTAGCACAAATCAAATATGCTGACGTATTCTGCAGTGCGTCATCACACTACAGCCAAGTCCTTTACTCGAATCGTTTTCAATTTTCTGCCTCAGCATGTTTTGCGAGGTGGTTTCCTTGGCACGTCTTGTCAAAGCAGAGATCGTGTACCCCCCCTTTTACGGGATTCTCATCAATACGGACGTGGGTAACCCAACCGCACCACTTATCACGGCGCTTGGGAGGCAAGCGAGTTTTACTAGGCAGGTGGGGACGCACAACCGCATCCGCCCATATAAGGGGACAATGATCCACCTTTTTACCTACACCTTCTTCCTCCTTTGCCTATCCATCTCCTGCGCACCCGAGCTCCAGCACCCAAGCCTGCACTTCCCACCTCAACCTTCTCCAGCAATGTCCGGAGCGGGAGGCAAGTGGATGGTCTCCTCCGTCACGGAGGGTTAAATCAAGAAGCTAAGGAAGGCCGGATACCTGTCCAAGGACATCGGCACCGGCTTCCCGAAGAGGGGCAGCTTATCCCCACCCCAAGGCCCCATGAGAGGGTAGTATTTCTCCCCCACTTCCTCCGCGGACTGGGTTTTCCACTGCATCCATTTGTCCGGGGGCTCATGTTCTACTACGGCCTGGATTTCCATGATCTGGCTCCGAACTTCATCCTCAACATCTCGGCGTTTATCATCGTGTGCGAGGCTTTTCTCCGCGTCCGCCCCCATTTCGGCCTCTGGCTCAAGATCTTCAATGTCAAGCCCAAGGTGGTGCGTGGCAGCCAGGCGGAGTGCGGAGGCACCATGCCGGGCAAGATGGCCAACGTCCTATGGTTCGAGGGCTCTTTCTTGGAGACCCTAAAGGGATGGCAAGCCGGGTGGTTTTATATCACCGAGCCGCGCGATCCGGAATGGACCGCAGCCCCCGAGTTCCGATCCGGACCCCCCACGCGGCTTATGTCCTGGAAAGAGACGGGCCTATCATGGGGTGATGAAAAAGAGGTGAC
Source organism: Triticum dicoccoides (assembly GCF_002162155.2). Taxonomy (NCBI): domain Eukaryota; kingdom Viridiplantae; phylum Streptophyta; class Magnoliopsida; order Poales; family Poaceae; genus Triticum; species Triticum dicoccoides. The sequence continues at coordinate 111,379,678 of NC_041384.1, read as the reverse complement.
TGGATTGCAAACATGCATCCAGTCCTTGGTGAACAAGCCAGTCCGGCTTGTTAATATAATCCAGGTTATGCTCGTCCGCCGGATCCTTCCGTGCCAACAACGGGATTTTGATTTGTGGGAGTTCGACCCGGCGCAGCATCAAACCCTCAGCAGGTTCTTCGACATGACGTACGAAGACGCCTGGAAGATGCTATTCAAGGGCGCCGAGGCTCTCGCATCCGCTTCCGAGGACCATGGATACAGCTCGCGGCGTCACGCCAACGAGGTAAGCCATCTACACCTTTTACAGGATGTTAAGCTTTTTTCATAGTTTGACTCTATGCGGGATCTAAACTCCCTTACCTTTGACAGGCTTGGCGGGCGATATCCGGACCGATTAACTGTCCGGCTCCGCTGCCCGAAGACCCAGCTCCAGCTCTACTAGTGAAGCTGCTGACTCCGGCACCGTATGTGGTGCCGGAGAAGAAGGCCAAGAAGAAGAAGACCACGGGGACTCGAAAGAGTGCCCGCAATGTGGTGGTGTCGGACTCATCATCTGATGAGTCCGAGACGCCCTCCTCCCGTGAAAACGAGGAGGAGGAAGAAGAAAACTCTCCCCCTCCAGCGGGGGGAGGAAAGAAAAGGAAGGCTGCCTCCACGGGGGAGGCCGAAGGGTTCAGGAAGAGGAAGACCCCTCTGCCGAACTACTCCCCTGACACCGAAGAGGACGAAGAGGAGTGGCCAGATAGGGCCAAGCGTTCGGCGAAATCGTAAGTTCGGATATCAGAGTAACTCATGATGTTCCTTCGCTGCACATCTTTCCCTAATGTTGAATGTAATTATGCAGTCCGCCCCGGGCCGAACTCAACGAGTCGTCGGGCGGCTCCCTGGATTCATCGGACGTGAATTCAGTTCCGCCCGCTGTCTCCCCCCGCACTGCGGATGACGCCGAAGTGGCGTCGCAATGAGCTCCGGGACAGGAGGAGGTGGTCCTCGAGGAGCCGCAAGGCGACCTCCCGGACTCCAGGAGTAAAGGGGACAAGACCCCCCAGGGCTCCAAGTCCGGTTTTGTGCCGGACACCGTGCCGGAATCTTCCACAGTTCCGGGCCGCGGTAGGCGAACTCCTTCTAAGACGAGTAAGCCTTCTGAGCCGGCAGCCTCCGTCCAACCGGAGGTGCCGGACAATCTGCTGGAGGTGCTTGACGGTGCCTCCATCGACGAGGAGCACCGTACTATTATGAGTACGGTGATCCAGAAGGTTCAGTCCGCCAAGAGCGGACTGACTGAAGCTTGCGCTAGCCTTCTAACAGGCTTCGAGGTAAGTAAAAAATATGTGAAAATATTACCGCATAGACAGTAGCCCCTGATGCTCTGTTTGGCGTTCGGAAAGAAAAGCCGAATAGAGGATCTATTAAATATCGCAGGAGTCTAACAAAAAGGAGTCAATATGCGTATGCAGGCTTCGCTGCTATCCACTGCCGCACTGACTGCGGAGGTGGGTGTCCTGAAGCAGGACCTCGAGCGGACCGAGCAAGAGCTCGGCTTTGCCAAGCGGCGGCTCGAAGAGGAAGAAGGTAAGAAATACCTTACAGAAAAAGTGCCTATAGAAAGGCTTGATTGCAAAAAAAGTAACAGGATTGTACTGCTTATTGTAGGGGCCACGACTGAGGTGGCGACCATCAAGCAGGCGCTGTCCGAGGCCGAAAAGAAGACAGCCGCGGAGTGCACCGAGTGAGAGAAACTTGAGGTCCATGTCAGCGAGGTGCAGCAGGAGCTTCAGGCTCTCATGAAAAAACATGAGAGTTTGGAGCTTGAGTCTAAGACGCAAGCATCCGAGCTCGCGCCGGCCCTTGAGACTACCAAGTCTGCCAAGGCCGAAGCCCAAAAGGCCCTCCAAGAGTTGGAGGAGATGAAAAAGATAGCGGCGGGTAAGGCATTCTATATGCAAAGCAGACATGTAAAAGTAAACTACTTGTTACTTACCCGAATCCGGAGCTCTCCAGGGGCATTCGCAGATCTTCCCCACAGCGTATCCGATGCTGCCACATTCTACCGAGCCGAGGAAGGCAGCTCGACGGAGAAGGTGTTCTGGTCTCAGTATACTGAGGCCGGACACCCTGTGCCATTGAGCGACCAGCTGAAGCAGCTGGTCGAGCTCCACAAGGCGGCCGAACAGGACCTGAAGGGCTTCATAGTTCGGCTGTGGCCCGAAGAGGCCCTGCCTGGGAGCTACTTCGGGCTGGTGCGGCGACTGGTGGAGGCCTGTCCAAGGCTCGAGGTCGTCAAGCGCTCCGTCTGCATCGAAGGTGCCCATAGGGCCCTTGCCCGTGCAAAGGTGCACTGGGGTAAGCTGGACGGTGAGAAGCTTGTGAGGGACAGGCCGCCGCCGGGGAAGGAGCATCGCAAGCCCGAGAACTATTACAAGGATGTTCTTGCTGGTGCCCGCCTTGTGGCAGATGAATGTACCAAGGATGTAATTTTCGAATTAACTCGCTCGTGTTATCCTGTGCACTGAAAACTTGTTCATATGAGCTAAGCAATGCTTATTGAATTTAAAATATTACTTTCTATGCGGCCGTTTATCAAAAATTGAGAGATGGCCAGTCGTCGGCTTCTGCCCACGTGCCACTAGTGCTGGGGTGTTCGGGATAAACCTGAGCGCTCTTTTTCCCATAGTTGGGTCCTTCGAGGGAGGCGCTCAGCACAACGAACCAGGCAATCAGACTATAATGCTTGAACACTCTCACTTAGCCATAGAACTCTATAACTTTAAATTTCGGCGAAGCCCCTAGTTCGGAAGACCGAGTTCGGGGCGCTATCCACGCCTTGGCTGGACAAAGCCAGCTCCTCGCTCGAAGTGGCATAATCCTTTAAGGACTCGAAAAACCTCTCGAACAGCGACCGGTCTCTCGCCACATCATGACAGTCAGTTTTAGCTTTCTTGTAACACCCTCGATGCGGCTATATCTCCCACGTGTCGAAGCACGACTTAGAGGCATAACCGCATTGAAAGCAATGTCGCAAGTGAGGTAATCTTCACACAACCCATGTAATACATAAGGGAAAAGATACATAGTTGGCTTACAATCGCCACTTCACACAATTACATGAATAAAGCATTACATCATCCAGATACAATCAAGGTCCGACTACGGAACCAAAGTACAAGATCTTCATCGAGCTCCTCCTGAGCTTGGTTGCGTCATCTGCATGGTCTCATCGGCACCTGCAAGCTGGTTTTGGAAGTATCTGTGAGCCACGGGGACTCAGCAATCTCCAACCCTCGTGATCAAGACTATTTAAGCTTATGGGTAAGGTAAAAGGTATGAGATGGAGCTGCAGCGAGCGACTAGCATATATGGTGGCTAACATACGCAAATGAGAGCGAGAAGAGAAGGCAAAGCACGGTCGATAAAATATGATCAAGAAGTGATCCTAAAACAACCTACGCCAAGCATAACTCCAACACCGTGTTCACTTCCCGGACTCTGCCGGAAAGAGACCATCACGGTTACACACGCGGTTCATGCATTTTAATTAAGGTCAACTTCAGGTTTTCTACAACCGGACATTAACAAATTCCCATCTGCCCATAACCGCGGGCACGACTTTCTAAAGTTCAAATCCCTGCAGGGGTGTCCCAACTTAGCCCATCACAAGCTCTCACGGTCAATGAAGGAATAGACCTCCTCCCGAGACATTCCGATCAGACTTGGTATCCCGGTTCTACAAGACATCCTCGACAATGGTAAAACAAATCCAGCAAAGCCGCCCGATGCGCCGACATCCTGATGGGAGCTGCACATATCTCGTTCTCAGGGCAACACCGGATGAGACATCCTACGAGTAAAACCAGCCCTCAAGTTTCCCCGAGGTGGCCCCACAGTCTACTCAGTTCGACCAACACTTAGACAAGCACTGGCCCGGGGGGGGGGGTTAAAATAAAGATGAACCTTGGGCTGGCCTAACCCAAGGGAAAAAGAGGCTAGGTGGCGAATGGTAAATCCAAGGTTGGGCCTTGCTGGAGGAGTTTTATTCAAAGCGAACTATCAAGGGGTTCCCATTATGACCCAACCGCGTAAGGAATGCAAAATCCGGGAACATAACACCGATATGACGGAAACTAGGGCGGCAAGAGTGGAACAAAACACCAGGCATAAGGCCGATCCTTCCACCCTCTACCAAGTATATAGATGCATTAATTAAATAAGATATATTGTGATATCCCAACAAGTAAACATGTTCCAACAAGGAACAACATCTCCATGTTCCAACAAGGAACAAACTTCAATCTTCACCTGCAACTAACAATGCTATAAGAGGGGCTGAGCAAAGCGGTAACATAGCCAAACAACGGTTTGCTAGGACAAGGTGGGTTAGAGGCTTGGTTCAACAATATGGGAGGCATGATAAGCAAGTGGTAGGTATCGCAGCATAGGCATAGCAAAAGAGCGAGCAACTAGCAAGAAAAGATAGAAGCGATTTCGAGGGTATGGTCATCTTGCCTGAAATCCCGCAAGGAAGAAGAACGAGTCCATGAATAAGACAAACAGACGTAGTCGAACGGGTCCTCACAAACGCGACCTTAACGGAACCAACCCGAAGAAGCAACACCAGAAAGAAGCAAACAATCATGGTAAACAACCATCACATAATCATGGCATGATGCACAATCAAGTATGATGCATGTCCGGTTTAATGAAGCATGGCATGGCAAAGTGCACAAACAATCCTACAAATTAAGTGGAGCTCAATATGCAACTCCGTTGCATATTGACGAAACACCACATTCAAGTTATTTAGTTCTCTCTCGTTTAGATACTCAACAATATTAAATGTTGGTTAACATGTCAAGAGGTGAAGCAAAGTAAAACTACCTATCTAGGCAAGTTTAAATGAGGCCGGAACAACAAAACAACAAGTCCGGAAGATCCTCGCGAGCATTTATCAATTTAAAGCAACAACAATTTAAACATTTTAGTTGTTGTTATCATGACGCGGATGACATGAACCAGTTTATGCAATTTTTATTAAAAGTTGACAAGAGCAATATGAAGCATTCGTCACCGTGGTGGAAAGGAAAAGGGGTGCCATGGCAAAGATAACGAAACGGTGCCACGCAACGTTCCGGTTCCGGCAACTCATTGAGACGTCGGTGCAAAATAAAGTGTGGAGGGAGCGTGCAAAAGATGGAAGGTGGGGTGCTCCCGGTAACCGGGTTCCCACATGACGATGACAAGGTAAAAGAGGGCAACGTGCACCGACAAATCGAGCACGGTGCAAGCACGAGCATCTCATACATCGCAAGCTATCGTTCAAGGACGTCGTCTCGGGGTTATACCTTCGAAGCGTGCAAACGGGACCGATCAAGTTCGTAGAGGGAAGTAGGCGTTCTCGCGACGGCGGTAGTGTAAGTAGTCGTTCACGTTCGTTCAGAGAGGTACTTGATGACTCCAACGTCTTCGGAGCGATGGTAGTTGTACACGGTCCACGAGACGTCGATTGTTCGGGGTTCGACTTGCGGTTCTTGCCGACATAAGTGGTACTTGGTATTTTCGTGTAGACGAACTAGGCGCATCCGAAGGGTCACACTCGTCGTCATGGGAACGTGGTGAATCCGAGGTCTTCGAGCGTCGTGGTACTTGGCGAATCCGCGTAGTCATGCACGTTCCAACATCACACTTGGAGGGACACCGACGGCGTGGTACTTGGCGAATCCTGGACTGTCTTGGCGGTCTCCGGTGGAGGCATTTGTTCCTCTGACCGAGGGAAAACAGCGGCGGCAGCAGGCATCACAGGAGCTAATGGGCGACTGCGTGTCTGTAGGAGCAATGCAGGGGTGCATGCGCCCGGCGGTGACCGCTACAGCAGTGCGGTGGTGGAGGTCTCGGGAAGTCCCTGGAGGGGGTGCTCGGCGGTGCGACAGAGGAGATCCTGTACGGATGCAGGGGATGGCTGCCTGCGGTGCTGCACGAGGCAAGAAGAGGAGGCAAGACATGGTCGGCGGGCCAGCGACGGCACAGCACGGCAGCATGCAGGGCTAGTGGTCGCCGGCGGGGTTGCGACATGGCGCTCAGCGTGGGAGGAGAAGCAGGGCGCGGAGGAGCTTGAGCGCGGGATGGCGGCCTGGTGGCGTGGGCACTCCTGCGGGCGACTGATCAGGAGAGGCGGGGTTGAGGATGACAGGTCCGGGCGGCGAGGGGATCGGGGCGAAGCCCTTCCTGGCACTGGTACTGTGCGTGTGTGAGGCGTCACTGGGAGAACGAGGGAGAGGGAGATGGGGAACGAGGCCCCTGGCGGCGCTACGAGAGGGAGAGAGAGATGAGTGAGGAAGAGATCGGGCTAGGGTTAGAAGTTGTGGGGGTTGGCTGGGCCTTGGAGGCCGGCCCAATAGAGAGGGCGGCTGCGCCTAGACGCGGATGGGCCTGCCTGGCTGGGCTCTCTTCTCCCTCTTACTTATTTCTAAAACAAAAAAAAACAAAGAAGAGAAGAAAAAGGAAGGAGAAGTTAGGGGAAGAAGTTGGGCATGGGGTTAATTTCCTGGACTCACAAAAATGTGAGGAACTTAAATAAAATGGCAAGAGGGTTTTTGGAGAGCAATAGATTCGCACATGTTGAATTTAATTCAACATGTTTGAATTTTGAAACCCATTCGAAAGGACTCTAAATGGGCTGAGATTTTTAGAGGGGTCTCGATAAAAGAGATGAGATATATTGGCAGTGTTTGAAGGTCAAACTCGAAGAGGAATAGACATGGAAAATATTTTGCACGTGTGTTATGGGTGATTCCAAAAATAAAATATTTAATATAGCTCCCTAATATCGGGAGGATATGTTATAAAGAGAAGTCAGTCTTCCCTCGATTTAAATGGATCGAAGATCCACATAATTTATTTAGTTGAGATGCAGAAGATTTATGAGATGATGGCATGATGACATGCACAAAAATAAAAGGGCAGGCACAAATGAAACACACGGCGAAACCCGAAATATATGGAGGCATCTGAAGCTCTGGTCTTGGGGCGTCACATTTCTCCACTGAGGTGATTAACCCAGCTCAACCGGGGCACAATCGCAGTGGTTCTCCTAGTGCTACCTTAGCCGATATAGCGGAACGTAAGGCACCAAAACATAGGAGCCGGGCAAACCCAACTATTGACCCAAATCATGATTCGGAGCCGATGCATATAGTGCTATAAGTTCGGGGTGCCGCACTTGGGAAAGTGTACGGACTTCTCACGCCATATTTGTGGGTACTAAAGCCCCTGACGTATTTTGCCGTACCACAGTGTACGGGTGCAACATGTCATAAACATATATATGAACAGATGATAATGCGAAAAATAGACAGAAAGCTATGCATTGTTTATAGAGAGGCTATTTATCAAAGCCGAACGGTACAAATAGTGCGGAAAGCAAAAGATATTGGACTATTCAGTATGTCCTGACCAGGGGCAGGCCGCGGAATTGTATTTAAAACAGGTATAACGCTCGTAACAGAGACCACCTGGGAGTTCCATAATGCGGCATGGCTTGTCTGCCTCCCTGGATCTTGCATCGTTTGTGCGGTAGTCGAATTGCCGAACAGGTCGTCCGAAGTATGGAGTCCTGAAAGTAAGAAAAAAATTAAAAAAAGAATTCGGCAGCCCCTAGTACGTTTTAAGCCGTATTTTGGGCGTGCCGTTATTGTGCCCCTTCCCCTGTGCCCATGGTATTTCAAGGGCGTAGTTATGTACCTGAGGTACTAGTTTCGCTATGTTGCGAAAGCTGGGGTTGGGGCCGCATTGCTACGCTTGCTCAGAGTGTGCCAGGCGGTCCTACTGTGGGTTACTCCGGGCACGCTTAGCAGTGTCTGGCTTATTAATGGCCGGACTTGAGAATTGCCTGAGAAGGCTACTTTGTACCTCCGCTGCGAGAGTCGCCGTATGCTCCTCCGTACGGAGGGAGCGTTCGGTGTTTCCGTTGACCGTAATTACTCCTCGAGGGCCTGGCATCTTGAGCTTGAGATATGTGTAGTGCGGCACCGCATTGAACTTTGCGAATGTGGTTCGTCCGAGCAGGGCGTGATAGCCACTGCGAAACGGGACTATATCGAAGATTAACTCTTCGCTTCGGAAATTGTCCGGGGATCCGAAGACCACGTCAAGTGTTACTGAGCCTGTACAGTTGGCTTCTACACCTGGTATAACGCCTTTAAAGGTCGTTCTTGTGGGCTTAATCCTTGAGGGATCTATGCTCATTTTCCGCACTGTATCCTGATAAAGCAGGTTCAGGCTACTGCCGCCGTCCATGAGGACTCTTGTGAGATGAAATCCGTTGATGATTGGGTCGAGAACCAATGCGGCGAAGCCGCCATGACGGATGCTAGTGGGATGGTCCCTTCGATCAAAGGTGATCGGGCAGGAGGACCATGGGTTGAACTTCGGGGCGACCGGCTCTATCGCGTATACGTCCCGTAGCGCATGCTTCCGCTCCCTCTTGGAAATGTGGGTTGCGTATATCATGTTCACCGTCCGCACTTGTGGGGGAAAGCCCTTCTGTCCATTGTTGTTCGGCGGCTTGGGCTCCTCGTCGTCGCTGTGCAGCCCCTTGTCTCTGTTTTCAGCCCTTAACTTGCCTGCCTGCTTGAACACCCAACAATCCCTGTTAGTGTGATTGGCTGGCCTTTTGGGGGTGCCATGTATCTGGCACAAGCGATCGAGTATTCGGTCCAAACTGGACGGGCCCTGAGTATTCTTTTTGAATGGCTTTTTCCGCTGACCGGATTTATAGCCTTTGAATCCGGCGTTGACTGCCATGTCTTCATTGCTGTCGCTGCTAACGCGGCGTTTTTGCTTATTCCGACGTGTCCTGCCATTTGTCCTTGGTATCCGAATTACCAGGGTTCTTTGATAAGTTGTTACTGCGAGCTAGCTAGCTGTCTTCTCCCGCGCAAAAGCGGGTCATGAGTGTCGTGAGGGCTGCCATGGATTTCGGCTTTTCCTGTCCCAAGTGCCGGGCAAGCCACTCATCGCAGTTGTTATGCTTGAAGGCTGCTAGGGCCTCTGCGTCCGGACAGTCGACTATCTGGTTTTTCTTTGTTAGGAACCGTGTCCAGAATTGTCTGGCCGATTCTTCTGGCTGCTGAATTATGTGGCTTAAGTCGTCGGCATCCGGTGGTCGCACGTAAGTGCCCTGGAAGTTGTCGAGGAATGCGGCTTCTAGGTCCTCCCAAGAACCGATTGAGTCTGCTGGCAAGCTGTTAAGCCAATGCCGGGCCAGTCCTTTAAGTTTGAGCAGGAGGTATTTGATGGCGTGTAGATCATCGCCGCGTGCCATGTGGATGTGAAGGAGGTAATCCTCGATCCATACTGCCGGATCTGTTGTGCCATCGTATGATTCGATACTTACGGGTTTGAAACCCTCTGGGATTTTATGATCCATTACTTCATTCGTGAAGCATAGCAGGTGTGCGACGCCTCTGTACTGGGCTATATCACAACGCAGCTCGGAAGAGCTATGTCTATTGTGTTCGGCCCGGCCGGATTTGTTGTATCCGGAGTGAAGATCATTGTCACATGCCGTAGGGCGCCTGCGCGATCCGTAGATCGATCTTGTTTGTCTTGCCTTATCCTCCAGTATGTCTCGCAGGTCGGGCGCATTTTCCCGTGCCTTAGTTGAACGGCGTTGGGGCATGGCTTGGGTGGAGAGCCGAGAGGCCTCTTTGTCGCGGCCGCGAGGTGGCCGGTCTGCCATGTCATGCGCTGGTGATGTAGGTGCTTCCTCCTCGGATCGGGGTAGCGGCCTGCGCTTCGGGTAACTCTTGGAGGGGCCTTCGATTTCATACTCTTCGGCCGCAAGGACTTCATTCCATCTGTCAGCTAGCAAATCTTGGGCAGCTCTAAGCTGTTGCTGCTTTTTCTTGAGGCTGCTTGCCGTGGCTAAAAGCCTGCGTTTAAAACGCTCTTGTTTGGTGGGGTCTGATTGTATGATGAATTCGTCGTCATCGAGGCTTGCCTCGTCTTCGGAGGGAGGCGTATAGTTATCATCCTCGACCTCTCGGTCTGCCGCTCTCTCATGAGGGCTGGCTTCTCCATCTTCCTGTGCTGAATCTTGCTGAGGTGGGTGTTCTTCGGCGCTATCCGGGGTAGTATTATCTCCCGTGCCGGGATTTTTTGCTTTGGCGGGATTTAGAGCGGCGCCGCTGACACCGGCACTTTGGCTGTTTCTTGGGAGCGTCATCCCCCACTGTTCCATCGCCATCTCCATCTTTTGGAGTATCCACCATATATATGTCATATGACGAGGTGGCCTTCCAGCGCCCTACATGTGCTGGTTCCTGTTCGTCTCCTACATCGTCGTCCATGCCGTCGATGTCTTCGGAGTTGAAGTCAAGTGCATGTCGGTTAGATCGTCGACAGTGGCTACAAAGTGGGTGGTGGGTGGGCTTTGAATTTTCTCATCGTCCGTATCCCACCCTTGCTGACCGTAGTCCGGACAGGGCTCTCCTGTCAAAGAGAGAGACTTAAGAGAATTCAGGATGTCGCCAAAAGGCGAATGCTGAAAGATGTCTGCGGTGGTGAACTCCATTATCGGCGCCCAATCAGATTCAATTGGCAGGGCGCGGGGGGGTCGGAGTCCGGGAAGGAGTCCGGATCCTCGGAGTGACGGGTCGTGCAGAGTGCGGGGCTGGAGTTCGGCACGATCGCCTCTGAGATCGCAGCCCCTGAGGCAGCATCCAACCGCTGATCCTCGATCGGCGCAGTAGGCTCCGAATCGATAGTCGGAACCGGTGCGTGTGCGGCCTCCAAAGCGCCGTTCAGCGGCAGAGCTATATCATGCCCATCAAGACAGTGCGGCGCGCTTGGCTGTGGCTCGAATCCGTCGAAGATCAAGTCCCCGCGGATGTCGACCGTGTAGTTTAGGCTTCCAAACCTGACCTGATGGCCAGGGGCGTAGGTTTCGATCTGCTCAAGGTGGCCGAGCGAATTAGCCCGCAGAGCGAAGCCGCCGAAGACGAAGATTTGTCCGGGGAGAAAAGTCTCACCTTGGACCGCATCGTTGTTGATGATCGAAGGGGCCATCGGGCCTGAAGGCGACGGCACAGAGGAACTCTCAATGAAAGCACCAATGTCGGTGTCAAAACCGGCGGATCTCGGGTAGGGGGTCTCGAACTGTGCGTCAAGGCCGGATGGTAACAGGAGACAAGGGACACGATGTTTTTACCCAGGTTCGGGCCCTCTCGATGGAGGTAATACCCTACTCCTGCTTGATTAATATTGATGATATGGGTAGTACAAGAGTAGATCTACCACGAGATCAAGGAGGCTAAACCCTAGAAGCTAGTCTATGGTATGATTGTTGTATATGGAGTTGATTCTGTTATCCTATGGACTAAAACCCTCCAGTTTATATAGACACCGGATAGGGTTAGGGTTACATAGAGTCGGTTACAATGGTAGGAGATCTTGAATATCCGCATCGCCAAGCTTGCCTTTCACGCCAAGGAAAGTCCCATCCGGACACGGGACAAAGTCTTCAATCTTGTATCTTCATAGTCCAGGATTCCGGCTGAAGGTATAGTCCGACTACCCGAACACCCCCTAATCCAAGACTCCCTCAGCGGGCCTCTACATCAACTCCATGGCCCCTCCGATGATGTGTGAGTAGTTTACTTCAGACCTTCGGGTCCATAGTTATTACCTAGATGGCTTCTTCTGTCTCTTTGAATCTCAATACAAAGTTTTCCTCGATCTTCTTGGAGATCTATTTGATGTAACTCTTTTTGCGGTGTGTTTGTCGAGATCCAATGAATTGTGGGTTTATGATCAAGTCTATCTATGAACAATATTTGATTCTTCTCTGAAATCTTTTATGTATGATTTGTTATCTTTGCAAGTCTGTTCGAATTATCAGTTTGGTTTGGCCTACTAGATTGAACTTTATTGCAATGGGGTAAGTGCTTAGCTTTGGGTTCAATCTTGCAGTGCTCAATCCCAGTTACAGAAAGGGAAAAGACACGTGTTGTATTGTTGCCATCGAGGATAAAGAGATGGGGTTTATATCATATTGCTTGAGTTTGTCCCTCTACATCATGTCGTCTTACCTAATGCGTCACTCTGTTCTTATGAACTTAATACTCTAGATGCATGCTGGATAGTGGTCTATGTGTGGAGTAATAGTAGTAGATGCAGGCAGGAGTTGGTCTACTTGTCGCGGATGTGATGCCTATATACATGATCATGCCTAGATATTCTCATAATTATTCGCTTTTCTATCAATTGCTCGCCAATAATTTGTTCACCCACCGTAATACTTATGCTATGTTGAGAGAAGCCACTAGTGAAACCTATGGCCCCCGGGTCTATTTTCCATCACACAAGTTTCCAATATATTTTACTTTGCAATCTTTACTATCAATCTATATCATAAAAATATCAAAAATATCTATCTTATTATTATTATCTCTATCAGATCTCACTCTCGTAAGTGATCGTGAAGGGATTGACAACCCCTTTATCGCGTTGGTCACGAGGTTCTTATTTGTTTGTGTAGGTACGAGGGACTTGCGTGTGGCCTCCTACTGGATTGATACCTTGGTTCTCAAAAACCGAGGGAAATACTTATGCTACTTTGATGCATCACCCTTTCCTCTTCAAGGGAAAACCAACACAGTGCTCAAGAGGTAGCAAGAAGGATTTCTGGCACCGTTGCCGGTCTACGCACAAGTCAAGACATACCAAGTATCCATCACAAACTCTTATCCCTCACATTACATTATTTGCCATTTTCCTCTCGTTTTCCTCTCCCCCACTTCACCCTTGCCGTTTTATTCTCCCTTCTTCTGTTCGTCTTTCCAATTGCTTTGATGTCTTACTTGGCTCGTTTGCTTGTTTGGTTGGAATAATTGTTTATTTATTGCTAAATAGAGAACCAAAGATCTATGGATCCTCATCCACTTGCTAATCTTTTTAAGAGATCCAATTATGATGAACCAATTGCTAGTAAGTTTTGTGCACTAGATTATTTTATGAAGTTTTGCTTGAAATTAATGAATCTAAAAATTGTGATGAAGTACTTTATGGAGTTATTCATGATGGATCTTTGAATAGAAAGCATGATTGCAATGATGATAGTATAAATTCTATTAATGTTAATTGTGCTTATAATATGCAAAACCCTAAGCTTGGGGATGCTAGTTTTGCTATGTCTACTACTTGTTGCAATGATCATGATTAGGGTGGTTCTTCTTATGATCTTAAAAATTTATTTAAGCCCCATTATGAATATGAGATTGATTATAATGTTTGCAATAATATTGAAAGTGGGTTTGGAAGAGTTTCAACTTTAGATCCCACATATTTGGAGAATGTTCAATCTTATGAAGTTTCTGATAAAAGTGGGTTTGGAGAGGTCATGACCTTAGTTAATGTTAATCCCACTATTTTGGAAGAGTGTCAACTTTGCAAACATGTGGATCTTGTTAAGAATATGTTTTGTGATAGCTATATTGTTGAATTTTCTTATGATCCTGCCTGTGATTATTATGAGAGAGGAAAATATGGTTGTAGAAATTTTCATGTTACTAAATTACCTGTCGTTATGTTGAGATTGCTATTGTTTCTTTCCGCTCCCTTGCATATGTCGGTGTACTAGAGTAGGGGTACCCTAGTACCCCGAACTTGTGCACGGGCAGTCGCAGCATCCCGCGGCAAGGCTTGCCGGGTGACCGCCAAGACCCTCCGTGGCTCCCTTGAAGACCATTCAAGAACAAAGTACTCATACCAAGGCCCCGGCAAGAGGAGCTTGCCGGGAAGGCCAACCCAGGCCCCGGCAAGAGGAGCTTGCCGGGAAGAGACAAGACCCCGGCAAGAGGAGCTTGCCGGGAAGGCCACTCAAGGCATACCAAGGAAGCTTGCCGTGACGCGTCCTGCGTCCCGGCAAGGCCCGGTGAGCGACAAGCTCCCAAACACGACAAGACGACGACCGCGGCAAGGAGCTCGCCGCGGGGAACCCCCACTACGTGCCCGCGCTCCAGCACACCTGCTAACGTGTCGCTCTGGGACTCTCCCAAGCACACGTGGCAGGAGGCTGTGCAGCTAGGGGTGCAAGGTGGCAAGCGGAGATGAAGAGAAGGCCATCGTGGCAAATGGTGGCGCTCCTAACGGTCACTTTTTGCACTGTTTAAGCAACTCAGACAGGCATTTAATGCCCTTGTCCCCTACCGTCAGAGTTAGGTAGGGTGCACTGTATCCACAGTAGCGGTAGCTGCACCTACCGCATCCTTTTCCATTTTTACCCTTCTTGTCTACGTTGCCCCCTGTCGGTGACCCCTTGAGAGTATAAAAGGAGGCCCAGGCGCAACGTAGAAGGGGTTCAGCTAGTTCGGCCAGTTTGGCTCATTCAACACCAGGAACACTCTCACGCTCAGTCTGGCAGCGTCCGTCGCTCCTGAGCAAGAATTCAATACACACAAACAAGCAGCAGTAGGGTTTTACGCATCCGTGCGGGCCGAAGCTGGGTAAAAAAATCGCTCGCGTGTACCGCCTCGATCCGCTCTTTGTGCGACCTCCGCCCCCCACCGAACCGAAAGGGGCCCTGTCCCCATAGGTGTTGGTGGAACCAGCATCCCCGACATCTCTGGCGCGCCAGGTAGGGGGCGTCGAGATCGTGCGAACCCGATCCGGCGTGCACGCGAGCTAAATCTTCATCGTCTTCACCGACATGCCACCGAAGAAGAAGGCTTCGGGGGCAACAGCCCCGTCTGCGTCGCTTCCACCACCTCCGGAGCAGGCGGACGGTGGAGTGGACGCCGGCGGAAGAATGGACATCGACGAGGGTGCCCACAGCGCTGCCAAGTCCAAGGACAAGGCCGCGCAGACCTCGGCGTCCATACGCCCACCGCGCCCATCTCGGGAAGGGCGGGACCAGCAGCGCCATATCGTTCGCAGCACCATACGTCCGCTGGCCCAAGATCAAGCTAGTGGTTCACGCGGCGTTCAAGACCAGCATGCACGCCAGCATGCTGGCCCCAGTGAGGTGCGGTCACCTGGACGGGACACTGCTCCTTCTAACTTGGTTAGGAGTCCGAGCATGTCCCGCTCCTCGCACCGTTCACCTCTGCCGCCCACCACGCCAGCGGAAGCCTTGGCGCGGGCCCACCTACTCCTGGATTATCCTCCGACGGCGGACAAGACCGACGAATGGAGGGCCACTATCCAGAGCTTCATCGGCTTCGCCAACGGCGATACTGCGCGGCAGCATATGCTAGTTTTTGCTTGCCTTGATAATTTGTTTGCCTATAAGATGCCTATGCATAGGAAGTATGTTAGACTTAGATGTGTTTGTCACCAATATAAATAAATAATGAGTTCATTACAGTACCTTGAAGTGGCGGTTTGTTTTCTTTTACTAACGGAGCTAATGAGATTTTCTTTTAAGTTTAACACCAATATAAATAAATAATGAGTTCATTACAGTACCTTGAAGTGGCGGTTTGTTTTCTTTTACTAACGGAGCTCACGAGATTTTCTTTTAAGTTTTGTGTTGTGAAGTTTTCAAGTTTTGGGTAAAGATTTGATGGATTATGGAAAAGGGAGTGGCAAGAGCCTAAGCTTGGGGATGCCCAAGGCAACCCAAGGTAAAATACAAGGACAACCAAAAGCCTAAGCTTGGGGATGCCCCGGAAGGCATCCCCTCTTTCGTCTTCGTCCATCGGTAACTTTACATGGAGCTATATTTTTATTCTCCACATGATATGTGTTTTGCTTGGAGCGTCTTGTATGATTTGAGTCTTTGGTTTTTAGTTTACCACAATCATCCTTGATGTACACACGTTTTAGGAGAGACACACATGAATTGGAATTTATGAGAATACTCTATGTGCTTCACTTATATCTTTTGAGTTGGATAATTTTTGCTCTAGTACTTCGCTTATATCTTTTAGAGCACGACGATGGTTCTATTTTATAGAAATAATTGATCTCTCATGCTTCACTTATATCATTTTGAGAGTCCTTTATAACAGCATGGTAATTTACTTTGGTTATAAATTTTAAATGCTAAGAGAAGTTGGATGCTTGATAGTTGTTTTGAGATATAAAGGTGGTAATATTAGAGGTGTGCTAGTTGAGTAATTGTGAAATTGATGAATACTTGTGTTGAAGTTGGCAAGTCCCGTAGCATGCACGTATGGTAAACGTTGTGTGACAAATTTTAAGCATGGGGTGTTCTTTGATTGCTTTCCTTACGAGTGGTGGCCGGGGACGAGCGATGGTCTTTTCCTACCAATCTATCCCCCTAGGAGCATGCACATAGTGCTTGGTTTTGATGACTTGTAGAATTTTGTAATAAGTATGTGAGTTCTTTATGACTAATGTTGAGTCCATGGACTATACGCACTCTCACCTTTCCATCATTGCTAGCCTCTTCGGTACCGTGCATTGCCCTTTCTCACCTTGAGAGTTGGTGCAAACTTCCCCGGTGCATCCAAACCCCGTGATATGATACACTCTATCACGCATAAGCCTCCTTATATCTTGCTCAAAACGGCCACCATACCTACCTATTATGGCATTTCCATAGCCATTCCGAGATATATTGCCATGCAACTTTCCACCGTTCCATTTATTATGACACGCATCATTGTCATATTGCTTTGCATGATCATGTAGTTGACATCATATTTGTGGCGAAGCCACCATGCTTAATTTTTCATACATGTCACTCTTGATTCATTGCAATCCCGGTACACCGTCGGAGGCATTCACATAGGGTCATATTTTGTTCTAAGTAACGAGTTGTAATTCTTGAGTTGTAAGTAAATAAAATTCTGATGATCATCATTAGAGCATTGTCCCATGTGAGGAAAGGATGATGGAGACTATGATTCCCCCACAAGTCGGGATGAGACTCCGGATGAAAAAAAGAGGCCATAAAAAAAGAAAAGAAGGCCCCAAAAAAGAGAGAGAAAAAGAGAGAAGGGACAATGTTGCTATCCTTTTTCCACACTTGTGCTTCAAAGTAGCACCATGATCTTCATGATAGAGAGTCTCTTATTTTGTCACTTTCATATACTAGTGGGAATATTTCATTATAGAACTTGGATTGTATATTCCAATGATGGGCTTCCTCAAATGCCCTAGTCCTTCGGGAGCAAGCAAGTTGGATGCACACCCACTTAGTTTCTTTGATGAGCTTTCATATATTTATAGCTCTAGTGCATCCATTGCATGGCAATCCCTACTCCTTGGATTGACATCAATCGGTGGGCATCTCCATAGCCCATTGATTAGCTGCGTCAATGTGAGACTTTCTCCCTTTTGTCTTCTCACACAACCTCAATCATCATATTCTATTCCACCCATAGTGCTATGTACATGGCTCGCGCTCAGATATTGCGTAAAAGTTGAAAGAGTTTGAAAAGGCTAAGTATGAAACAATTGCTTGGCTTGTCATCGGGGTTGTGCATGATGAGAGCATTTTGTGTGACGAAAATGAAGCATGGACAAACTATATGATTTCGTAGGGATAAGTTTTCTTTGGCTATGTTATTTTGATAAGACATAATTGCTTGATTAGCATACTTGGAGTATTACTATTTTTATGTCAATAATAAACTTTTATCTTGAATCTTTCGGATCTGAACGTTCATGCCACAATAGAGAAAAATACATTGAAGAACATGCTAGAAAGCATTCCACATCAAATTTTTTGTTTTTATCATTTACCTACTCGAGGACGAGCAGGAATTAAGCTTGGGGATGCTTGATACGTCTCCAGCGTATCTATAATTTTTGATTGTTCCATGCTATTATATTATCTGTTTTGGATGTTAATGGGCTTTATTTTACACTTTTATATTATTTTTGGGACTAACCTATTAACCCAAGGCCCAGTGCAAATTGCTGTTTTTTTGCCTATTTCAGTGTTTCGCAGAAAAGGAATATCAAACGGAGTGCAAACAGAGTGCAAATGGAATGAAACCTTCGGGAGCATGATTTTTGGAACAAACGTGATCCAGAGGACTTGGAGTGGACGTCAAGAAACAAATGAGGTGTCCACGAGGCAAGGGTGCGCCCTCCCCCCTCGTGGGCCCCTCGTGGCTCAACTGACCTACTTCTTCCTCCTATATATGTTCACATACCCCGAAAACATCCAGGAGCACCACGAAACCCTATTTCCACTACTGCAGCCTTCTTTACCCAAGAGATCCCATCTTGGGGCCTTTTTCGGAGCACCGTCGGAGGGGGCATCGATCACGAAGAGCCTCTACATCAACTCCACGGCCCCTCCGATGATGTGTGAGTACTTTACTTCAGACCTTTGGGTCCATAGTTATTAGCTAGATGGCTTCTTCTCTCTCTTTGAATCGCAATACAAAGTTCTCCTCGATCTTCTTGGAGATCTATTCGATGTAACTCTTTTTGCGGTGTGTTTGTCGAGATCCGATGAATTGTGGGTTTATGCTCAAGTCTATCTATGAACAATATTTGATTCTTCTCTGAAATCTTTTATGTATGATTGGTTATCTATGCAAGTCTCTTCGAATTATTTGTTTGGTTTGGCCTACTAGATTGATCTTTCTTGCAATAGGAGAAGTGCTTAGCTTTGGGTTCAATCTTGCGGTGCTCGATCCCAGTGACAGGAAGGGAAACGACACATATTATATTGTTGCCATCAAGGATAAAAAGATGGGGTTTATATCATATTACTTGAGTTTATCCCTCTACATAATGTCATCTTACCTAATGCGTCCCTCTGTTCTTATGAACGTAATACTCTAGATGCATGCTGGATAGTGGTCGATGTGTGGAGTAATAGTAGTAGATGCAGGCAGGAGTCGGTCTACTTGTCGCGGACGTGATGCCTATATACATGATCATGCCTAGATATTCTCATAATTATTCACTTTTCTATCAATTGCTCGACAGTAATTTTTTCACCCACCGTAATACTTATGCTATCTTGAGAGAAGCCACTAGTGAAACCTATGTCCCCCAAGTCTATTTTCCATCATATAAGTTTCCAATCTATTTTACTTTGCAATCTTTACTATCAATCTATATCATAAAAATATCAAAACTATTTATCTTATTATTATTATCTCTATCAGATCTCACTCTCGTAAGTGAGCGTGAAGGGATTGACAACCCCTTTATCGCGTTGGTTGCGAGGTTCTTATTTGTTTGCGTAGGTACGAAGGACTTGTGTGTGGCCTCCTACTGGATTGATACCTTGGTTCTTAAAAACTGAGGGAAATACTTACGCTACTATGCTGCATCACCCTTTCCTCTTCAAGGGAAAACCAACTCAGTGCTCAAGAGGTAGCACATACATCAAGTGTTCTCAAATCCTTGAAGACTCAATCCGATAAGAGAACCTCAAAGGAAAAACTCAATCCATTACAAGAGAGTAGAGGGGGAGAAACATCATAAGATCCAACTATAATAGCAAAGCTCGCGATACATCAACATCGTGCCGAATCAAGAACACGAGAGAGAGAGAGAGATCAAACACATAGCTACTAGTACCTACCCTCAGCCCCGAGGGTGAACTATTCCCTCCTCATCATGGAGAGCGCCGGGATGATGAAGATGGCCACCGGAGATGGATTCCCCCCTCCGGCAATGTGCCGGAACGAGTCTAGATTGGTTTTCGGTGGCTATGGAGGCTTGTGGCGGAGGAACTCCCAATCTAGGTTATTTTCTGGAGGTTTCAGTATTTATAGGAATTTTTGGCGTCGGGAACAAGTCAGGGGGTCCCGGAGTCGTCCACGAGATAGGGCGGC
>NC_041384.1:111350625-111359448 GCF_002162155.2 Triticum dicoccoides | reverse complement strand
CCGGGACTATTCTGGCCCAACTCTTTTAATCCGGGGGCTCCTTTTGGTCCATAAAAAATCATCAAAAATTGGCAGGTCAATTGGACTCCATTTGGTATTCCTTTTCTGTAAAACTCAAAACAAGGAAATGAGAAAAACTGGCACTGGGCTCTAGTTTAATAGGGTACTCCCAAGAATCATATAAAATGGCATATAAATGCATATAAAACATCCTAGATGGGTAATATAATAGCATGGAACAATAAAAAATTATAGATACGTTGGACACGGATGAAGCATCCCCAAGCTTAATTCCTGCTCGTCCTTGAGTAGGGAAATGATAAAAACATAATTTTTGATGTGAATGCCTGCGGCGGTGTACCGGGATGTGAAATGAATCAAGAGTGACATGTATGAAAAATTATAAATGGTGGACATGCCACAAATATGATGTCAACTACATGATCATGCAAAGCAATATGACTATGATGAAGCGTGTCATAATAAATGGAATGGTGGAAAGTTGCATGGCAATATATCTTGGAATGGCTATGGAAATGCCATAATAGGTAGGTATGGTGGCTGTTTTGAGGAAGGTAAATGATGGGTTTATGGTACCAGCGAAAGTTGCAGGGCACAAGAGAGGCTAGCAATGGTGGAAGGGTAAGAGTGCGTATAATCCATGGACTCAACATTAGTCATAAAGAACTCACATACTTATTGCAAAAATCTTACAAGTCATCAAAACCAAGCACTACGTGCATGCTCCTAGGGGGGTAGATTGGTAGGAAAAGACCATCGCTCATCCCCGACCGCCACTCATAAGGAAGACAATCAAAGAAACACCTCATGCTTCAAATTTTTCACACAACGGTTATCATACATGCATGCTACGGGACTTGCAAACCTCAACACAAGTATTTCTCAATTTCACAATTACTCAACTAGCACAACTCTAATATCACCATCTTTATATCTCAAAACAATTATCAAGTATCAAACTTCTCATAATGCACTCTATATGAAAGTTTTTATTATACCCATCTTGAATGCCCATCATATTAGGACTAATTTTATAACCAAAGCAAATTACCATGCTGTTTAGAGACTCTCAAAATGATGTAAGTGAAGCATGAGTGTTCCAACAATTTCTTCAAAATAAAACTACCGCCATGCTCTAAAAAGATATAAGTGAAGCACTAGACCAAACGACAAACTACTCCGAAAGATATAAGTGAAGATCAATGAGTAGTTGAATAATTATGTAACTATGTGAAGACTCTCTAACATTTATGAATTTCAGATCTTGGGATATTATTCAAACAGCAAGCAAAACAAAATAAAATAAAATGACGCTCCAAGCAAAACACATATCATGTGGTGAATAAAAATATAGCTCCAAGTAAAGTTACCGATGAACGAAGACGAAAGAGGGGATGCCATCCGGGGCATCCCCAAGCTTAGGCTCTTGGTTGTCCTTGAATATTACCTTGGTGTGCCTTGGGCATCCCCAAGCTTAGGCTCTTGCCACTCCTTATTCCATAGTCCATCGAATCTTTACCCAAAACTTGAAAACTTCACAACACAAAACTTAATAGAAAACTTCACAACATAGAACTTAACAGAAAACTCGTAAGCTCCGTTAGTATAAGAAAATAAAATCACCACTTTTGGTACTGTTGTGAACTCATTCTTTATTTATATTGGTGTAATATCTACTATATTCCAACTTCTCTATGGTTCATACCCTCCGATACTACTAATAGATTTATCAAAATAAGCAAACAACACAATGAAAACAGAATATGTCAAAAACAGAACAGTCTGTACTAATTTAGAGTTTTCGAATACTTTTGTAACTCCAAAAATTCTGAAAAATTAGGACAACTAGGATAAAAAGTATATTGATCTACTATAGTGGGAATCGGTATTTTATCACTCTCTGGTAAAAAATGATAATTATTTTCGTGAGCGCATACTTTCTATTTTTATCAGCAAGATCAAACAACAATCACCCAAGAAAATCCTAAAGGCCTTAATTGGCACTTTATTGAAACAAAAGCTATAAAACATGATTACTATAGTAGCATAATCATGTGAACACATAAAAACAGTAGGTATAAATGTTGGTTTGTCTCCCAACATGTGCTTTTCTTTAATGCCTTTCTAGCTAGGCATGATGATTTCAATGATGCTCACATAAAAGATAAGAATTGAAACACAAAGAGAGCATCATGAAGCATATGACTAGCACATTTAAGTCTAACCCACTTCCTATGCATAGGGATTTTGTGAGAAAACAATTTATGGGAACAAGAATCAACTAGCATAGGAAAGCAAAACAAGCATAACTTCAAAACTTTAAGCACATAGAGAGGAAACTTGGTATTATTGCAATTCGTACAAGCATATATTCCTCCCTCATAATAATTTTCAGTAGCATCATGAATGAATTCAACAATATAACTATCACGTAAAGCATTCTTTTCATGAGCCACAAGCATAGAATTTTTATTACTCTCCACATAAGCAAAATTCTTCTCATTCGGAATAGTGGGAGCAAATTCAACAAAATAACTATCATGTGAGGCATAATCCAATTGAAAGTTCAAATCATGATGACAAGTTTCAGGTTATCATTATTCTTAGTAGCATACAAGTCATCACAATAATCATCATAGATAGCAACTTTGTTTTCATAATCAATTGGAACCTCTTTCGAAATAGTGGAATCTTTAAATCCACTTTTATAATTATCACAATAAGATTCAACATCCTCCAGAATAGTGGGATCATCACTTCCTAAAGTTGACACTCTTCCAAACCCACTTTCATCAATATAATCATCATAAATAGGAGGGATGCTATCATCATAATAAATTTGCTCATCAAAACTTGGGAGATAAAAAATATCATCTTCATCAAACATAGCTTCCCCAATCTTGTGGCTTTGCATATCATTAGCATCATGGATATTCAAAGAATTCATACTAACAACATTGCAATCATGCTCATCATCCAAAGATTTAGTGCCAAACATTTTAATGCATTCTTCTTCTAACACTTTGGCACAATTATCGGAATCCTTATTTTCACGAAAGATGTTAGAAAGATGAAGCATATGAGGCAATCTTAATTCCATTTTTTGTAGTTTTTATAGACTAAAGTAGTGATAAAACAAGAAACTAAAAGATTCAATTGCAAGATCTAAAGATATACCTTCAAGCACTAACCTCCCTGGCAACGGCGCCAGAAAAGAGCTTGATGTCTACTACACAACCTTCTTCTTGTAGACGTTGTTGGGCCTCCAAGTGCAGAGGTTTGTAGGACAGTAGCAAATTTCCCTCAAGTGGATGACCTAAGGTTTATCAATCCGTGGGAGGCGTAGGACGAAGATGGTCTCTCTCAAACAACCCTGCAACCAAATACCAAAGAGTCTCTTGTGTCCCCAACACACCCAATACAATGGTAAATTGTATAGGTGCACTAGTTATGCGAAGAGATGGTGATACAAGTGCAATATGGATGGAAGATATAGGTTTTTGTAATCTGAAATATAAAAACAGCGAGGTAGCTAATGATAAAAGAGAGCGAAAACAGTTTTGCAATGCGTTGAAACAAGGCCTAGGGTTCATACTTTCACTAGTGCAAGTTCTCTCAACAGTAATAACATAATTGGATCATATAACTATCCCTCAACATGCAACAAAGAGTCACTCCAAAGTCACTAATAGCGGAGAACAAATGAAGAGATTATTGTAGGGTATGAAACCACCTCAAAGTTATCCTTTCTGATCGATCTATTCAAGAGTCCATAGTAAAATAACACGAAGCTATTCTCTTTCCGTTCGATCTATCCTAGAGTTCGTACTAGAATAACACCTTAAGACACAAATCAACCAAAACCTGAATGTCACCTAGATACTCCAATGTCACCTCAAGTATCCGCGGGTATGATTATATGATATGCATCACACAATCTCAGATTCATCTATTCAACCAACACAAAGAACTTCAAAGAGTGCCCCAAAGTTTCTACCGGAGAGTCAAGACGAAAACGTGTGCCAACCCCTATGCATAATTTCACGAGGTAACGGAACTCGCAAGTTGATCGCCAAAACATACATCAAGTGGATCACGTGAATATCCCATTGTCACCACAGATAAGCACATGCAAGACATACATCAAGTGTTCTCAAATACTTAAAGACTCAATCCGATAAGATAACTTCAAAGGGAAAACTCAATCCATTACAAGAGAGTAGAGGGGGAGAAACATCATAAGATCCAACTACAATAGCAAAGCTCGCGATACATCAAGATCGTGCCGAATCAAGAACACGAGAGAGAGAGGAGAGAGAGAGAGAGAGTGTGTGTGTGTGTGTGAAAGATCAAACACATAGCTACTGGTACATACCCTCAGCCCTGAGGGTGAACCACTCCCTCCTCATCATGGAGAGTGCCGTGATGATGAAGATGGCCACCGGCGATGGATTCCCCCCTTCAGTAGGGTGCCGGAACGGGTGTAGATTGGTTTTCGGTGGCTATGGAGGCTTGCGGCGGAAGAACTCCCAATCTAGGTTATATTCTGGAGGTTTCAGTATTTATAGGAATTTTTGGCGTCGGGAACAAGTCAGGGGTCCCCACCCTCGTGGACGACCCGGTACTCTTCTGGCCCAACTCTTTTACTCCGGGGGCTTATTTTGGTCCATAAAAAATCATCAAAAATTGGCATGTCAATTGGACTCTGTTTGGTATTCCTTTTCTATAAAACTCAAAAACAAGGAAAAACGGAAACTGGCACTGGGCTCTAGGTTAATAGGTTAGTCCCAAAAATCATGTAAAATAGCATATAAATGTATATAAAACATCCTAGATGGGTAATGTAATAGAATGGAACAGTCAAAAATTATAGATACGTTGGAGACGTATCATTCCTCCAGTATTTGGGAGTTGCATAATCTCATAGTGAGAGGAATATGTATAAGTCATGAAGAAAGCAATAGCAATAAAACTAAACGATCATTATGCTAAGCTAACGGATGGATCTTGTTCGTCAGATCATTCTCTAATGATGCAATCCCGTTCATCAAATGATAACACATGTCTATGGTCAGGAAACTTAACCATCTTTGATTAACGAGCTAGCGAAGTAGAGGCATACTAGGGACACTCTGTTTGTCTATGTATTCACACTTGTACTATGTTCTGGTTAATACATTCTAGCATGAACAATAAACATTTATCATGATATAAGGAAATATAAATAATAACTTTATTATTGCCTCTAGGGCATATTTCCTTCAGTGCTTTGTGATGGGTTCAATCTTACGGTGCTCAATCCTAGTGACACAAGGGGACATGACACATATGTATCGTTGCTATTATGGATAACAAGATGGGGTATATTCCTACATGTATAGATCTTGTCTACATCATGTCATCATTCTTATTGCATTACTCCATTTCTCCATGAACTTAATACACTAGATGCATGCTGGATAGTCGTCGATTTGTGGAGTAATAGTAGTAGATGCAGGCAGGAGTCGGTCTACTAATCTTGGACGTGATGCCTATATAATGATCATTGCCTGGATATCGTCATAATTATTTGAAGTTCTATCAATTGCCCAACATAAATTTGTTTACCCACCATATGCTATTTTTCTCGAGAGAAGCCACTGGTGAAATCTACGCCCCCAGGTCTATTCTTTATCATATTTGCTTTGAGATCTATTTTTATTCGCTTTTACTTTCAGATCTTTTATTCCAAAACCCCCAAAATACTTTTTCGCACTTTTTATTTACATCTTTTATTTGATATGTATTTATCCAATCTATCACAATTTTATCCCGTCAACTTGGCAATCTCCTACGTCGTTACTCGTAAGAGCGACTGACAACCCCTCATAAGCGTCGGGTTGCAAGTATTTGTTCTTTGTGTGCAGGTATCGTTTACATAGTGTTGCTTGGTTCTCCTACTAGATTGATACCTTGGTTTCATAACTGAGGGAAATACCTAGCGTAGCTTTGCTGCATCATCCCTTCCTCTTTGGGAAAATACCAATGTAGTTCAAGCCGCATCAGGAAGGTCGCAGCTATAAATAGCCACCCCGCTCCAACGTTGTTCATTGGCTGCTCCGCTTGAGATTTCTGAGAAGATTGATTTGAGCTACCCCTCTCTGGGTGATTTGAGTTTAAGATCCACCGAGAGAAAATCAAGAGCCCAAACTTAGGCAGTGCTTTAGCATCACAGTAGTTATGAGTTACAGTTCTTGTACCTTTTACTCTTGAGAGTTGCACACTCTCTAGACAGATAGGTTTCGGCTCGAGTCTTGAAGAGTTGTTGTCTTCACCGAACTAGATCTTCAGCAACCAAGAGTGATTGTGGTTCGCGAAGGTCGTTCGAAGGTTTGGAGATTGCCGACAGGGATCTACGACGAGTGAAATCAACCGGAGTTTGACCATGTTCAAGTTGAAGGAGAATAGGGTGAAGAGAGTTTATCTTCCATGTTAAGTCACAACCCCTCCAACCAGATGTAGCCCTTTGGCAGAAGGGTGAACTGGTCTACCAAATATCTCTATCACCATCGAGCACCACTAGTTCTACCTACTTTACTACATTTCCGTTGGTAGTTTACTTTCATGCTCCGTGTCAATAGTTTATCTGATCATTATCCTCTATCATAGTTTTATGTCATCTGTCGCCCTTGTTGTTATTCTCATGAGTTATTCTTCGTATCTCATTCTGTTGCATTTTCATTACTATGTTTAGAGATCATAATTTCACCTCGGTTAACCATCTTGCATATCTCTCATCACCCGCATCATGTTTTGTCTTGTACTACTGCATCTATTTGCTTGTTGCATTACTCTCATTGTAGTTAAACCTATGATTACCCAAGCTCGTACTATTATTACTTCTTTCATCAAGGAATATGCTTCTAAAGAAGAGGATTGAGTATGTTTAGTGCATCCTTTATATTATTCCGCTGCTGTGATTGGGATCAGTTCAAAACTTTCGAAAGAATTTTTGAATCTCCCATTCACCCCCTCTGGTCAATATACTCTTGTTCCTAACAATTGGTATCAGAGCGGGTACTCCATGTCTCTGTTTATTAAAGGTCTAATGTCCTTGGAGTTTTAGTATGTCGTATGCAGGTAGATACCCTCACTCTGAAAGATTTCCTATCTTCGATGGAAATGACTATCTCTACTGGAAGGAACGAATGAGAATCAGAATTCAAGCCATCAACTATGATCTGTGGGAGATTGTGGAAAATGGATAAACTATTCAACAACCGAGTGATCCAAATTCCGATGACAAACCTAATATACAGTTGGATGCTCAAGTAAAAGATATCATCTGTTGCAGTTTGTTGAAAGACATTTTTCCTCGATTCCAAAAGCTCGAGACTACAAAGCAACTCTGGGAAGCCATAAAAATGCTCATGAAGTATTCATCACAAGAATGGATCCTCACACTCAGATGCATTGTGCTATGTTTGATGGTTTCAGAAGTTTGCGTAAGGAAAGTACTATGGAACTCACTGATTGGTTGACAAACATTGTCGAAAGACTTCATCAACGAGTAACTGATATCACCGATAAAGATGTGGTCGACAAGCTGCTGAGCGCTCTTGATCAATCTTTCAATTGCATCATAGAAGAGATCAAGCAAAGACCTGACTATGAAGAACTTCACTATGTAGAGGTCGTGACGCTGTTATCAATTCATGTAGAAAATATGGAACTGAAAAATGCAAATCAAGAATCTTCTTTGGAAAATGAAGGAGAAATTCTCTCACACTATGGAAGTTTAGAAGAAGAAGAAGATATTGGGAATCAACACATGATCACAAGGGATCTAGAGATGCTCATGGAAAGGCTAAGTGATCTCAAAAGACAAACTTGTGCCTCACAAATGATGATGAACCTAACTTACCTGGATCATCAAGAAAGTTGTCTGATACATCTCCATCGTATCTACTTTCTCAAACTCTTTTGCCCTTGTTTTGGACTCTAATTTGCTTGATTTGAATGGAACTAACCTGGACTGATGTTGTTTTCAGCAGAATTGCCATGGTGGTATTTTTGTGCAGAAATCAAAGTTCTCAGATTGACCTGAAAATTTATGGAAATTTTTTGTGGAATATATAAAAATACTAGCTCAAGAAGATACCAGAGGGGGGGGCACCCAGAGGCCACAAGCCCTGGGGACGCGCCCTGTAGGCTTATGGGCCCCCTGGACCTCCTTCGACCCTAACTCCCACTCTATAAGTACCTATTCGCGGAGAGAAAAAATCAGAGAGAAGGATTCATCACGTTTTACGATACGGAACCGTTGCCGCCTCCTGTTCTTCATTGGGAGGGCTGATCTGGAGTCTGTTCTATGCTCCAGAGAGGGGGATTCGTCGCCATCATCATCACCAACCTTCCTCCATCACCAATTTCATGATGCTCACCGCCGTGCGTGAGTAATTCCATCGTAGGCTTGCTTAACGGTGATGGGTTGGATGAGATTTATCATGTAATCGAGTTAGTTTTGTTAGTGTTTGATCCCTAGTGTCCACTATGTTCTGAGATTGATGCTGCTATGACTTTGCTATGCTTAATGCTTGTCACTAGGGCCTGAGTGCCTTGATTTTCATATATGAACATATTATGTTTTCGTGAATATATTTGTGTTCTTGATCCTATCTTGCAAGTTGTAGACACCTATTACAAGTTATGATCCGCATACCCCAAGGTGACAATAATTGGGATTCTTTCCGGTGATTACTGTAGTTTGAGGAGTTCATGCATTCACCAAGTGCTAATGCTTTGTTCCGGTTCTCTATTAAA
>NC_041384.1:111259788-111350411 GCF_002162155.2 Triticum dicoccoides | reverse complement strand
GACAAAAGATGTCATGCAAGTTCTTTTCCATAAGCACGTATGACTATATACAGAATACATGCCTACATTATATTGATGAATTGGAGCTAGTCCTGTGTCACCCTAGGTTATGACTGCTACATGATGAATATCATCCAACACAATTATCATTGCCGATCCATTGCCTACGAGCTTTTCACATATTGATCTTTGCCAAGTTACTTTTGTTGCTACTGCTGTTACAATCACGACAAACTGCTACTATTACTTTTGCCACCGTTACCGTTATTTCCATACCACTTTTGCTACTAAAAACATTGCTGTAGATATTAAGTCTTTCAGGTGTGGTTGAATTGACAACTCAATTGCTAATACTCGAGAATATTCTTTGTCTCCCCTTGTGTCGAATCAATAAATTTGGGTTGAATACTCTATCCTCGAAAATTGTTGCGATCCCCTATACTTGTGGTTATCAAGACCTTTTTATGGCGCTGTTGCCGGGGAGCATATCTCTATTTTCCAAGTCACTTGGGATTTATATCTGTTTATCACTATGAGGAATCTGAAAGATACCAGAACCAAAAAAATTCCCTCTACTACGAGGGGAGGTAAGGAACTACCATCTAGGTCTGCACTTGATTCAGCTTCTGTTCTGAGTAAGCTTGCGATGCCACCATGATACGTCTCCGTCGTATCTATAATTTTTGATTGTTTCATGCCAATATTATACAACTTTCACATAGTTTTGGCAACATTTTATATGATTTATCGGACTAATCTATTGATCCAGTGCCCAGTGCCAGTTCCTGTTTGTTGCATGTTTTTTGTTTTGCAAAATATCCATATCAAACGAAGTCCAAATGCGATAAAAATTTATGGAGAATTATTTTGGAATATTTGTGATTTTTAGGAGGTGGAATCAATGCAAACGGGGGCCCACAACTCCCAAGATACACCAGGGCGCGCCCCAGGCCCCAGGCATGCCTAGGTGTCTGGTGCCCTCCTGGAACGTTGGTTGGAGCTCTACTTCGGGTGCAAGGAAGCTTATTTTCGGGAAAAAAATTGTGTCAAAATCTCAGCGCAATTGGAGTTACGAATCTCCGCATAGTTAAGAAATGGTTTTCGGCCAGATCTGGGGAACGCGAAACAGAAGAGAACAGAGGGATAGATCCAATCTCAGAGTTGCTCCCGCCCCTCCGCCGCCATGGAGGCCTGATACGTCTCCAACGTAGCGATAATTTGTGGTTGTTCCATGCTATTATATTATCTATTTTGGATGTTTTAAATGCATTAATATGCTATTTTATACTACCTCCATCCCAAAATAAGTGACTCAACTTTGTAGTAACTTTGTACTAAAGTTAGTACAAAGTTGAGTCACTTATTTTGGGACGGAGGGAGTATCATTTTTGGGAGTAACTTATTAACGCAGAGCCCAGTGCCAGTTTCAGATTTTTAGTTTCGCAGAAAAGGAATACTAAACGGAGTCCAAACGGAATAAAACTTTGCGATGATTTTTCTTAGACCAGAAGACACCCGTAGGACTTGGAGTCCAAGCCAGAAGGACCACGAGGTGGCGGCAAGGGTGGAGGGTGAGCCCTAGGGGGGTGCCCTCCTACCTTGTGGCCCCCTCGGGAGTCCCCTGGCCTACCTCTTCGTCCTATAAATTCACATATATTCCAAAACCCTCAGAGAGAGCCAAAAAATAGTTTTCCACCACCGCAACCTTCTGTACCCATGAGATCCCATCTTGGAGCCTTTTCTAGTGATTTGTCGGAGGGGGATTCGATCACGGGGGGCATCTACATCAACCCTATTGCCCTTCCGATGAAGCGTGAGTAGTTTACCTCGGACCTACGGGTCCATAGCTAGTAGCTAGATGGCTTCTTCTCCATCTTTGATTCCCAATACCATGTTCTCCTTGATGTTCTTGGAGATCTATCCGATGTAATCTTCTTTTGCGGTGTGTTTGTCGAGATCCAATGAATTATGGATTTATGATCAGATTATCTATGAATATTATTTGAATCTTCACTGAATTCTTATATGCATGAATTGATATCTTTATATTTCTATTCGAATTATCGGTTTGGTTTGGCCAACTAGATTGGTATTTCTTGCAATGGGAGAGGTGTTTAGTTTTGGGTTCAATCTTGCGGTGTCCTCACCCAGTGACATAGTAGGGGTAGCGAGGCATGTATTTGTATTGTTGCCATCACGGATAAAAAGATGGGGTTTTCATCATATTGGTTGAGTTTATCCCTCTAAATCATGTCATCTTACTTAAGGCATTACTCCATTCTTTATGAACTTTATATGCTAGATGCATGCTGGATAGCGGTCGATGTGTGGAGTAATAGTAGTAGATGCAGGCAGGAGTCGGTCTGCTTGACACGGATGTGATGCCTATATGCATAGTCATTGCCTTGGATATTATCATAACTTTGCGCTTTTCTATCAATTGCTTGACAGTAATTTGTTCACCCACCGTATTATTTGCCTTCATGATAGAAGCCTGTAGTGAAACCTATGGCCCCGGGGTCTATTTTCTGTTATATATTTTCAGATCTATAAACCAAAAATATTTTGCTACAATTTATTTACTTTTATTTTATTTTATGTTTTAGCAATCTTTTATACCTATCTCTATCAGATCTCACCTTTGCAATTGACCGTGAAAGGATTGACAACCCCTTTATCGTGTTGGGTGCAAGCGTTTGATTGTTTGTGCAGGTGCATAGATTGGGGACTTGCCTGTACCTCCTACTGGATTGATACCTTGGTTATCTAACTGAGGTAAATACTTATCTCTACTTTGCTGCATCACCCTTTCCTCTTCAAGGGAAAAACCAATGCAAGCTCAAGAAGTAGCAGGAAGAATTTCTGGCGCCATTGTCGGGGAGGTCTATGATACGTATCCAATGTATCTATAAGTTTTTATTGTTCCATGCTGTTATATTATCAATCTTGGATGTTCTATAATCATTTTATACCATTTTTTGTACTAACCTATTGACATAGTGCCAAGTGCCAGTTGCTGTTTTTGCATGTTTTTTACATCGCAGAAAATCAATACCAAAGGATCCAAATGCCACGAAACTTTATAGAGATTTTTATGGACCAGAAGACACCTAATTGGCCAAGATTGGGCCTGGGGGCTGCGTCGAGGAGAGCACAACCCACCAGGGTGTGCCAGGAGGCCCAGGAGCGCCCTCATGGGTTGTGCCCACCCCGGGTGCCCCCCGGACTGCCTCTTTGCTCTATAAATACCTCAATATTCCAGAAACCCTAGGGGAGCCGACGAAAATCAATTCCAGCCGCCGCAGAGTCTAGAATCACCAGATCCAATCTAGATGCCATCACGGATGGGATTCACCACCTCCATTGGTGCCTCTCCGATGATGCGTGAGTAGTTCTTTGTAGATCTTCGGGTCCGTAGTTAGTAGCTAGATGGCTTCCTCTCTCTCGTTTGATTCTCAATACAATGGTCTCTTGGATATCCATATGATGTAACTCTTTTTGAGGTGTGTTTGTTGGGATTGGATGAACTTTGAGTTTATGATCAGATCTATCTTTTTGTATCCATGAAAGTATTTGAGTTTCTTTGATCTCTTTTATGCATGATTGCTTATAGCCTCGTATTTCTTCTCCGATATTTGGGTTTTGTTTGGCCAACTTGATCTATTTATCTTGCAATGGGAAGCAGTGCTTTGTTGTGGGTTCGATCTTATGGTGCTTGATCCAAGTGACAGAAGGGGAACCGACACGTATGTATCGTTGCTACTAAGGATAAAATGATGGGGGTCTATCTCTAATAGATAGATATTGTCTACATCATGTTATCATTCTTATTGCATTATTTCATTTCCCCATGCATGCTAGATAGCGGTCGATGTGTGGAGTAATATTAGTAGATGCAGGCAGGAGTCGGCCTACTAATTGGACGTGATGCCCTGTAATGATCATTGCCTGGATATCGTCATGAGTATTTGAAGTTCTATCAATTGCCCAACAGTAATTTGTTTACCCTATTTTTCTCGAGAGAAGCCACTTAGAGATAAAAGTAGATCAATATACAAATTACTCAGGTTGTCCTAATTTTTCAGAATTTTGGAATCCCCAGATTACTACAGACTGTTCTGTTTTTGACAGATTCTGTTTTCTTTGCGTTGTGTGCTTGTTTTGATGGCTCTATGGTTTTATTTGATGAGTTTTTGCCATAGAAAAGTTGGAATACAGTAGATATAATGCAAGAACAAACTATGAATTGGTTTGATCCATCACTTATAGTAGTGATTTATTTTCTTATACTAACGGATCTCACGAAGGTTTTGTTGAGTTTTGTGTGATTGAAGTTTTCAAGTTTTGGGTTATCTTACGATGGATGAAGGAATAAGGAGTAAGAAGAGTCTAAGCTTGGGGATGCCCCGGCATCCCCCACTATTATCCAAAAGAGAGCAAGCAACTAAGCTTGGGGATGCCCCCGAGGGGCATCCCCTCTGTCTTCTAAAGACCATCAGTATTTTACTTGAAGCTATATTTTTATTCGTCACAAACTATGTGTTTTGCTTGGAGCGTCTTGTATGATATGAGTCTTTGCTTGTTTCATTTTTTGTTTTAAGTCTTGATTCCTTGCTGGACAAGCCTATTTGAGAGAGCCAAAATTATGTCATGACTTGTTAGAATTGCTCTCTATGCTTCACTTAATTTTTTATGAGCTATGGACTTGCTCTATGCGTCATTTATGTAACATCCCAAATTTTCAATTTGGAATGTTATACATAGGTCATTCTTGCATATCATATTTTATTGCATTTTCGTTCCACAATCCTCGAAATCATAAGCAACTCAAGGACCCTCGGAGAGAGTTGGGGATTTCCCGGTTTTCATATTTGATTTTTATCAAATAATGAAACAAGGATTTTTGATTTTAATCATTTTCACTCCAAAAAATATTTCATATTAAAATATATGAGAGGAGATAATATGACTTCTCCAAAATAACTGAAATATTGGAGGAAAAATATTAAAATCATTTATTCGATTTTATTTGAATTAGAAAAATTGTACATTTTCAAAATTGCATTTTAGGGCCAAGAAAATGTTTCACCTCGTTCTAAATATTCTATTTAGACGGTGAACATTTGTTTTGGCATTTTTAGATTTTTATTTTATTTTCTAGGATTTATTTTCTGTTCGGCGGAATTATTCAAAAAAAACACTTCAGGCGCCGACTGGGCCAAAACCCAGCCGGGCCGGCCCATCTGCCGCCGCCGCCGTCTCCCGTGCGGAGACCGCTCCACCACCGCCAACTCGGAGGAATCCGAGCCGGACTCCACCGCCACCACCTTGGCCCCTCCTCCAAGCCGAGTCGCCCCCCCTTTATATACTCCCCCCGAGCCCGCCACCACCACCCCGCGCCACCGAGTCGCCCCGCCGCCCCGCCTCACCGGAGTTGCCTCGCCGGAAAGGTAACGCGCCGATCCGCCGCTGTCGGTTTTGTTTTAAGAAACCGATTCGGTTTTTTAGAAAACCCTAGTTCGTTTTTTAGATCAGTTCGTCGGTTTTTCCCGGTTCCTCTATTTAGCGGATGTTCGTCCGTACGTTTGTTTCAACGAATGGTTTTCGCTCGTTAGTTACAGATAACGAATGCTCGTTCGTTAGTCTGTTCGTCAGTTTTCTTTTTATCGGATTTTTCCACGATTATTCTCGATCGCGATTTCTGATCTGATTTTCGTTTCGGTTTATCTTTTTGCTCGTTAGTCGGAATCAGGCGATTTAAGCGCCTAGATCTTCGTCTCGAGACCCTCTTTCCGCTTAACCAACTTGAACAAGATTTTGGTACTGTAAAATTTGACCTTAGTTTAGATTAGTAAACGGATCTTGTTTCTTTCACCGTTTGAGTTTCATTGCTCCGTTTGGTTTGATTCTTTTTGCAAACCGGAGTTCTTAAGTTGAACTTTCTGGTCAATCTCTCTTATTTGAGTTTTTCTCGTGTTTCTTTGTTCGTTGCTTATGTATGCTATTGTTTGTTTGTGATAGAATACCCGGAGTGTGAAGCGTGTTATTTGGAGTCTCTAGGTTACGCGGATCGTCAGCAAGGCAAGTAACACGTCGATCATACTATTTCCATACCCAGTTTTTATGCATTAGTTCCAATCCTCAAACATTGCATGATTAGGATGTCAATAACTTGTGGGTTGGGAAGTAGTTGATGAGGTAGAACCTATTGCCCTATTACATTCAAACCCTTGGGAGTTACTTCTACGCGTTGCTTATATTGCTATGCTATGCTCGTAGACGTGGTTTGGGTGAGTGAAATCCATGACAGATGTGAGATTGTTAATTAATGGTTCAACTTAAGGTGGAAACTTAAATAAACATCTGGGTGGATTGAGGCACCTGGAGTACCCAGTGTTTCCTGTATTTTTTTGGAAATCTCGGAGCACCCGTGTGATCTTCCTATGGACCGCCACCCAGGCTCAAAGGGAACTGAGATTAGTCATGCTAGAAACTTCCGTGTGCAGCCACAAGCTATTATGGGCTCTAGCATAGTTGAGTAAGTTACGTGAAGCTCTAGAAGAGGCAGATCAGCAGGTAGAGGGATGTAGGTTTGGTATGGTCTGTCCGGAGTAGAGAGTTAATGTTTCTGAAAGACGGTGTCTCGGTCATCCGTTTCTCAAATACCATGTAGTGCGAGAAATCCAACGGAGTCGATCGAGTCTTGTGGGGGAAAAGTGCGCAAACCTCTGCAGAGTGTACAAACTAATCATGGTTAGCCGTGTCCCCGGTTATGGACATCTTGAGTATCTAGTACTTGGAGTATCTTAAGTATATCATCACTCTTAACTAATATTGTTGGGTTGTTAATAACTTTAATCGGGATTGAGTTGGAGGAACCTTCTCAATGATGTTCAACTACCATGATAGTTAAATTAAAATCTATTCCTTTGTTGTAGGAAAAAAATTGGCTTTCTGCAAAAACCATAACCATAGAGCTTTCCACTAGCCATATATGCATGTAGTGATAGCATTATTCTGTTCTTCCTCTACTGTGTTATATTGCTAGCATATTCCATGTGCTGACCCGTTTTTGGGCTGCAACATATTATGTTGCAGACTTTTCAGACGATGAGTAAGGTTCGTTAGGTCGTAGCCGTGCAGCTCAGCTATGCCGTTGGAGTTGATGGACTCACTTTATCTTCCAAGACTTCCGCTGTTATTGTATTAGATGGCCTTAAGCCATATTTATTGTAATAAGTTCTCTTTTGAGGCATCCGATGTAATAAGTGTGTGATTGCTACTTTGTTATAAATCCTTCGAGTACTGTGTGTGTCAGCATTACCGATCCAGGGATGACACTAAAGCACGGAGACTTGATCGTTTGAGGTCGGGTCGCTACAATTGATATCTTTTTGAGCATGGTGTGCTTTAGTATTTTCAAAGAAATGCTCTCTTACTTCACATAGATTTATTTGAGAGTTAGTAAAATTTTCAAGAAATTCTCTCTTGCTTCACTTAAATTATTTTGGGTGAAAGGAAAATTATGCTCATGATCTTCACTTATATTTGTTTAAGCTTGTCAAAAGCAACATATGAAAATTAGTTCCAAAGTGATAGATATCCAAGAAGGATATAATAAAAACTTTGATGAAGCTCATTGGACAAAATAAACTTGATTCTTAGTAATAGTTTTGAGATATGATGATGTGATATGTGAGTTATGTTGATGAGTAATTATGCTTTAGTAAGAATATTGGTGTTAAGGTTTGTGATTCCCTATGCAAGCACAAAAGTCAATAATTATGCAATGAAATTATATCCTATTGGTGGTGCATCATTCAGCGTTAGTTATGCTTAATGCTCGTTTATGAGATTATTCGTTTTTTGGTTGGTCTCTTCTCAATCTTTTGCTAGCCTTCATTTTGCACTAAGTATGATCACTACTTGTTCATCCAAAAACCTTTAAACCAGTTTTGCCACATGAGTCCACTATATCTACCTATATGCAGTATTCTTTTGCCGTTCTAAGCAAATTTGTATGTGCCATCTCTAATTTTCAAAATAAACTTCTCTTTTGTGTGTTCGTTTCACTCGCGGAGCGGTGAGGGGTGGCTAATATTTTCCATGCTAGATGTGTTATTCTCATGATGAGTGTTTATTCACTTGTCATTGCACGAGAGTAAGGCAAAGGTATTAGGGATGCCCAGTCCCGAAATGAAAACTGAATTTACTTTATGTTGTCAAATAATAATTTCCTTGGAAAGTGTTGGTATGGGAGGCACCCGTGGATACGGCTAGCCATGGAAAGTGAAAGTATGGTCGAAACAGGAATAAACTTTATTTTCTGTTTGGGAACCGCCTATGATATATCTAGCATGGAAAGTGTTGGGAACTCTAAGTCATTTTTGTTGGTGGGATGGATACACCTCCCAAAATGTTTTTATCTCTAAGTTTTTCGCTTTGAGCTTTGGCACCTCTACAAATCCCTACGTCCCTCTACGAAGGGCCTTTCTTTTACTTTATGCAATTTTTATTTTGAATTTGAGTCTCCATCTTCTCTTATAAAGAACCAACTAGGAGGCACTATGATCGTAATTTAGCATTGGGTGTAGTTAATATGCGAGTGTGTTTCATGAATGGATCAATGATTGAGCATGATGGGCTAGGGATAACTTATTTTAGCACCGATATTTTGAAAGACATGGTTGCTTGTTGATATGCTTGCGTATTTAAGTTATCTTGTCAAAACTAGACTATTGCTTTGAACAATAAAAAAGTCCAAATGTCCATGCTATGAAGAAAAGAATATGATATGACATGATAGGCAGCATTCCACATCAAAATTCTGTTTTTATCACTTACCTACTCGAGGACGAGTAGGAGTTAAGCTTGAGGATGCTGATACGTCTCCAACGTATCTATAATTTTTTATTGTTCCATGCTGTTATATTATAAATCTTGGATGTTTTATAATCATTTTATAGTCATTTTATATCATTTTTTGGTACTAACCTATTGACATAGTGCCAAGTGCCAGTTGTTGTTTTTTGCATGTTTTTTACATCGCAGAAAATCAATAACAAACGGAGTCCAAATGCCATGGAACTTTACGGAGAGTTTTTATGGACCAGAAGACACCTAATGGGCCAAGGCTGCGCCTGGGGGTGTGATACGTCTGTGTCATATCTACTTTTCCAAACACTTTTGCCCTTGTTTTGGACTCTAACTTGCATGATTTGAATGGAACTAACCCGGACTGACGCTGTTTTCAGCAGAATTGCCATGGTGTTATTTATGTGCAAAAACAAAAGTTCTCGGAATGACCTCAAACTCCACGGAGATTATTTTTGGAAATAATAAAAAAATACTGGTAAAGAATCAAGGCCATGGGGCCCACACCCTAGCCACGAGGGTGGGGGGCGCTTGCCCCCCTGGGCGCGCCCCCCTACCTCGTGGTCCCCCTGGAGCTCCACCGACCTCAACCCCAACTCCATATATTCGTGTTCGGAGAGAAAAAATAAAGAAGAAGGATTCATCGCGTTTTATGATACGGAGCCGCCGCCAAGCCCTAAACTCTCTTGGGAGGGCTGATCTGGAGTCCGTTCAGGGCTCCGTAGAGGGGAATCCATCGCCATCATCATCATCAACCTTCCTCCATCACCAATTTCATGATGCTCACTGCCATGTGTGAGTAATTCCATCGTAGGCTTGCTGGACGGTGATGGGTTGGATGAGATTTATCATGTAATCGAGTTAGTTTTGTTAGGGTTTGATCCCTAGTATCCACTATGTTCTGAGATTGATGTTGCTATGACTTTGCTATGGTTAATTCTTGTCACTAGGGCCCGAGTGCCATGATTTCAGATCTGAACCTATTATGTTTTCATGAATATATGTGAGTTCTTGATCCTATCTTGCAAGTCTATAGTCACCTACTATGTGTTATGATCCGGCAACCCCGAAGTGACAATAATCGGGACCACTCCCGGTGATGACCGTAGTTTGAGGAGTTCATGTATTCACTATGTGTTAATGCTTTGGTCTGGTACTCTATTAAAAGGAGGCCTTAATATCCCTTAGTTTCCACTAGGACCCCGCTGCCATGGGAGGGCAGGACAAAAGATGTCATGCAAGTTCTTTTCCATAAGCACGTATGACTATATTCAGAATACATGCCTACATTACATTGATGAATTGGAGCTAGTTCTGTGTCACCCTAGGTTATGACTGTTACATGATGAACCACATCCGGCATAATTCTCTATCACTGATCCATTGCCTACGAGCTTTCCACATATTGTTCTTCGCTTATTTACTTTTCCGTTGCTATTATTATATCACTTCAAAACACCAAAACTATTACTTTTGCTATCGTTACCTTTCGCTATCATTACCACTACTATCATTTTACTTTGCTACTAAACACTTTGCTGCAGATATTAAGTTTCCAGGTGAGGTTGGATTGACAACTCAGCTGCTAATACTTGAGAATATTCTTTGGCTCCCCTTGTGTCAAATCAATACATTTGGGTTGAATACTCTACCCTCGAAAACGGTTACGATCCCCTATACTTGTGGGTTATCAAGACTATTTTCTGGCGCTATTTGATGACCCACGGGTATAGGGTATCTATCGTAGTCCTTTCGATAAGTAAGAGTGTCGAACCCAACGAGGAGCAGAAGGAAATGATAAGCGGTTTCCAGCAATGTATTCTCTGCAAGTACTGAAATAAGTGGTAACAGATAGTTTTTGTGATAGAATAATTTGTAACGAGCAACAAGTAACAAAAGTAAATAAAGTGCAGCAAGGTGGCCCTATCCTTTTTGTAGCAAAGGATAAGCATGGACAATCTCTTATATAGACAAAAGCGCTCCCGAGGACACATGGGAATATCGTCAAGCTAGTTTTCATCACGCTCATATGATTCGCGTTCGGTACTTTGATAATCTGATATGTGGGTGGACCGGTGCTTGGGTGCTGCCCTTACTTGGACAAGCATCCCACTTATGATTAACCTCTATTGCAAGCATCCGCAACTACAACAAAAGTATTAAGTTAAACCTAACCATAGCATGAAACATATGGATCCAAATCAACCCCTTACGAAGCAACACATAAACTAGGGTTTAAGCTTCTGTCACTCTAGCAACCCATCATCTACTTATTACTCCCCAATGCCTTCCTCTAGGCCCAAATAATGGTGAAGTGTTATGTAGTCGATGTTCACATGACACCACTAGAGGAGAGACAACCTACATCTAATCAAAATATCGAACGAAGACCAAATTCACATGACTACAAATAGCAAGACTTCTCCCATGTCCTCAGGAACAAATGTAACTACTCACAAAGCATATTCATGTTCATAATCAGAGGGGTATTAATATGCATATAGGATCGGAACATATGATCTTCCACCAAATAAACCAACTAGGATCAACTACAAGGAGTAATTAACACTACTAGCAACACACAGGTACCAATCCCGGACTTGGAGACAAGAATTGGATACAAGAGATGAACTAGGGTTTTGAGAGGAGATGGTGCTGGTGAAGATGTTGATGGAGATTGCCCTCTCCCGATGAGAGGAGCGTTGGTGATGACGATGGAGATGATTTCCCCCTCCTGGAGGGAAGTTTCCCCGGCAGAATAGCTCCGCCAGAGCCCTAGATTGGTTCTGCCAAGGTTCCGCCTCGTGGCGGCGGAGTTTCGTTCAAGAAGATGGCTTCTGATTTTTTTCCCATCGAAAGACTTCATATAGCAGAAGATGGTCATCGGAGGGCCACCAGGGGGCCCATGAGGTAGGAGGGCACGCCTAGGGGGTAGGGCGCTCCCCCACCCTCATGGATAGTGTGTGGCCCCCCTGGTGAACTTCTTGCACTCGGTATTTTTTATATATTCGGAAAACGTCTTCCGTGAAGTTTCAGGACTTTTGGAGCTATGCAGAATAGGTCTCTAATATTTGCTCCTTTTCCAGCCCAGAATCCCAGCTGCCTGTATTCTCCCTCTTTATGGAAACCTTGTAAAATAAGAGAGAATAGGCACAAGCATTGTGACATAATGTGTAATAACAGCCCATAATGCAATAAATATCAATATAAAAGCATGATGCAAAATGGACGTATCAACTCCCCCAAGCTTAGACCTCCCTTGTCCTCGCGACATAGTTCATGAAAACCCACATCCAATTAGCCATATATACCGGGATCTTTCCAACATATTGTGCTTGCCAAAGGATAAAATGTAAAAAAGAAGGGTGAAGATCACCATGACTCGTATGCAAGGTAGAAGATAAAAGTAAAAGATAGGCCCTTCGCAGAGGGAAGCAGAGGTTGTCATGCGCTTTTATGGTTGGATGCACAAAATCTTATTACTTCCCAATGCCTTCCTCTAGGCCCAAATAATAGTGAAGTGTTATGTAGTCGACGTTCACATGACACCACTAGAGGAGAGACAACATACATCTCATCAAAATATCGAACGAATACCAAATTCACATGACTACTAATAGCAAGACTTCTCCCATGTCCTCAGGAACAAACGTAACTACTCACAAAGCATATTCATGTTCATAATCAGAGGGGTATTAATATGCATATAGGATCTGGGAATATGATATTCCACCAAATAAACCAACTAGCATCAACTACAAGGAGTAATTAACACTACTAGCAACCCACAGGTACCAATCCCGGACTTGGAAACAAGAATTGGATACAAGAGATGAACTAGGGTTTTGAGAGGAGATGGTGCTGGTGAAGATGTTGATGGAAATTGCCCTCTCCCGATGAGAGGAGCGTTGGGGATGATGATGGCAATGATTTCCCCCTCCCGGAGGGAAGTTTCCCCGACAGAACAGCTCCGCCATAGCCCTAGATTGGTTCCGCCTCGTGGCGGCGGAGTTTCGTCCGAGAAGATGGCTTCTGATTTTTTCCCATCGAAAGACTTCATATAGCAGAAGATGGTCATCGGAGGGCCACCAGGGGGCCCACGAGGTAGGGGGGCGCGCCTCCCACCCTCGTGGGCAGGGTGTGGCCCCCCTTGTGAACTTCTTGCGCTCGGTATTCTTTATATATTCGGAAAACGTCTTCCGTGAAGTTTCAAGACTTTTGGAGCTGTGCAGAATAGGTCTATAATATTTGCTCCTTTTCCAGCCCAGAATCCCAGCTGCTGGCATTCTCCCTCTTTATGGAAACCTTGTAAAATAAGAGAGAATAGGCATAAGTGTTGTGACATAATGTGTAATAACGTCCCATAATGCAATAAATATCAATATAAAAGCATGATGTAAAATGGACGTATCACTATTGCCGGGGAGCATAGCTCTATTCTTTGAGTCACTTGGGATTTATATCTGCTTATCATTATGAAGAACTTGAAAGATCCAAGAACCAAGATTTATCCCTCAACTACGAGGGGAGGTAAGGAACTGCCATTTAGCTCTGCACTTGATTCACCTTCTATTTTGAGTAAGCTTGCGACACCTAAACCTGCTTCTGCTATTAATTCTGATATGTTGCATATTATTGATGATGCCACTTCTGCTATGCATGATACTTATGATGAAACTACTTCTATGCTTGATACTACTGTGCCACTTGGTGAATTTCTTGATGAACAACTTGCTAGGGCTAGAGAGAATGAAATTATTGAAACTGATAACATTGATGAAAGTGATGATGAAGGCTCTCCTAATAAATATGAATTACCTGTTGTGCTTGAGGGCTATGTTATGGATGAAGAAACTAAAAGAGACTTTCTTGCTTGCAATGATAGAAGTGATCTTAAGAAATTATTAGCTAAGCTTAAACAAAAAACTTTGAATGCTAGAATGAAATATGATCCTGCTTATGCTACTTCACCTATCTTTGTTACTGATAAGGATTATGAATTATCTATTGATCCTGATATAATTACTTTGGTTGAATCTAACCCTTT
This sequence comes from Triticum dicoccoides, assembly GCF_002162155.2. Lineage (NCBI taxonomy): Eukaryota > Viridiplantae > Streptophyta > Magnoliopsida > Poales > Poaceae > Triticum > Triticum dicoccoides. Next base: position 111,336,490 of record NC_041384.1, on the reverse strand, counting down.
TTATGGCTATGAATCTGAAACTGTTGTGGCACATCTTACTAAATTAAATGATATAGCTACCCTGTTCACTAATGATGAGAGAACTTGCTACTTTTATATCCTTAAAATATTTCCGTTCTAATTAAAGGGTGATGCTAAGATATGGTTTAATTCTCTTGATCCTGGTTGTGTGCGTAGTCCCTAGGATATGATTTATTACTTCTCTGCTAAATATTTCCCTGCTCATAAGAAACAAGCTGCCTTAAGGGATATATATAATTTTGTGCAAATTGAATAAGAGAGTCTCCCACAAGCTTGGGAGAGGCTTCTCCAATTACTTAATGCTTTTCCTGATCACCCTCTTAAGAAAAATGAAATACTTGAAATCTTTTATAATGGACTAATCGATGCTTCCAGAGATTACCTGGATAGTTGTGCTGGTTCTGTTTTCAGGGAAAGAACACCAGATGAAACTGAAATTCTATTGAATAATATGTTGACAAATGAAAATAATTGGACACTTCCTGAGCCAACCCCTGAGCCTATTCCTAAACCCACTCCGAAGAAATGGGGTGTTCTATTTCTCAGTCCTGAAGATATGCAAGAGGCAAAGAAATCCATGAAAGAAAAGGTTATTAAAGCTGAAGATGTTAAGAATTTACCTCCTATTGAAGAAATACATGGTCTTAGTTTACCGCCTGTTGAAGAAATATATGGTTTTAATCCATCACCTATTGAAGAAACACATGGTCTTGATAATCCAACACAGGTAGTAAAGGTAAATTCTCTCTATAGATATGATAAAGCTAAAATCCCTCCTACTAAGTTTGCTAGCCAATGTTTGGATGAGTTTGATAACTTTATGGTTAAGCAAGAAGACTTCAATGCTTATTTTGGGAGACAATTGAAACAAAATGCTTATATGATTGAACACTTGGATGATTATATTCTAGAGTTAAAGGTGAACTTAAACTCATTAGTAAACATGCTTCTACGGTTACCACTCTAGTAGAACAAGTACTTAAAGCTCACAATGATTTGCTCAATGAATTAAATAGTAAGAAAAATGATAATGATATTAGAGTTATGACTAGAGGAGGTGAAATGACCCAGGAACCTTTGTATCCTGACGGCCATCCTAAGAGAATTGAGAAAGATTCTCAGAGAAATGATATAGATGCACCTAGTCCTTCTAAAAGGAAGAAAAAGAAAAATGATAGGACTTTGCATGCTTCCAGTGAACCTATTGCTGAACCACCTGAGAATCCCAATGATATTTCTATCTCTGACGCTGAAACACAATCTGGTAATGAACATGAACCTAATGAAAATGTTAATGATGATGTTCATGTTGATGCTCAACCTAGTAATGATAATGATATAGAAATTGAAGCTGTTGTTGATCTTGATAACCCACAATCAAAGAATCAACGTTATGATAAGAGAGACTTTGTCGCTAGGAAACATGGTAAAGAAAGAGAGCCTTGGGTTTAGAAACCCATGCCTTTTGCTCCCAAACCATCCAAGAAAAAGGATGATGAGGATTTTGAGCGCTTTGCTGAAATGATTAGACCTATCTTTTTGTGTATGCGTTTGACTGATATGCTTGAACTAAATCCTTATGCTAAGTATATGAAAGAAATTGTCACTAATAAAAGAAAGATACCGGAAGCTGAAATTTCCACCATGCTTGCTAATTATACTTTTGAAGGTGGAATACCTAAGAAACTAGGAGATCCCGGAGTACCAACTATATCATGCTCCATTAAAAGAAACTATGTTAAAACTGCTTTATGTGATCTTGGAGCCGGTGTTAGTGTTATGCCTCTCTCTTTATATCATAGACTTGATTTGAATAAGTTGACACCTATTAAAATATCTTTGCAAATGGCTGATAAATCAATTGCTATACCTGTCGGTATTTGTGAGGATGTGCCTCTTGTGGTTGCAAACGTTACTATTTTAACAGACTTTGTTATTCTTGATATTCCCGAGGACGATAGTATGTCTATTATTCTTGGAAGACCCTTTTTGAATACTGCAGGGGCTGTTATTGATTGCACCAAAGGGAATGTCACTTTTCATGTTAATGGTAATGAGCATACGGTACACTTTTTGAGGAAACAACCTCAAGTCCACAGTATCAATTCTATTGGAAAAAGTCCATCGATTATTTTTGGAGGTTTTAAATTTCCTCTTCCTACTGTCAAGAAGAAATATGATATTCTTATTGTTGGGGATGTGCATATCCCCGTTGAGGTAACCTAGTGTTATTCGAAAATTATCCGGTTCCATGTTATTCGGAATGAGTTTGTTAACAAGACCTGATCAACCTTGTTAATGGATTCCTTTTGATGAACATGAGATGGATGAAGTTAGAAAGCACAACCTTCTGTACCTTTTTTTTACTTTCTGTTATTTATATTAAATAAAGCAAAAATAGTAATTTATGTCTGTTTTTTGATTATCCGTGCAATATAAAAATACCCCGAATATAAAAGTTATCCAAATGCCCTAAAAATTAAATATGATTTTTTCTAGAATATTTGAGAATATATGGCACTGAGAACACAGTAGGGGGAGCAAGCACCTGGCCACGACGGTCCACGGCGCCCCCACCCCCTGGGCGCGCCCCCTGCCTCGTGGGCCCATGGTGGCTCCCCTCCACTTATTCCTGCACCCACACACTTCTTCTTCCTCCCAAAAAATCACCATCCAGCTCAAGCACGAGTTCTAGCTCATTTGCTGCGATTTTCGATCTCCTTGCTCAAAGCACCTCTCATAAAACTACTTTGGGGGATTGCTCCTTGGTATGTGACTCCTCCATTGGTCCAATTAGTTTTTGTTCTAGTGCTTTATTCATTGCAAATTTGTGCTGCCTAGGTGACCATGTTCTTGAGCTTGCATGCCAAAATTTATATGGTTCCAAGTAGTTCTTATGCATGATATAAGCTCTAGGCACTTGTAGGAGTAGTTGCTATCAATTTTGTTGAGTTTGGTTTACTTTTGTTTGAAGTTACTAAAAATTTCAGAATTTTTCAGAAAATAATGAAGAGATTTTTGAGGGGTTCATCGAGCCGAAGCTCGAAGGAAAAGCAAAATGAAGAAGCAGAGAGGCCCAAATATAATCTGCCTCGCACCGCAGAGGTTCGGCCGTGTGAATGGCCCTCTGATGATTTCTTGAGAGCAGCCGGGATCTATGATGATTTTTATGAATTGGCTAAGAAGGCAGGCCTCACCGACTTCCTCCGCGACCAACGCGAACAGTATCTCTTAATCACCAATACTTTTGTGCAAAACTTCTACTATTATCCTAGGGAATCACCTCCTTCATTAGAGTTTCATTTATATGATGTGGTTAAGAACATGTCACTATATGAATTCTGCAGGGTTTGCAAAATACCTTTCGAGGGTAGCTTAGAGGAACCACATCGTAGAGATGTGGACGGGTTTATTGACACTATTACTATGGGGGAATCTAGAGATATAACACAAGCTACCATAGGGAGCATTCATTTTCCTGCTATACATTATTTTGCTCTCTTCATAGGTAGATGCATTAATGGTAAAGATGAAGCATGTCACATGTGTGTCCCTGACCTCAGTATTCTTAGGAGTGCTGTGTTAGGAGATCAATCTTATAATTTGGGAGCCATTGTTGCACGTAGGTTGCACCATAATAGATTTAATGGAGATTTATTTGGTGGAATTTTTGCAACCCGTATAGCTAATTTTCTTGGTATTGAGTTGCCTCCTGCTTATTTGGATTATGAGGCTATGGTTCTTCATCATTTTGTTGAAAGGAATGGTCAGTTCCTCCAGTATCGACTAATCTTTGACAAACGATGCACCTATCACGTCGCTCTCCCTGCTTCTACTTTCTTTGACTTTCAGGCAAAAGGGAGATATTTTACAACCAGAGAGGAGGCAGAAGAGCATAAGAGGAGGGCTAAGATATCTTGCCTCCAAGCTGCAGCCCATAATGCAATGACTGCTGCAACTCAGTACGACCCCAACTACAACTTTGGATATCCGACAGGCCATCCGTGGCATTAGACCAACTTAGGCCAAAAGCCTAAGCTTGGGGGAGTACGTATTTCCCACCGGCATTTCATTCAAGTTCACACACTCATTGCTAGTTGTCGTTGCTTGTCGGTGTCAAAACTGGCGGATCTCGGGTAGGGGGTCCCGAACTGTGCGTCTAAGGCGGATGGTAACAGGAGGCAGGGGACACAATGTTTTACCCAGGTTCGGGCCCTCTTGATGGAGGTAAAACCCTACGTCCTGCTTGATTAATATTGATGATACAGGTAGTACAAGAGTAGATCTACCACGAGATCGGAGAGGCTAAACCCTTTGGTATGATTGTATGTTGTAGTTGTTCTGTCCTACGGACTAAAACCCTCCGGTTTATATAGACACTGGAGAGGGTTAGGGTTACACAAGGTCGGTTACAAAGGAGGAGATATACATATCCGTATTGCCTAGCTTGCCTTCCACGCCAAGTAGAGTCCCATCCGGACACGAGACAAAGTCTTCAATCTTTTATCTTCATAGTCCAACAGTCCGGCCAAAGGATATAGTCCGGCTGTCCGGAGACCCCCTAATCCAGGACTCCCTCAGTAGCCCCCGAACCAGGCTTCAATGACGATGAGTCCGGCGCGCAGTATTGTCTTTGGCATTACAAGGCGGGTTCCTCCTCCGAATACACCACCGAAGAATTTGAATACAAGGATAGTGTCAGACCCTGCAAAATAAGTTCCACATACCACCGTAGAGAGAATAATATTTCCACAAATCCAATTTGCTGACTTGTTTTGGCAACACGACATTATGTCATGGCCCGGCGATTATTCGAACCGTTTCCTTTAACTAGCCCCGCACATAACGCGAGGCATTTTTTTGACACGTCTCTCAAAGCAGAGATCGTGTCCCCTTATCACGGGATTCTCATCAATACGGGCATGGGTAACCCAACCGTGCCATCGATTACGGCGCTTGGAGGATAAGCGAGTTTTACCAGGCTAGTGGGGACGCATAGTTTCGTCCGTCCATATAAAGGGATAAGGATTCACCTTTTCATCCACGCCTTCTTCCTCCTTTGGTCATCCATTTTTGCACACTCGAGCTCCAGCGCCCAAGTCCGCACTTCCCACCTCAACCTTCTCCAACCATGTCCGGAGCGGGAGGCAGGTGGATGGTCTCCTCCGTCACGGAGGGACATATCAAGAAGCTGCGCGGAGCCGGATACTTAGCCGCGAATATCGCGCATCGGCTGCCCGCTGGCGGGCAGATCGTCCCTACCCCGGAACCTCACGAGAGGGTAGTTTTCATCCACCACTTCCTCCGCGGGCTGGGGTTTCCCCTCCATCCATTCGTCCGTGGTCTCATGTTCTACTACAAGTTGGACTTTCATGATCTGGCCCCAAACTTCGTCCTTAACTTTTCGGCGTTCATCGTCGTGTGTGAGGCTTTTCTCCGCATCCAGCCCCACTTCAGCCTGTGGTTAAAGACCTTCAATATCAAGCCGAAGGTGGTGGGAGGCCAACAAGCAGAATGCAGCGGAGCCATGGTGGGCAAGATGCCCAATGTTATATGGCTTGAAGGCTCCTTTGTGGGGACCATAAAGGGGTGGCAATCGGCGTGGTTCTACATCACCGAGCCGCGCAACACCAAATGGGCGGCTGCCCCCGAGTTTCGATTCGGATTCCCTACACGGCTCACTTCCGGGAAAGAGAAGGGCTTGAAGTGGGGTTCATCGGTGGAGCTGGATGGACTCCAGAAATGTATCCGGAGTATGGCAAGCAAGAAGCTCAAGCTTGTCAACATAGTCCAGGTCATGCTCATTCGCCGGATCCTCCCGTGTCAACAATGGGATTTCAACTTGTGGGAGTCGACCCGGCCCAGCACCAAACTCTGAGAGGGCTCTTCGATACGACGCACCAGGACGTCTGGAAGGTGTTGTTCAAGGGCGCCGAGGTCCCTCCTCCTCTCGCCGAGGACCGCGAGCTAAGCGCAAAGCGCCTAGCGCGTTCGGTGAGTTCAATACATCCCATAGGATATTTTATTTCACCTAGCTTAATCATGTGCGGGGTCTGATCTCCATGCCTTTGACAGGACTGGGTGGAGATGTCGGAGCAGATTAACTGTCCGGCCCCTTTGCCCGAAGACACTGCGGGTGCTCTCCTGACGGAGATGCTGACCCCGGCTCCTTACAAGGTGCCGGAGAAGACCAAGAAGGCCAAGGGAACCCGAAAGAGTTCACGGCACCAGGCGTCATCAGACTCACCGTCCGATGACTCTGCGGCACACTCCTCCCCCGAAGACGAGGAGGAAGGAGAAGATGCTCCCCCTTCAGTTGGGGGAGATAAGAAAAGGAAGGCCGCCCCAACTGGGGAGGCCGGAGGGTCCAAGAAGGGAAGGACTCTCCTTCCGGACAGTTCCACCACCGCCGCCGAAGGCGAAGACGAGTGGTTACCCAGGGCCAAGCCCCTGGGGAGGTCGTAAGTATTCGGTCACCAGAGTAATTCATAATATCCTTTTGTGAACTGCTTCCCCTAACGCCGAATATGATTATGCAGGCCGCCACGAGCCCGTATCGATGTATCATTGGACGGCTCCCTGGGCTCGTCGGACATGGATAGTGATCCACTTCCGACCACCACCTCCCCTTGACCTGCAGACGACGCCGAGGTATTGTCTCAAGAGGCACCGGGTCGAGGGGAGACAGTCCTGGAGGTGCTTCAAGGCGACCTTCCGGACTCCGGGGGCGGAGGGGACGAGGCCCCTGAGGGCTCCGAGTTTGGTCCTCAGCCGAATACCGTGCCGGAACCTCCAGTGGTTCTGGACTCGGGCAAGCAGCCTCCTTCCAAGAGGGGCAAGATGCATGTGCTAGTGACCTCTGTCCATCCAGAGGCGCCGGACAATCTGCTGGAAGCGCTTCGCAACGCTTCCATCGACGAGGAGCACCGTACTATTATGAGTGCGGTGGTCCAGAAGGTTCAGTTCGCCAAGAGCGGATTGACTGAAGCCTGTGCCAGCCTTCTAACAGGCTTTGAGGTAAGTGTTAAAATATAGGAAAAATATTACCGCATAGACAGTAGCCCCTGATGCTCTTTTCGGTGTTCACAAAGAAAAGACGAACATAGGATCAAACAATATCGCAGGAGTCTAATATGAGTATGTCAATATGCGTATGCAGGCTTCGCTACTGGCGTCCGCCGCACTGACTGTGGAGGTCGCCGTACTGAAGCAGGACCTTAAAGGGTCCTGGGACGAGCTCGGCCTTGCCAAGAGGAAGCTCGAGGAGAACAAAGGTAAGTAGTACCTAGTCTGTGGATATGTATAAAAAGAGTGCGATTGTAAAATGAAAGGATCATCGTGAATTTTCCAGGGGCCACGACCGAAGTGGCGACCCTAAAGCAAGCGTTGTCCGAGGCCGAAGATAAAGCAGCCAAGGAGCGCACCGAGCGAGAAAAGTAAGAGGCTTGGGTGGGCGAGGTGCAGCAAGAGCTCTAGGCTCTCGTGATGAAGCACGAGGCGTTGGAGCTTGACTCGGAGACGCAAGAGTCTGAGCTTGCCGCGGCCCTTGAGAGCGCAAAAAGTGCCAAGGCCGAAGCCCGAAAGGCCCTCCAGGAGATCGACGCAATGAAGAAGATAGCGGCGGGTAAGGCATTCTATATGCAGAGCAAGCATGTAAAAGTAAATTACCGATTACTTACCCGAATTCGGAGCTCTCCAAGAGCATTCGCAGATTTGCCCCGCAGCATGTCGGATGCCGCACAGTTTTACCAGGCCGAGGAGGGAAGCTCAACGGAGAAGCTGTTCTGGTCTCAGTATACTGGGACCGAACACCCGGTGCCTATGAGCGACCAGCTGAAGCAGTTGGTCGAGCTACACAAGGCGGCCGAACAGGCCATAAAGGGCTTTATAGTCCGGCTGTGGCCTGGCGACGCCCTTCCGAACAGCTACTTCGGCCTGGTGAGGCGGCATGTGGATACCTGCCCACGGCTGGAGGTTGTCAAGCAGTCCGTCTGCATCGAAGGTGCACGCCGGGCTTTCGCCCGTGTGAAGGTGAAGTGGGCCAAGCTAGACGCTGTGAAGTTGATCAAGGAAGGGCCGCCGCAGGGCATGGAGCATCGCACCCCCGAGATTTATTATGAGGGTGTCCTAAAGGGTGCCCGTCCTGTAGCGGACGAATATTCAAAGCATGTAATATTTGAGTAAACTTGCTCGTGTGATCCTGTATGATGAAAACTTGTTTCATATGCGCTATGCAACGCTTGTGTGCATTTAAAATATTACCTTCTGTTTGGTTGTTTATCCAATCTAAGAGATGGCTAGTCCTCGGCTTCTGCCCCCATGCCACGAGTGCTGGGGTGTTCGGGATAAACCTAAGCACTCTTGTTCCCATGTTTGGGTCCTTCGAGGGAGGTGCTCAGCACAACGAACAAGGCAACTGGACTAATAATGCTTTATCACTCTCACTTAGCCATAGATTTCTATAATTTTCAATTTCGGCGAAGCCCCTGGTATTCGGAAGGCCGAATTCGGGGCGCGATACACGCCTTTAAGCCGGACACGGCTAGCCCCTCGCTCTAAGCGGCATAAGTCTTTAGGGACTCGAAAACCTCGCCGAACAGCGACCAGTCTCTCGCCTTATCAAGACAGTCAGTTTTAGCTTTCTCTACTGAGGTGCTTTAGCCCAGCAGAACCGGTGCACAATCACAGCAGTTCTCCTAGCGCTACCTTAGCCGATAGAGCGGAACGTAAGGTACCAAAACATAGGAGCCGGTCAAACCCAATATTTGACCAAAGACATGATTCGGAGCTGATGCATATAATGCTATAAGTTCGGGGTGCCGCACTTATGAAAGTGTTCGGACTTTTCACACCATATTGTGGGTACGTAAGCCCCTGGTGTATTGGCCGTACCAAAGTGTACGGTTGCAAGGCGTCATTAATGAACACACACACACACACACACACACACACACACACACACACACATATATATATATATATATATATATATATATATTACAAGAATGCAATAATAGTCGTAATGTTATGCATTGTTTATTCAAAAAGGTGCGTTTAAAGCAGAATGATACAGATGGTGCGATAAGCAAAGAGGACTATGTCCCTTCCAAGGGCAAGCTGAGGAATAATATTAAATCAAACATTTCGCTCGTTATTGTAATCCACCTGGGAATTCCGTGGTGTGACGTAGCTTTCTGCCTCCTTGGTTGCTGCATCGTGTGTTCGGCAATAGTGCTGCCGGACAGGGTTTCCAGAGATTAAGGTCTTGAAAAAGAGAAAAATAACCAAACGGGAAGCCCCTAGTGCGGTTTAAGCCGCGTATTGGGGTGTGCCGCAGTTGTGCCCCCTCCCCACCTGTGCCCATGGTATTTTTAATGCGTAATTGTGTATGCGTGGCACGAGTTTCGCCGTTTGGCTGGGACTGGGGTGGGGGCCGCATTGCTACGCGAGCTCATATCGCGCCAGGCGGTCTAGTTGCCGATTGCTCCGAGCACGCTTGAAGGTGTCCGGGTCTTGAAACGCCGAACTAGTGGATTGCCTTGAGAGGCTGCTTTGCACTTCTGCTGTGAGGGCCGCGGTGTGCTCCTCCGTTCGGAGAGAGCGCTCTGGGTTTCCATTTACTATAATAACCCCGCGAGGTCCTGGCATCTTGAGCTTGAGGTATGCATAATGCGGTACCGCATTGAATCTCGCAAATGTGGTTCGCCTGAGCAGTGCATGATAACCACTGCGGAATGGGACTATATAGAAGATTAACTCTTCCTTCGGAAGTTATCCGGGGATCCGAAGACCACTTCCAGTGTAATTGAGCCTGTGTAATGGGCCTCTACGCCTGGAATGACGCCCTTAAAGGTCGTTTTTGTGGGTTTGATCCTTGAGGGGTCTATACCCATTTTGTGCACTGTGTCCTGATAAAGCAGGTTCAGGCTGCTGCCGCCATCCATAAGGACTCGAGTGAGGTGAAATCTGTTAATGATTGGGTCCAGAAGCAGTGCGGCGAATCCTCCGCTATCTTGTCGCCATTGCCTTCTTTGGGTGTATCCACCATGTATATATCGTATGATGAGGTGGCTGTCCAGTGCCCTGTGGGTAGTGGTTCCTCTTTGTCTCCCGCATCGTCGTCCATACCATCGATGTCTTAGGAGTCAAAGTCGAGCATGTCAGTTAAGTCATCGACAGTGGCTACTAAGTGGGTGGTGGGTGGGCCACAACTTTCTTCGTCGTTCGCATCCCAGTCCAGCCGGACATAGTTCGGCCAGGATCCTCCTGACAAGGAGAGAGACTTTAATGAGTTCAGTATGTCGCCAAAGGGCGAGTGCTGAAAAATATCCGCGGAGGTAAACTCCATGGTCGGCGCCCAATTGGATTTGATAGGAACGGGCGCAGGCGGCTCGAAGTCCATGGCCGGAGAAGGATCCGGCAGTTTGACAACACGGCTCTTGTGCAAAGTAAGGTCGATGTTTGGCTCGATCGCCATTGAGGGTAAGGCCTTCGTGGCAGGGCCCATCCACCCGTCCATGGATGGCGCAACTGGCTCCGAATTGAGGGTCGGAGCGGCTGCCTATGCGATCTCCTGAACACTGTCTGGTGGTAGAGCTAAATCGTACTCATCGTGACCGCATGACGCACTAGGCAGAGGCTCGAATCCGTCGAAGATCAAGTCTCCACGGATATCGGCCATGTAGTTTAAGCTTCCAAACCTGACCTGGTGGCCAGGGGCGTATCTTTCCATCTGCTCCAGATGGCCAAGCGAATTGGCCCGCAGTGCAAAGCCGCCGAACACAAAGATCTGTCCGGGGAGAAAATTCTCACCCTGGACTACATCGCTATCGATGATAGCAGGAGCCATCAAGCCTAACGGCGACGACACAGGGGACTCTCAATGAAAGCAGCAATGTTGGTGTCAAAACCGGCGGATCTCGGGTAGGGGGTCCCGAACTGTGCATCTAAGGCGGATGGTAACAGGAGGCAGGGGACACAATGTTTTACCCGGGTTCGGGCCCTCTTGATGGAGGTAAAACCCTACATCCTGCTTGATTAATATTGATGATATGGGTAGTACAAGAGTAGATCTACCATGAGATCGTAGAGGCTAAACCCTAGAAGCTAGCCAATGGTATGATTGTATGTTGTAGTTGTTCTGTCCTACGGACTAAAATCCTCTGGTTTATATAGACACCGGAGAGGGTTAGGGTTACACAAGGTCGGTTACAAAGGAGGAGATATACATATCCGTATTGCCGAGTGAGGGAGTCCTGGATTAGGGGGTGTCCGGATGGCTGGACTATACCTTCAGCCGGACTCCTGGACTATGAAGATACAAGATTGAAGACTTCATCCCGTGTTCGGAAGGGACTTTCCTTGGCGTGGAAGGCAAGCTTGGCGATACAGATATGTAGATCTCCTACCATTGTAACTGACTTTCTGTAACCCTAACCCTCTCCTGTGTCTATATAAACAGGAGGGTTTTAGTCCGTAGGACAACATACACAACAACAATCATACCATAGTCTAGCTTCTAGGGTTTAGCCTCTCCGATCTCGTGGCGATCTATCATAGTCCTTTCGATAAGTAAGAGTGTCAAACCCAACGAGGAGCAGAAGGAAATGATAAGCGGTCTTCAGCAAGGTATTCTCTGCAAGCACTGAAATTATAGGTAACAGATAGTTTTGTGATAAGATAATTGGTAACGAGCAACAAGTAACAAAACTAAATAAAGTGCAGAAAGGTGGCCCAATCCTTTTTGTAGCAAAGGACAAACCTAGACAAACTCTTATATAGAGAAAAGTGCTCCCGAGGACACATGGGAATATCATCAAGCTGGGTTTCATCATGTTCATATGATTCACGTTTGGTACTTTGATAATCTGATATGTGGGTGGACCGGTGCTTGGGTGCTGCCCTTACTTGGACAAATATCCCACTTATGATTGACCTCTATTGCAAGCATCCGCAACTACAATAGAAGTATTAAGGTAAACCTAACCATAGCATGAAACATATGGATCCAAATCAGCCCCTTACGAAGCAACACATAAACTAGGGTTTAAGCTTCTGTCACTCTAGCAACCCATCATGTACTTATTACTTCCCAATGCCTTCCTCTAGGCCCAAATAATGGTGAAGTGTCATGTAGTCGACGTTCACATAACACCACTAGAGGAGAGACAACATACATCTCATCAAAATATCGAACGAATACAAAATGCACATGACTACTAATAGCAAGACTTCTCCCATGTCCTCAGGAACAAACGTAACTACTCACAAAGCATATTCATGTTCATAATCAGAGGGGTATTAATATGCATATAGGATCTGAACATATGATCTTCCACCAAATAAACCAACTAGCATCAACTACAAAGAGTAATTAACACTACTAGCAACCCACAGGTACCAATCCCGGACTTGGAGACAAGAATTGGATACAAGAGATGAACTAGGGTTTTGAGAGGAGATGTTGATGGAGATTGCCCTCTCTCGATGAGAGGAGCGTTGGTGATGATGATGGCGATGATTTCCCCCTCCTGGAGGGAAGTACCCCGGCAGAACAGCTCCGCCAAGGTTCCGCCTCGTGGCGGCGGAATCTCGTCCGGAAAGATGGCTTATGATTTTTTCCTCATTGAAAGACTCCATATAGCAGAAGATGGCCATCGAAGGGCCACCAGGGGGCCCACGAGGTAGGGGGGCACGCCCAGTGGGGTTGGGCGCGCCCCCCACCCTCGTGGGCAGTGTGTGTCCCCCTGGTGAACTTCTTGTGCTCAGTATTTTTCATATATTCTGAAAATGACTTCCGTGAAGTTTCAGGACTTTTGGAGCTATGCAGAATAGGTCTCTAATATTTGCTCCTTTTCCAGCCCAGAATCCCAGCTACCTGTATTCCCCCTCTTTATGGAAACATTGTAAAATAAGAGAGAATAGGCATAAGCATTGTGACATAATGTGTAATAACAGCCTATAATGCAATAAATATCAATATAAATGCATGATGCAAAATGGACGTATCAACTCCCCCAAGCTTAGACCTCGCTTGTCCTCAAGCGAAAGCCGAAATCGAAAAATATGTCCACATGTTTAGAGATAGAGTTGTCGATAAAAATAAAATACGGACATGAGGGCATCATGATCATTCTTAGAACAAAAACTTATATAATTCTTGTCATATGATCTCATATATATGCTAGAGTAACAATTAAATCACAATTTCAAGTATGAATCATAAACTTCACTCATAACTAACAAACTATAATCTTAGTCATTGGAGCAATTGCAATTTATCATAACATAGGAAAGAGTCAATATAAGAGCTTTTCAGAAAGCCCACATACTCAACTATCATATAGTCTTTCACAATTGCTAACACTCACACAATACTTATGGGTATGGAGTTTTAATCGGACACAGAGAAAGATAGGGGCTTATAATTTTGCCTCCCAATGTTATACCTCAAGGGTAATGTCAACAATAATAGTTCATGAAAACTCACATCCAATTAGCCACATATACAAGGATCTTTCCAACATGTTGTGCTTTCCAAAAGATAAAATGTAAAAAGGAATGGTGAAGATCAACATGACTCTTATGTAAGGTAGGAGATAAAAGTAAAAGATAGGCCCTTCGCAGAGGGAAGTAGAGGTTGTCATGCGCTTTTATGGTTGGATTCACAAAATCTTAATGTGAAAGAACGTCACTTTATATTGCCACTTGCGATATGGACCTTTATTATGCAGTCTGTCGCTTTTATTTCTTCCATATCATACGGTTGTATAAAGCTTATTTTCTCCCACACTAATAAGTCATACATATTTAGAGGGCAATTTTTATTGCTTGCACCGATGACAACTTACTTGGAGGATCTTACTCAATCCATAGGTAGGTATGGTGGACTCTCATGGCAAAACTGGTTTAAGGGTGTTCGGAAGCACAAGCAGTATCTCTACTTGGTGCAAAGAATTTGGCTAGCATGAGGGGGAAAGGCAAGCTCAACCATGTTGGATGATCCATGGCAATATAATTTATCTCAGATGTAAGAAAACATAACCCATTACGTTGTCTTCCTTGTCCAACGTCAACTCTTTAGCATGTCATATTTTAATGAGTGCTCACAATCATAAAAGATGTCCAAGATAGTATATCTATATGTGAAGACCTCTCTTTCTTTATTACTTCCTATTAATTGCAACGATGACCAAAACTATGTTTGTCAACTCTCAACAGCTTTTATTCATCATACTCTTTCTATGTGAGCTCATTACTCTCCATAAGATCCATACGATCTCTTTGTTTCTTTTTATTCTTTCTCTTTTATTTTATTCACTCAAGGATCATGGCAAAATAATCAAGCCCTTGACTCAACACTAATTTTTATTATATATAGCTCACTGACTCGATTACATAGAAGGATCATAAAGCAAAACTCACAACTAGATCATACTAAGAATTTTATTCTACTAGATCAAGATATTATCAAAAGGATCGAACTAAGAAAAGCGCTAAAGATAAAAGTGATGGTGATACGATACCGGGGCACTCCCCCAAGCTTGGCAGTTGCCAAGGGGAGTGCCCATACCCATGTGATTACGTCTCCTTTGTTGGTGAAGAAGTTGATGGTTTCGTTGATGGCGTAGGCTTGTCGTCCTTCTTCCAAGGCATAGGCTCACCATCATAGAAGGATGATCGAGTTTCCTGAAACCTCAAATCTGCAGCCAAACTCATCCTCTTGAATCTATATTCATACTCACAGTTTTGATTTTGCAGGTCATAGATCTGGGCTTGGAGGTGCTCGATTTTCTCATGAAGCTTGAAGATGGCCTCCCTAATGTCTTTGACGTCCAGCTTGTGGTTGTTGGTGAACTCCATGATCATAATGTGATTGGAATCGAGTCCACGCTCCACCATCTCCTAACACTTGAAAACTTCTAGCTCCAATGCCTTGAGCCTTGCCTCCGTGCTTCCGGTCTTGCTTGGTCCCTCAACATCATGGATATGCAACAACCCCTCACGCATCTCAATGGTTTGAGGGTGTTGCAGCACTTCCGCAAGGTAGCGGTTGATGACCTTCTCGAAGAACTGGTCCTTGGGGGCACTTGAAGATGACATGACGATCTGGATCTGTCAGAAAAATAGCTCGAAACAAAGACAAGAGATTTTTGCGTGATACGGGAGTCAAAACCTCCGGGAGATTATATAATGAATTTTACCGACCAAAATACATATTGTGTAAGAAAACGGAGTCCGGAGAGCACACGAGGTTCCCACGAGGTAGGGGCGCCCAGGGGGGTAGGGCATGCCCTCCACCCTCGTGAAGGCCTCGTGTCGTTCCCGGACTGCTTCTTATTTTTCTATTTTTCTAAATATTCCAAAACGGAGAAATATTGCCATAAAAACTGTTTTGGAGTCGGTTTACTTACTGTACCACATACCTATCCTTTTTCGGAGTCTGAAACGTTCTGGAAAGTGTCCCTTATGTATTCCTCTGGGGTTACGGTTTCAATAACATTGGTTTCAACATTTATAGGATTACCTGAGATATAATGTTTAATTCTTTGACCGTTCACCACCTTCGGATTTGTGCCTTCGAAGTTGTTGATTTTTATGGCACCGGAATGATAGACCTCCTCAATAACGTAAGGACCTTCCCATTTAGAGAGAAGTTTTCCTGCAAAAAATCTTAAATGAGAGTTGTATAGCAATACATAATCACCTACATTTAACTCACGCTTTTGTATTCTTTTTTCATGCCATCTTTTAACTTTTTCTTTAAACAACTTGGCATTTTCGTAGGCTTGGGTTCTCCATTCATCAAGTGAGCTAATGTTAAATAACCTCTTCTCACCGGCAAGTTTGAAATCATAGTTGAGCTCTTTAATAGCCCAATAAGCCTTATGTTCTAGTTCGAGAGGTAAGTGACATGCGTTTCCATAAACCATTTTTTATAGAGACATACCCATAGGATTTTTATATACAGTTCTGTAGGCCCATAATGCATCATCAAGTTTCTTGGACCAATTTTTTCTAGATCTATTAATAGTCTTTTGCAAAATTAATTTGAGATCTCTATTGCTCAATTCTACTTGACCACTAGACTGTGCGTGATAAGGAGATGCAATTCTATGATTAACATCATATTTAGCAAGCATTTTACGGAAAGCACCATGAATAAAATGTGAACCACCATCAGTCATTAAATATCTAGGGACTCCAAACCTTGGAAAATAACTTCTTTACGCATCTTAATAGAGGTGTTATGATCAGCACTACTAGATGGAATATCTTCTACCCACTTAGTAACATAATCAACATCAACTAAAATATGTGTATAACCATTAGAGGCAGGAAAAGGTCCCATATAATTAAAGCCCCAAGCATCAAATGGTTCAATAACAAGTGAATAATTCAGACGCATTTCTTGATGTCTACTAATATTACCAATTCTTTGACATTCATCACAAGACAAGACAAACTTACGGGCATCCTTGAAGAGAGTAGGCCAATAAAAACCGGATTGCAATACCTTGTGTGCAGTTCTATCTCCAGCATGGTGTCCTCCATAAGCCTCGGAGTGACACTTGCGTAGGATCTGTTCCTGTTCATGCTCAGGTACACAACATCTAATAACACCATCTACTCCTTCTTTATAAAGATGTGGGTCATCCCAAATGTAATGCCTCAAATCATAGAAGAACTTTTTTCTTTTGCTGGTATGTGAAACTACGTGGTATAAATTTAGCAACAATGTCATTAGCATAATCAGCATACCATGGAGCAGTATGAGAAGCATCTATGACATTTAATTGTTCATCAGGAAAGCTATCATCAATAGGTAGTGGGTCATCAAGAACATTCTCTAACCTAGACAAGTTGTCTGCAACCGGGTTCTCAGCTCCCTTTCTATGAACAATATGCAAATCAAATTCTTGTAGTAGGAGAACCCATCTAATAAGTCTTGGTTTAGCATCTTTCTTTTCCATAAGGTATTTAATAGCAGCATGATCCGTGTGAATAGTTACTTTAGAATCAACAATATAAGGTCGGAACTTATCACAAGCAAATACAATTGCTAAGAATTCTTTTTTAGTAGTAGCATAATTTCTGTGAGAATTGTCTAGAGTTTTACTAGCATATTGAATAACACTTAATTTCTTATCAACTCTTTGCCCTAGAACAGCACCTACAGCATAATCACTAGCATCACACATAATTTCAAAGGGTAAATTCCAATCAGGTGGGTGAACAATAGGTGCAGAGATTAATGCTCTCTTAAGTATTTCAAATGCTTCTACACAATCATCATCAAAGACAAATGGTATATCTTTTTGTAATAAATTAGTCAGAGGCCGAGAAATTTTTGAGAAGTCCTTAATGAACTTGCTATAAAAATCGGCAAGATCAAGGAAACTTCTTATACCTTTGATGTCCTTGGGACATGGCATCTTTTCAATAGCATCAACCTTTGCTTTATCAACCTCAATACCTCTTTCAGAAACTTTATGCCCCAAGACAATACCTTCATTAACCATAAAGTGGCACTTTTCCCAATTCAGGACAAGATTAGTTTCTTCACATCTCTGCAAAACTTGATTAAGGTTTCTCAAGCAATCATCAAAAGTGGATCCATAGACGGAAAAATTGTCCATGAAAACCTCACAAATCTTTTCACAAAAGTCAGAGAATATAGCCATCATGCATCTTTGAAAGGTAGCAGGTGCATTACACAAACCAAAAGGCATATGTCTATAAGCAAAAGTACCAAAAGGGCAAGTAAAAGTAGTCTTTGATTGATGATTGGCTGACACAGGTATTTGAGAGAAACCAGAATAACCATCTAGAAAGCAAAAATGTGTATGTTTGGACAATCTTTCTAGCATTTGATCGATAAAAGGTAAGGGGTAATGATCCTTTTTAGTAGCTTTATTTAATTTGCAGGAATCAATTACCATCCTATAACCTGTAATAATTCTTTGCGGGATCAACTCATCTTTATCATTAGGATCGACAGTAATACCTCCCTTCTTTGGGACACAATGGACATGACTTACCCACTGACTATCAGCAACGGGATAAATTATACCTTCCTCAAGAAGCTTTAATATTTCCTTTCTTACCACTTCCTTCATCTTAGGATTCAGCCGTCGTTGATGATCACGAACTGGTTTGGCATCTTCCTCCAAATTTATTTTGTGTTGACACAGAGTGGGACTAATGCCCTTAAGATCATCAATAGTATATCCAATAGTAGCACGGTGATTCCTCAGAGTTTTTAATAATCTCTCTTCTTCATGCTCTGAAAGGTTAGCATTAATAATAACATGATATATCCTTTTCTCATCAAGAAAAGCATATTTAAGAGTATTAGGTAACG
The DNA here is from genome assembly GCF_002162155.2 of Triticum dicoccoides. Lineage (NCBI taxonomy): Eukaryota > Viridiplantae > Streptophyta > Magnoliopsida > Poales > Poaceae > Triticum > Triticum dicoccoides. The sequence continues at coordinate 111,318,105 of NC_041384.1, read as the reverse complement.
GTTTAAGCTCAAACACGGGATCACCCTTGGGTGGAGGAGGATCTCCTAGGATTTCAACAGGCAAATTGTGTTTCAGGATGGGTTCCTGTTTAAAGAATACTTCATCTATTTCCCCTCTTTCATTCATAAACATATCATTTTCATGGTCTAGCAAATATTGTTCTAAAGGATCACTAGGAGGCACGACAATAGAAGCAAGACCAATAATTTAATATTTACTAGGTAATTCCTCTTCATGGTGTTGTCTACGAAATTTAGAGAAATTAAATTCATGAGACATATCACCTAAACCAATAGTAACAACATCCTTTTTGCAATCTATCTTAGCATTAACAGTGTTCAAGAAGGGTCTACCAAAAATAATGGGACAAAAGCTATCTTGTGGGGAGCCAAGAACAAGAAAATCAGCAGGATATTTAGTTTCCCACACAAGACTTCAACATCTCTAACAATTCCCATTGGTGAAATAGTATCTCTATTGGCAAGTTTAATTGTGACATCAATATCTTCTAACTCAGCAGGTGCAATATCATGCATAATTTTTTTGTATAAGTCAATAGGTATTGCACTAGCACCCATATCACTTAAGCCAAGATAACAATGATCTCCTATCTTAACAGAAATAACATGCATGCCTACCAAAGATCTAGGTTTATATTTAGCACAAGGTTTAGCAATTCTAGCAGTCTCATCACGGAAATGAATAACATGCCCATCAATATTATCAGACAAGAGATCTTTAACAATAGCAATATTAGGTTCAACTTTAATTTGCTCAGGAGGTGTATAGGTTCTAATATTGCTTTTACGAACCATAGTTGAAGCTTTAGCATGATCTTTTATCCTAACAGGGAAAGGTGGTTTCTCAACATAAGAAGTAGGAACAATAGGATCAATATAAGTGATAGTCTTTTCTTCAACTTTAATTGGTGCAGCTACTTTTACTTCTATGGGTGGATGATATTTAAACCACTTCTCCCTAGGGAGATCAACATGAGTAGCAAAAGATTCACAGAAAGAAGCTACTATCTTAGAGTCAAGTCCATATTTAGTGCTAAATTTACGAAAAACATTGGTATCCATAAAAGATTTAACACAATCATACTTAGGTGTCATACCTGACTCCTTACCTTCACCGAGGTCCCAATCTTCAAAGTTGCATTTAATTCTTTCCAATAAATCCCATTTGAATTCAATAGTCTTCATCATAAAAGAGCTAACACAAGAAGTATCGAGCATGGTGCGACTGTTATCAGAAAGCCGAGCATATAAATTTTGAATGATCATTTCTCTTGAGATCTCATGATTGGGGCATGAATATAACATTGATTTAAGCCTCCCCCAAGCTTGAGCGATGCATTCTCCTTCGCGAGGCCAGAAATTATATATATAATTGCGACCACGATGAACAAGATGCATAGGATAAAACTGGTGATGAAATTCAAATTTCAATCGTTTGTAGTTCCATGACCCCGTATCATCACATAGCCTATACCATGTCAATGCATCTCCCTTCAAAGATAAAGGGAAGACCTTCTCCTTAATAACATCTCCGGGTACACCTGCAAGCTTAAATAATCCACAAACTTCATCCACATATATTAGGTGCTCATTAGGATGCATTGTTCTATCTCTTGCAAAAGGATTAGTGTAATGCCCTCGATGCGGCTATATCTCCCACGTGTCGAAGCACGACTTAGAGGCATAACCGCTGTCGGCGTTCTGGGAACGGGGGTCCCCAGACTTGCCTGCCTGCGGCCTGCGGCGTGGCTCAAAAGGGGGCCCAGCGCGGCCCATCTTCACCAACACAAACCCAAGACCCTCGCGAGGGGCCAAGCCTCGCGGGGCAGACGACGCGGAGCTTCCTCAGGCACGGCCTCGTCAGGCTGGCTCACGAGGAGGCGGAGAGATCAAGGTGGGGTACCTCACGAGGTGCCCGTGACGCAAGCCATGACGACCAAGGGCACCAGGCGGGTGCCAGCCCATGCAGTGTCCTCCCTTCCTCTTTCGTGCAAAGGGGGCAAGCGCAGCCGTGGAGTACCGAGGCATCAGGCAAAGGTTGCCATTTCGGTGCAACGAGACCAAGACCAGGAGGACTACGAGACGGAGGTCACCGTGGAGCCCAAGACGGCGTCATCACCAGAGCTTTGCGCAGGCGAAGACTACTTTTGTCAGGATAGCTGATACTAGCTGTCCCCCTTCAAATTAGCCCGCCGTTGTTGGCTCCCTTCCCGCTCGATATTTGGGAAGAGGACCAGGGCCTCTATAAATAGGACCAGCCACCCATAGAGCAAAGGGAGAGATAGGGGATCAAAGGATAAAAAGATCAGGTAGAGAGAGAGAGAGAAGGGTGACCGAGCTCCTCCCAGCAGTTCATCCCCCCAGCAAAGAACAGACCCTCGCGAGGCTCTTCTTCCTTGTATTGTTCATCATCATCAGCCCAAGAGGCAATCCACCACACCACACGCTGGAGTAGGGTATTACACCACAACGGTGGCCCGAACCAGTATAAACCCTGTGTCTCTTGTGTTGTTCTTTCCATAGTTTAGATCTTAGCAAGGCGGAGGAGTGCAGGTAGGTAGGAGGTGAAATCTCCGTGCGCACCCCAGTGTTCGAACCTCAAGGGTCTGCCGGAACCCGAAATCCGACATTTGGCGCACTAGGTAGGGGTGTACCAGAGTTTTCTCTTCCGCCACCGCCACGGCCCGCCTCATGATGGGTAGCGCGTCGCTCGCTCCAGCCGCCGGTGCCAACGCGGGGGCCATGGGGCTCCGAGCCCTAGCCCCAGCCCTGCAACGGGTATGGTGGCCAGACAAGCTCAAGCCAACGACGCCGCCGCGCTACGGTGGCACAACAGATCCGCTGGCCTTCTTGCTGGCGAGAGAGGAGGCCCTTCTTGAAGCTGGAGGTGACGATAGGGTCATGGCCAACTAGCTCCCCATGGCCCTCACCGGCGCCCCGCGCACATGGCTGCTCCACCCGCCGGCAGCCTCCGTGGCTTCTCGGGAAGAGCCCCGCAACCTCTTCCCCGCTCATCGCGCTGCACCAACACCCCCGGTCATTGCGGCCCTCTTGGGCGGCTCGCAAGCGCCGCCTACAAGTCACCACGTCAAGCCGTTCATCCGCCGGGTCAACGCCGCTTCCACACGGCAGGGGGCTCCCCTAGACCGGCGGCGCCCGAGATCGGCCTGACCTTCAGCTCGGAGGACCACCCCTCCAACTCGGCCTGCTCGGGTGCGCTCCCCATGCTGTGCACCCCCACCATCTTCCAGGTGGCCATCACCAGAACCCTCATTGATGGCGGCGCGGGCCTCAGCATGCTCTCGATCGAGGCCTTCAACCTCCTCTGCATACCCCTGGAACGGCTGCAACCCAGCCGGCCCTTCTTAGGCGTTGGAGGCGAGTCGTCCAGCTCCTTGGGACAGATCCGGCTCCCAGTAACCTTCGGCACCTACGACAACTTCCGCACGGAGCTGGTCGACTTCCACATCGCCCCCATCGGCCTCCCCTACAACGCCATCCTTGGCTACCCAGCGCTGGCCCAGTTCATGGCTGCGACGCACCCGGCGTACAACCTCATGAAGATGCCCGGGAGAAGCGGTGTCCTCACTGTGCACAGGGACACCGGGGACGCGCTGCGGGTGCTCAAGCTCGCCTTCAAGACGGCGGCGTCGGCACAGCCCGCCGACTTGGAGACCCCCGAGCCCAAGGGGGCTGCACCCGCCAATAAGAGACAGTTGTTCACCCAAGACAAGGCAGAAACCAAGCAGATACCCGTCGATGAGGCCGGGTCCACCAATGCCACTTTCATCATAGGCGCCCACCTCAAACCCGAGAAGGAGGAGGCCCTGGTCGGGTTCCTGCATGCAAACAAGAAGGTATTCGCTTGGGAGCCTGACCAATTGGCAGGGATCCCTAGGAGTGTAATCGGGCATCACCTCAACGTGTGCCCCAACGTGCGGCCTGTGAAGGAGAAGGCCAGGCGGCAGTCCACAGAAAAGCAGGCCTTCATCGTCCAAGAGACCCGCAAATTAGAAGCCGCTGGGGTCATTCGCGAGGTCCGATACCCGGCTTGGTTGGCCAACCCTGTCATTATGCCAAAGAAGGGAGGGAAGGAGCGCATGTGTGTCGACTTCACCAACGTCAACAAAGCATGCCCGCAAGATCCGTTCCCACTCCCCTGCATCGACTAGATTGTCGATTCCACTGCGGAATGCGACCTGTTATGCTTCTTGGATGCCTTCTCTGGGTATCACCAGATCAAGATGGCGGTAGAAGACGTCGAGAAGACAGCCTTCCTAACCCCGTGTGGGGTGTACTGCTACACATGCATGCCATTCGGGCTGCGTAACGCAGGGGCGACCTTTCAGCGGCTGATGCAAATCACCTTGGGCCCGCAGCTCGGGAAGAATGTTGAAGCTTACATCGATGACATTGTGGTAAAGTCTCGGGAGGCCAGGATGTTGATACAAGACCTGGAGGAAACCTTTGCGAGCCTCAACGCAGTGAACCTACGGCTCAACCCAAAGAAGTGTGTGTTCGGAGTCCCCTCGGGCAAGCTCTTGGGTTTCCTCGTGTCCCACCGAGGCATCGAGGCTAACCCGGAGAAGGTCAAGGCGGTGGAAGACATGAGCCCACCAAATACCCTCAGAGAAATGCAGAAGCTCATGGGGCACGTGACCGCGCTAGGGCGCTTCATCTGCAAGTTGGGGGAACGAGCGCTGCCCTTCTTCTAGCTAATGAAGAAAAAGGGGCCCTTCGAGTGGACTGAAGAGGCCGACAAGGCATTCCAGGATCTCAAGAGATACTTGACCAGCCCACCGGTCATGGTGGCTCCGCGCCCTCAAGAGCCCCTAGTGCTTTACCTCGCCGCCACTCCCTACTCCGCCAGCGCAGCCTTGGTGGCAGTCAGAGAGGAGCACCAAATCAAAACCGCGGCAGCAGCCCGGGACAAGGCAGAACAGGGACAAGGAAGGCCCATAGAAACTGCCACCGCGGCTGAGGAGGATCAGCCGCCGGAGAGGGGCACACCGGAGGCGGAAGAGGCCCCTCTCACAGATGGCCAGTCTCAGGAGGCCTCATTGCCTCAAGAGGCGCCATGGTCTTTGAAGGGAGCCACCAGCACTGACGCACTCCACCTCGTTGAGCACCCAGTATACTTCGTCAGCACGGTGTTGCAGGATGCAAGGGCACGGTACCCCATGCCTCAGAAACTCCTCCTCGCGCTACTGGTGGCCTCGCGCAAGCTGCGGCACTATTTTCAGGGTCACCCCATCAAGGTCGTCTCATCATACCCCCTGGAGAGAGTGCTCAGGAGCCCTAATTCAGCTGGAAGGGTCGCTAAGTGGAACATAGAACTCCAAGCGTTTCAGCTCGAATTCAGCACGACCAAGGTCATCAAGGGAGCAGTGTTGGCGGATTTTGTGGCAGAATGGACGGAGGCGCCAAGCCTCAAGGCCGACGAGGATCGGTCCCTGTCCCCGAGAAGCGAGGCGCCACAAGGCCGGGTCATGTACTTCGATGGGGCGTTCTCCAGGCATGGCGCTGGGGCTGGGGCGGTGCTTATATCGCCCACTCAGGACAAGCTCTATTACGCCGTGCAGCTCTGTTTCCAGCAAGGTGAAAAGGTCTCCAACAACATAGCGGAGTATGAAGGTTTAATAGCGGGCTTGAAGGCCGCGGCTGCCTTGGGGGTGAAACGCCTCATCATCAAGGGAGATTCGTGGCTCCTTGTCAATTTCTCCAACAAGGTGTACGAGCCGAAGGATGAGCACATGGAAGCCTACCTAGCGGAGGTCCGCAGGATGGAGGAGCAGTTCTGGGGGTTGGAGTTGCAACATGTGCCCCGTGGCACCAATCAGGAGGCCGACGACATCGCCAAATGGGCGTCCAGGCGGTTAGCTCAGGAGCCTGGCGTTTTCGAGGAGCGGCTCTTCAAGCCCTCAGCCCTGCCGTCATTATCGAACACGGCTCAGCCCCGGGAGGAGCTCCCCCAGCCACCTGCCTTAGGGGCTCCGGCCTGTGGCCCGGCCTCAGGAGCACGCCTGCTCCTGACGATGGAACCTCAGGAGGGATGTTGGATCGCGGAGCTCCAGAGTTACCTAACGCAAGGGACCCTACCGGAGAAGGAGGAGGAAGCGGAGCGAGTGGCATGCCAGGCCACGGCATACTGCGTCAAGGATGGAGAGCTCTACCGGAAGCGGCCAAACAATGTATCCCTACGCTGCATCTCCAGGGAGCAAGGGAAGGAACTGCTGGAAGATATACACGGCGGAGACTGTGGACATCATTCATCATCACGGACCCTCGTCGGCAAGGCGTTCCGCAGTGGGTTTTATTGGCCCACCGCGCTCAATGACGCCTTCGAACTAGTGAAAGCTTGTGAGGCCTGCCAGTTCCACGCCAAGCAGATCCATCAGCCAGCAGGAGGCTTGCAGACTATACCCCTTTCGTGGCCATTCGCAGTCTGGGTGCTGGACATCTTGGGCCCGTTTCCTTGGGCGCCCGGGGGCTACCGCTACCTCTACGTCGCCGTGGACAAGTTCACCAAGTGGGCTGAAGTAGAGGCTGTCCGCACCATTCCCGCGGGTTCCGTGGTCAAGTTCATCAACAGCATCGTGAGCCGGTTCGGGGTGCCGAATCGCATCATCACAGACAACGGTTCGCAGTTCACCAGTAACCTCTTCAAAACATAATGTGCTAACCTTGGAACGCAGATATGCTATGCTTCGGTGGCGCACCCCCGAAGCAACGGCCAGGCCGAGCGAGCCAACGCGGAGGTCCTGAGGGGTCTCAAGACCAGGACGTTCAAGAAGAAGCTGGAGGCCTGCGGCAGAGGTTGGTACGATGAGCTTCAGTCCGTGTTGTGGTCCATCCGCACAACCGCGACCAAGCCGACTGGAGAGACCCCGTTCTTCCTGGTCTACGGAGCCGAAGCGGTCCTCCCTCACGAGGTCAGACATCGCTCCGCGCGGGTCCTGGTGTTTGACGAGGCGCGGCAGGACACCATGCGGGGGATGGACCTCGTGCTGGGGGAGGAACATTGCCGAGAAGCCGCGCTACGAGCGGTGAGGTACCAACAAGCACTGCGGCGATATCACTGCCGCAACATCCGCCCCAGAACTCTCGAGGTAGAAGACCTCGTGCTCAGGCGGGTTCTCTCCAGGGAGGGGCTGCACAAGCTCTCTCCCATGTGGGAGGGCCCGTTCAAAGTTGTTCATGTTTCCAGGCCCGGCTCCGCGCGCTTGGAGACTCAGGAGGGGGTGCCAGTCCAGAACGCATGGAACATCCAGCACCTCCACAGGTTCTACCCCTAAAAAGGCCCAGAGCCTGTGAAGAAGGCGAATGCCTGTGAAGCTATCGCGTTTTGGAAAAGGCCCAGAGCCTGTGAAGAAGGCGAATGCCTGTGAAGCTATCGCATTTTGGAAAAGGCCCAGAGCCTGTGAAGAAGGCGAATGCCTATGAAGCTATCGCGTTTTGGAAAAGGCCTGGAGCCTGTGAAGAAGGCGAATGCCTGTGAAGCTATCGCGTTTTGGAAAAGACCTGGAGCATGTGAAGAAGGCCAACGCTTGTGAAGCTCGCCGCCCGTGACACTCTCACGTAATAATGAGTTGGGGATGTACACGCCCCGGAGTCTCAGGAGCATCGGCCTCATGCCCTGGGGCTCCCTCCCACGCCCAGTGGCAGCACTTAGCTCCGCGCTGGTGATAAGACGTCGAAGACTAGATTAGGTTCCGGACGTGGCTTTTCATTTTCTTTCCGCAGTTGGCTTGTTCCTTCTCATTCGAAGTTTTATTGAAGTTGTCGCCATCTTTGGCTTGTGGTTCTTCGACTTTTCACTCTCCTGCCTCGATTTCTCTTGTGCAAGGCCTCGCGAGGGGGCAGCCGAGCGCCCTCGCGAGTGTTCCTATACTAGTCATTCAAAGGGTTCGCGGCCTGGGCCCATTATAGGAGCACCCCTCCAGTCCGTGCCCCACGGGCACCGCGACACAAACAGAGGGCCTTGGTCGGTCGCCCCCCACGGCCGGGGCCGGGAGCTATCCACGCGCGGGCATGTAGCCGGAAGGTACGATAACAAAAGCAAAACGATGATTAACAGCAATAACCCAAACACGCCCCCGCGGGGCTCCACATTACTGTCTTTGTTATGCAGGAAAAAGGAAAAGAAAGAACAAATCTGGTGCAGCTCGCCTCACACCGGCCCGCAAGGAAGGCCCGAGCTGCCTTCGGAGCTCAGGCGGACTCCCTCTCGCGCTTCACCAGGGCGCGACGGCGGGCGGACACGTTACCACCTCCCAAGCAGATACGACGGCGTGGAGGCTGACCGCGGCCACCGCTAGAAGAGGCGCCGCCTGAAGAAGAACCGGAGAAGCTTGAGTAACCCTGAGCGCCGCCAGCCGCGCAAGCGCTGCCCTCTCCGTCATCGCTGGAGCTGGGTTCCCAGCCGCGGTCGTCACCCTCGGGGCAACACCCTGCGCGGCGACCATCTTCCCCAAACACCCTCACGTAGAGGGTGGCATCGCCATCAAACTTGAAGTGTAGGGTGCACCGACGGCTCAGGCCACGCGCGCGGACAAACGTCTGCCAACCGCGGGCCAGGGACAGGCTCCCGGCCGCGGAGACCTCTAGTGAGACCCATGAGGACCGGCTGCAGCAGCCGTCGGCCTGGAGCCAGAGGCCGCCCGGGGCGCCGGCAGGGAGCTCGCCAAGGAGGAAGCGAGGAAGTGGAAGCCGGGTGCTAGTCGGCTCCGCCGACCACACGACGAACTCCGGCAGCACTTCAGCAGCGCGAAAGCACGGCCTAGGGGGACGCACAGCCGGAGCATGCTCCCCGGCCGCATCAATCCGACCGTCGCTATGCTGAAGATCGCCTCCATGGCTGCGGGGAGCTACCGTGGTGTCCACAGGATGTTTGCGAGGGCGCCCTCGACCGCACTTGGGCGGGGGAGAGGCGGGCTCAACTTGGCGAGCCTTCCCCTTCTTTGCGGCCGAGAACCTCCTCGATGGGGCCATGAAGAAAAAGGAGAAGCAAGGGGGGATGAACTGGAAGGGCGTGCGCCGGTCTGCACTTATAGCTGGCGAGGGCCAACGAACGGCCCCCACGACCGCATGTAATTTTGACCTGCTTTGCATGTAGGGACTTGTCCAATCCGTGCAGTTGCCGAGGCGCCATGGGGAAGTGGAGGCGCCCACGTCCAATCAACCGCCACACGGCGCCCAAGGCCGCAGGCTGTTAGGGCCCGTGGCGCTCCGCTCTTGCCCTTCTGCCTCCTCGCACGGCCAAGTCCGGGCGCGCCTTGGGCCCGGGGGCTACTGTCGGCGTTCTGGGAACGGGGGTCCCCAAACTTGCCTTCCTGCGGCCTGCGGCGTGGCTCAAAAGGGGACCCAGCACGGCTCATCTTCACAAACACAAACCCAAGACCCTCACGAGGGGCCAAGCCTCGCGGGGCGGACTACGCGCAGCTTCCTCAGGCACGGCCTTGTCAGGCTGGCTCACGAGGAGGCAGAGAGATCAAGGCGGGGTACCTCACGAGGTGCCCGTGACGCAAGCCATGACGACCAAGGGCGCCAGGCGGGTGCCAGCCCGCGCAGTGTCCTCCCTTCCTCTTTGGTGCAAAGGGGGCCAGCGCAGCCGCGGAGTACCGAGGCATCAGGCAAAGGTTGCCATTTCGGTGCAAAGAGATCAAGACCAGGAGGACTACGAGACGGAGGTCACCGTGGATCCCAAGACGGTGTCATCACCAGAGATTTGCGCAGGCGAAGACTACTTTTGTCAGGATAGCTGATACTAGCTGTCCCCCTCCAAATTAGCCCGCCGTTGTTGGCTCCCTTCCCGCTCGATATTTGGGAAGAGCACCAGGGCCTCTATAAATAGGACCAGCCACCCACAGAGCAAAGGGAGAGATAGGGGATCGAAGGATAAAAAAGATCAGGTAGAGACAGAGAGAAGGGTGACTGAGCTCCTCCCAGCAGTTCATCCCCCCAGCAAAGAACAGACCCTCGCGAGGTTGTTCTTCCTAGTATTGTTCATCATCATCAGCCCAAGAGGCAATCCACCACACCACACACTGGAGTAGGGTATTACACCACAACGGTGGCTCGAACCGGTATAAACCCTGTGTCTCTTGTGTTGTTCTTTCCATAGTTTAGATCTTAGCAAGGCGGAGGAGTGCAGGTAGGTAGGAGGTGAAATCTCCGCGCGCACCCCAGTGTTCGAACCTCAAGGGTTTGCCGGAACCCGAAATCCGACAACCGCATTGAAAGCAATGTCGCAAGTGAGGTAATCTTCACACAACCCATGTAATACATAAGGGAAAGAGATACATAGTTGGCTTACACTCGCCACTTCACACAATTACAGGAATAAAGCATTACATCAACCAGATACAATCAAGGTCCGACTACGGAACCAAAATAAAAGAAGAACCCCAAATGCGACAAGGTCCCAATCGCCCCAACAGGTTGCACAACCAAGTATGATGCATGTCGGTTTAAATGTTCATGGCATGACAAAGTGCACAAGCAATTCTACATATTAAGTGGAGCTCAATATGCACGAGTTGCATATTGACGAAACACCACATCAATTATTTAGTTCTCTCTTGGTTAGGTACTCAACAATATTAAATGTTGTTTAAACATGGCAAGAGGTGATACATAATAAAACTACTTAAATGAGGCCGGAACAACAAAACAACAAGTCCGGAGACTCCTCATATGCATAAATTAGATTTGGTACTGTTCTACCCTAAACAATATTTTAGAGTTGTTAAACATGCAAAGTAAAGCCACCATGTTAAACTAGGCAAAATTCTACCCCATTTACATCTAAGGTTTATTAAAATCCGAGCTACGATTATTTAGTTATGAATTAAAGCATTTTAGCAAGTTATTTAAGCAAATTTAAATAAAAAATCATTTTAAACATGTTAAACATGGATGAAAGTTGGATATTATTAAACTAGATGAAATTCTAAGCAAGTTTCATATATAATTCATTTTAATCCAATGCACCAATTGTGAGTTATTATATGCATGTAGTCTAGGGGGTTTTCTGCAAAACTGCTGTCTCTGGAATAAAGGCAAAAACGCAGACCTGAAAAAAAACAGGAACTGGGCCCAATCTGGCCGACCCAACAAGAGAAAAAAAATCAAGAGGAGGGGGCGCTCGGGGGCTCCTCACCCTGGGCGTGGCACAGTCGGTGGGAGGAGGGAGGCCTGCAGGGGCGATGCTGGGGCGGGAGGCCTAGCGCTGGGCCTGGGTGCGATCTGTCGCTGGCACTCTAGGCGAGCAGGGAGGCGGGTCAATGCAGGGGCGCTCGTCCCCTTCCTTGGTTCGAACGAAGCAGAGGACGCGGGGGAACAGCGGCAAGGCAGCAGCGGAGGGCGGTGTCTAGCGCGATGTAGGTGAACTTGGCGCAACTCCAGCAAGCTGAGGACTCCGGCGGGACGGCAGAGATGGAGCGGACGAACGGATCTAGCCCTATGGAGCCGATTTTACCAGAGGAGAGGCGAGGGGTGGAACGAGGCGAAGATGGGCTTCCAGTCCAGGTAGTCATGGCAGGGAGGCGCTCCGGCGAGGCAGGGGTCGACTGGAGGTCGAGGATGGACTAGACCCTCCATTCCCAGTCAGATCCGGCGACTTGGGGTCCTGGAGCCATGGCATCTTCAGGAGCTCCTGAGGTCATCCATGGCAGAGAGGGATAGAGGTTAGAGAGGAAGAAAAATATGGCAGGGATGAGAGGTAGGAGTACAGAGAGGATCGGAGGGACCTGGTCGGGGAGGGCCGGTGAGGTCCGGCTTGGCGGTGTTGGTTGGCTCGGTGAGAGGATCGGGAAGACATGGGATGTCCTGATTGGAGCGACGGGGAAAACGAGGTGGATCTCGTTTTCCCCGTCGCTCCAACAAGGAACAAACTTCAATCTTCACCTGCAACTAACAACGTTATAAGAGGGGCTAAGCAAAGCGGTAACATAGCCAAACAACAGTTTGCTAGGACAAGGTGGGTTAGAGGCTTGGTTCAACAATATGGGTGGCATGATAAGCAAGTGGTAGGTATCGCAGCATAGGCATAGCAAAAGAGCGAGCAACTAAGTAAGCAAAGATAGAAGTGATTTCGAGGGTATGGTCATCTTGCCTGAAATCACGCATGGAAGAAGAACGAGTCCATGAAGAAGATAAACGGACGTAGTCGAATGGATCCTCACACACACGATGTTATCGGAACCAACCCGAAGAAGCAACACCGGAAAGAAGCAAACAACATAGTAAACAACCACCACATAAACATGGCAGGATGCACAACCAAGTATGATGCATGTCCAGTTTAAATGTTCATGGCATGACAAAGTGCACAAGCAATTCTACATATTAAGTGGAGCTCAATATGCACGAGTTGCATATTGACGAAACACCACATCAATTATTTAGTTCTCTCTTGGTTAGGTACTCAACAATATTAAATGTTGTTTAAACATGGCAAGAGGTGATACATAATAAAACTACCTAACTAGGCAAGTTTAAATGAGGCCGGAACAACAAAACAACAAGTCCGGAAACTCCTCATATGCATAAATTAGATTTGGTACTTTTCTTCCCTAAAAAATATTTTAGAGTTGTTAAACATGCAAAGTAAAGCCACCGTGTTAAACTAGGCAAAATTCTACCCCATTTACATATAAGGTTTATTAAAATCCGAGCTACGGTTATTTAGTTATGAATTAAAGCATTTTAGCAAGTTATTTAAGCAAATTTAAACAAACAACATTTTAAACATGTTAAACATGGATGAAAGTTGGATATTATTAAACTAGATGAAATTCTAAGCAAGTTTCATATATAATTCATTTTAATCCGATGCACCAATTGTGAGTTATTATATGCATATAGTCTAGGGAGTTTTCTGGAAAATTGATGTCTCTAGAATAAAGGCAAAAACGCAGACCTGAAAAAAATAGGAACTGGGCCGAATCTGGCCGGCCCAACAAGAGAAAAAAATTAAGAGGAGGGGGCGCTCGGGGGCTGCTCACCCTGGGCCTAGCCCAGTCGATGGGAGGAGGGAGGCCTACAGGGGTGATGCTGGGCCGGGAGGCCTAGCGCTGGGCCTGGGTGCGATCTGTCGCTGGCGCTCCAGGCGAACAGGGAAGCGGGTCAACGCAGGGGCGCTCGTCCCCTTCCCTGGTTCGAACGAAGCAGAGGACGCGGGGAAACGGCGGCAAGGCAGCAGCGGAGGGCGGTGTCTAGCGTGATGTAGGCGAACTTGGCGCAACTCCGGCGAGCTGAGGACTCCGGCGGGACGGAAGGGATGTAGCGGACGAACAGATCTAGCCCTATGGAGCCGATTTGACCAGAGGCGAGGCGAGGGGTGGAACGATGCAAAGATGGGCTTCCGGTCCAGGCAGTCATGGCGGGGAGGCGCTCCGGCGAGGCAGGGGTCGACTGGAGGTCGGGAATGGACTAGACCCTCCATTCCCAGTCAGATCCGGCGAGGACTTGGGGTCCAGGAGCCATGGCATCTTCAGGAGCTCCTGAGGTCATCCATGGCAGAGAGGGAGAGAGGTTAGAGAGGAAGAAAAATATGGCAGGCATGAGAGATAGGAGTACAGAGAGGATCGGAGGGACCTGGTCGGGGAGGGCCGGTGAGGTCCGGCCTGGCGGTGTTGGTTGGCTCGGTGGGAGGATCAGGAAGACATGGGATGTCCTGATTGGAGCAACGGGGAAAACGAGGTGGATCTCGTGGCTGGCGGCGGGACAAGACTGATGGGACAAACTCCTTGATTTTAGGGTTAGGGGCTATATATAGCATGTCGGTGAAAGGAGAGGGATATGAATCATCGGATCGAAAACCTACGGACGATAATAAATATGCTAAGGAGTACAATAAATAAAACAATGATATTTTGAAGATGTTTGGGGATGTTCCGGACCCAACGGTGAGGACTGTCCGGGTCGGGTTTGGGTAAGTTTCGGACACGCGCGAGGGGTCGATGCACTGTGCAAAGAGGGGTAGGCTGGCCTGGCGGTTGGCAGTGGACTGAGAGGAGAGAAGAGAAAGCGGCCCGGCAACAGTTTTCGGAGACCAAAAACGTCCGACGTTAGACCGACTATAATGCCGCTATAGTTATCCGTTGGGGCGTCAAACGACCTCCGAATGCGACGAAAATTGGCAGGCAGCCTACCTACAACAAAACAACACCGCACACCAACTTTCATCCCATTCCGAGAACATTTTCCGGCCACTTATAAAATACTATTTCGGACATGCCTCGGGCGCGTGCAAGTGTGTCTGGGCTCAGAATGGACAACGGAAGGAACGAGGAGACCGGGACGGATGCATGTTTTGAAGACATGATGATGCAAGGCACATGATGACATGATATGAAATGCATGACACGCAATCAAAGACAAGGCAACAACAACGAATAACTGGAGGACACCTGGCACAACGGTCTCCGGGCGTTACAACACTCCACCACTACAAGAGGATCTCGTCCCGAGATCTAGAATGGCACCGGGAGGAAAAAACGGAAGAGAAAGAGAAGAGGTAAAACTAAGTTGCTCCTTTGACAAACGAGTGAAACCAAAGAACCTTTCAAAGGTTAAGCCATTTCGAGAAAAGAATACAGCGGAAATGACGAAGCTGAAAACACTCCGGTTAAATGGATAAGCACGAAAAGAACACGATCTTTGACAAAACGGGATGATGGGTTGAAAAGAGCAACATCACAATGCCTCCGGATCAAAAGAATAGAAGATAGATAATTGAAATAAAAGAATGGAGAAGAAAAGGACAACTTCTGCCACAAAAGAGCTTGTAAAAAGCATCCTTAGGCGAAGGGTCGAACGGAGTTGTTGGAAAACCAACAACAAAAAAGAGTAAACTTGTAGTGGGCTTATGGAGAACATATCAAAACTGAGTTGAAATTCTGCCACTGACAGAAACGATAGATTGGATTGATATCGACAAGGAGACGAAAAACTTATACCACCGGGAGGATAAAAGAACTTGGGTCAATTATAAGCACCATAATAGCAACAATCCTTAGAAAAAGCTTTAGGTGAAATATAACCCAAGATAACTCCAACGAAGAGGTTGATGGATTTAATATATCTCATTCTTAACAACATGTGAATCATGAAACATGACTCAAAATATCAAGAATGACATAATACCACCTCCAATGATACAGTAGAAAGGATTGCACTTCAGAATGCAAGAAGAAGAAAAACTTGAGCTTCTTAGCAAAGAATGTCGATGGACACTTCGAGAAGGAATTAAATCCTTGATGAATCCATCATGTAGAACCTTCATGAAGAACTCCGGTAATAAATGAATGATCCAAAATAATTGAATGATGAAAAGAATAAGATTGAAGCCTCGCAATGATTTAGATAGAGATCTCCGTGATAATATAATTGAAAGAGGTTGGAACTCCGGGAAAAAGAGAAGATGAAACAAATGAAACTGAGAATTTGAAGGGCCTCCGGAATAAAGAAATAATCATTCAGATGAAACAAGAATAAGAATTACATTATGCTTATCCTTCACCAATTAAATTGATGACAAGCAACGAATTTGACATACTACTTATTCTCATAGAAAGGATTAAGATAGATATAGCGTCAACTTGGAAAGGTCTTCCATGAACCACCGGTCGGGTTGAAACAATGAATAAATTGATATGATGAATGAAGGAAGACAAAATCTTGGAAGAACCACCGTAAGAATTGAGAACGAACGGAAATACATGAGAGAGTTCAGATACAAGAGAACAAAGAGATCATGAACTGATTAGAGAATATACTTGAATGATGCACCTGTTAGGTTTGAAGAATGAGAGCTGAAAGCTGGAATGAATAATCCTGAATTGATGGCCTTCAGATAAACAAACTGAAAAGACTCCTGGATTACTCCGGATGGGTGAAAAGAATTCTCATAATCAAAACAATTATGAGGGGATGGCAACAAGCTAGAATTACGAATCTTGAAGAGAATGGAGCAGGATTGAGAGAAAATCTTCTTCGGTCTTCAAATTTTGAATTACGACGAGAAATACCACCATGAATTGTTTAGACACTCCGGAAGAATCAAAACAAAGAGGTTGAGCCAATGATGAAAAGAATTTGAAAGATCTTGGAGAAACCCTCTAACTGATGAAAATTCATTCTTACATCACACTTCGAAAAGAAATTTGGATAGCTCCGGGAAAAATAAGAAGAGTCAGGTAAGATCCTGGAAAAAGACCTGTGGGTTAGGGCCCACTCAAAAGAAACACCATTGAACGATTGCTTGAAAAGAGAGATTCCACCGGTTGAATTTAAATGGCTTGAATGAGATAACATCCTCGAAAGATCTTGAATGAATGTAGAGTGGAAACACGAATCTTCTGAGATATCTTCAGCACTCCGAAACAAATGAATAGCGAGGAGTAGATGATTAAGAGGTGCACCGATATGAGAAGGTATTGAAATGAGGAAAAGATATGATCAACAAAGCTTGTATTGGATCCGCCGGAGATGGAAAGAATGAAGAATGATGAACTAGTAGAACATCTTCTTGAGAACCACCGGGTAAGAATATTGACGGAAAAGGATGGAGAGACTTCACATGAATAAAAGGATACTTGATTAAGAAATCCGAGTCCTTGAGGGAAGAGGGTGGGTGGGCGGGAAAAACAAAGGCAACTTGGAGACGGATGAAACAAACACCGTTGAGAAGAACTGATACTTGATCTTGCGAATGTTGAAGTGATCGGATCCACTTGAAGAGAAACACGCCAGTGAAAAAGGATTGACATGACAATCTCGATTATCAAGAAGGATTAGTATTCACATCGGAGAATGAGAACACCATTTGGGGAAGGTATGGAATCAACATTTGACTTCGAAGCAACTCGAATACCACAACTCAAAACAAAACAAAGGATTGGCTTGCAGAATAAGCCGGAACAAACATATGATAGAGATTTCGTCCGAAGTTTTCGTGGTGGGGCCTACACGGGCTCGATCGTACAGCACCATCATGTACAAGGCAGTGCACATGACATACGAAGCGTCCCCGAGTCGGCATAGCCAAGGACTCTTTAAGACACAACGAGACCACTGTAAAACCAACCGTGAATAGGCGGACCACTAGACATCGAACCCCAATTTCATATCATACATCTGTCGGAAAGATATCCTAAGAGCTACTTGAATTCCCACTTATAAACTCCCAAAATTTTCCGGTTATGCAATCAGGTGTTGGGGATACAGGGGAAGCATAATATCTCACCCAAAACTAACAAATCCTACATCCAGTTGTATCCATCCTTCAACACATAACCAAGAAACCTTCGGAAATCATCTACCTCAACCTTCGAAAAGCATCCGTTATACGAGTTATGGCAATACTCCCGAACTCCCGCCCCAGTACTGGGTGGCATCGAGGTTATCTCACCAACAACTTCATAAAAGATATTTCCGATGTCGGCAAAACTAAACTCAGGTATTCCAGAACTACAACGATAAAATTGTGACGACAACACCTCGGAGCTCAACTCCCCGAGACACTGCCACAACCCCTAAATGACAGGAGGCACCAAGAAAAATGTTCTCGTCACAAATCGATCGGAACGATTCCAAGATACCCGCGTGATCCTAAATTTTTTTTAGTGAAATTTGAGAAGAGAAGAGTCAAAACTCTATGTCAGGATGCCTTACCAGAGCGATGAAGGGACTGGGGAGTAAAAGAATTCCTAAACTCTCCGATATATAATTCCTATATGACTCAAAACATTTTTCTAGACTCAACTTGTCCGCTAATTCGATCAAGCAGTGGGGACTCCTAAGGTCGGGGAAGGCTCTGATTACCAACTTGTAACGCCCTCGATGCGGCTATATCTCCCACGTGTCGAAGCACGACTTAGAGACATAACCGCATTGAAAGAAATGTCGCAAGTGAGGTAATCTTCACACAACCCATGTAATACATAAGGGAAAGAGATACATAGTTGGCTTACACTCGCCACTTCACACAATTACAGGAATAAAGCATTAAATCAACCAGATACAATAAAGGTCTGACTACGGAACCAAAATAATAGAAGAACCCCAAATGCGACAAGGTCCCGATCGCCCCAACTGGGCACCACTACTGATCAACTGGAAACGGATCAACACAAAGGCCAAGATCTGTATCGAGCTCCTCCTTGAGCTTGGTTGCGTCATCTGCACGGTCTCATCTGCACCTGCAAGCTGGTTTTGGAAGTATCTGTGAGCCATGGGGACTCAGCAATCTCGCACCCTCGCGATCAAGACTATTAAGCTTATGGGTAAGGTAAAGGTATGAGGTGGAGCTGCAAAAAGTGACTAGCATATATGGTGGCTAACATACGCAAATGAGAGCGAGAAGAGAAGGCAAAAGCACGGTCGAACAACTATGATCAAGAAGTGATCCTAGAACAACCTACGTCAAGCATTACTCCAACATCATGTTCACTTCCCGGACTCTGCCGAAAAGAGACCATCACGGTTACGCACGCGGTTGATGCATTTTAATTAAGGTTAACTTCAGGTTTTCTACAACCGGACGTTAACAAATTCCCATCTGCCCATAACCGCGGGCACGGCTTTCAAAAGTTCAAATCCCTGGAGGGGTGTCCCAACTTAGCCCACCACAAGCTCTCACGGTCAACGAAGGATATTCCTTCTAGCGGGAAGACCCGATCAGACTCAGAATCCCGGTTACAAGACATTTCGACAATGGTAAAACAAGACCAGCAACACCGCCCGAATGTGCCGACAAATCCCGATAGGAGCTGCACATATCTCGTTCTCAGGGCACACTCAGATGAGCACTGCGTACAACTGAAAACCAGCCCTCGAGTTTCCCCAAGGTGGCGCTGCAAGTGGCTCTGTTTGGACCAACACTCAGAGGAGCACTGGCCCAGGGGGGTTTAAATAAAGATGACCCTCAGGAGTGCGACTCCCAAGGGAAAAAGAGGCTAGGTGGCAAATGGTAAAACCAATGTTGGGCATTGCTGGAGGAGTTTTATTCAAGGCGAACTGTCAAGGGGTTCCCATTATTACCCAACCGCGTAAGGAACGCAAAATCCGGGAACATAACACCGATATGACAGAAACTAGGGTGGCAAGAGCGGAACAAAACACCAAGCATAAGGCCGAGCCTTCCACCCTTTACCAAGTATATAGATGCATTAATTAAATAAGATATATTGTGATATCCCAAGAAGTACACATGTTCCAACAAGGAACAAACTACAATCTTCACCTGCAACTAACAACGCTGTAAGAGGGGCTGAGCAAAGCGGTAACATAGCCAAACAACGGTTTGCTAGGACAAGGTGAGTTAGAGGCTTGGTTCAACAATATGGGTGGCATGATAAGCAAGTGGTAGGTATCGCAGCATAGGCATAGCAAAAGAGCGAGCAACTAAGCAAGCAAAGATTGAAGTGATTTCGAGGGTATGGTCATCTTGCCTGAAATCCCGCAAGGAAGAAGAACGAGTCCATGAAGAAGATAAACGGACGTAGTCGAATGGATCCTCACACACACGACGTTATCAGAACCAACCCGAAGAAGCAACACCGGAAAGAAGCAAACAACATAGTAAACAACCACCACATAAACATGGCAGGATGCACAACCAAGTATGATGCATGTTCGGTTTAAATGTTCATGGCATTACAAAGTGCACGAGCAATTCTACATATTAAGTGGAGCTCAATATGCACGAGTTGCATATTGACGAAACACCACATCAATTATTTAGTTCTCTCTTGGTTAGGTACTCAACAATATTAAATGTTGTTTAAACATGGCAAGAGGTGATACATAATAAAACTACTTAAATGAGGCCGGAACAACAAAACAACAAGTCCGGAAACTCCTCATATGCATAAATTAGATTTGGTACTGTTCTACCCTAAAAAATATTTTAGAGTTGTTAAACATGCAAAGTAAAGCCACCATGTTAAACTAGGCAAAATTCTACCCCATTTACATATAAGGTTTATTAAAATCCGAGCTATGATTATTTAGTTATGAATTAAAGCATTTCAGCAAGTTATTTAAGCAAATTTAAACAAACAACATTTTAAACATGTTAAACATGGATGAAAGTTGGATATTATTAAACTAGATGAAATTGTAAGCAAGTTTCATATATAATTCATTTTAATCTGATGCACCAATTGTGAGTTATTATATGCATGTAGTTTAGGGGGTTTTCTGCAGAACTGTTGTCTCTGGAATAAAGGCAAAAACACAGACCTGAAAAAAAACAGGAATTGGGCCGAATCTGACCGGCCCAACAAGAGAAAAAAAATCAAGAGGAGGGGGCGATCGGGGGCTGCTCACCCTGGGCCTGGCCCAGTCGGTGGGAGGAGGGAGGCCTGCAGGGGCGATGCTGGGCCGGGAGGCCTAGCGCTGGGCCTGGGTGCGATCTGTCGCTGGTGCTCCAGGCAAATAGGGAGGCGGATCAACGCAGGGGCGCTCGTCCCCTTCCCTGGTTCAAACAAAGCAGAGGATGCGGGGGAACAGCGGCAAGGCAGCAACGGAGGGCGGTGTCTAGCGCGATGTGGGCGAACTTGGCGTAACTCCGGTGAGCTGAGGACTCCGGCGGGACGGCAGGGATGGAGCGGACGAACGGATCTAGCCCTATGAATCCGATTTGACCAGAGGCGAGGCGAGGGGTGGAATGAGGAGAAGATGGGCTTCCGGTCCAGGCAGTCATGGTGGGGAGGCGCTCTGGCGAGGCAGGGGTCGACTGGAGATCGGGGATGGACTAGACCCTCCATTCCCAGTCAGATCCGGCGAGGACTTGGGGTCCAGGAGCCATGGCATCTTCGGGAGCTCCTGAGGTCATCCATGGCAGAGAGGGAGAGAGGTTAGAGAGGAAGAAAAATATGGCAGGGATGAGAGATAGGAGTGCAGAGAGGATCGGAGGGACCTGGTCGGGGAGGGCCGGTGAGGTCTGGCCTGGCGGTGTTGGTTGGCTCGGTGGGAGGATCGGGAAGACATGGGATGTCCTGATTGGAGCGACGGGGAAAACGAGGTGGATCTTGTTTTCCCCGTCGCTCCAACAAGGAACAAACTTCAATCTTCACCTGCAACTAACAACGTTATAAGAGGGGCTGAGAAAAGCGGTAACATAGCCAAACAACGGTTTGCTAGGACAAGGTGGGTTAGAGGCTTGGTTCAACAATATGGGTGGCATGATAAGCAAGTGGTAGGTATCGCAGCATAGGCATAGCAAAAGAGCGAGCAACTAAGCAAGCAAAGATTGAAGTGATTTCGAGGGTATGGTCATCTTGCCTGAAATCCCGCAAGGAAGAAGAACGAGTCCATGAAAAAGATAAACAGACGTAGTCGAACAGATCCTCACACACACGACGTTATCGGAACCAACCCGAAGAACAAACACCGGAAAGAAGCATACAACATAGTAAACAACCACCACATAAACATGGCAGGATGCACAACCAAGTATGATGCATGTCCGGTTTAAATGTTCATGGCATGACAAAGTGCAAAAGCAATTCTACATATTAAGTGGAGCTCAATATGCACGAGTTGCATATTGACGAAACACCACATCAATTATTTAGTTCTCTCTTGGTTAGGTACTCAACAATATTAAATGTTGTTTAAACATGGCAAGAGGTGATACATAATAAAACTACTTAAATGAGGCCGGAACAACAAAACAACAAGTCCGGAAACTCCTCATATGCATAAATTAGATTTGGTACTGTTCTACCCTAAAAAATATTTTAGAGTTGTTAAACATGCAAAGTAAAGCCACCATGTTAAACTAGGCAAAATTCTACCCCATTTACATATAAGGTTTATTAAAATCCAAGCTATGATTATTTAGTTATGAATTAAAGCATTTTAGCAAGTTATTTAAGCAAATTTAAACAAACAACATTTTAAACATGTTAAACATGGATGAAAGTTGGATATTATTAAACTAGATGAAATTGTAAGCAAGTTTCATATATAATTCATTTTAATCCGATGCACCAATTGTGAGTTATTATATGCATGTAGTTTAGGGGGTTTTCTGCAAAACTGTTGTCTCTGGAATAAAGGCAAAAACACAGACCTGAAAAAAAAATAGGAACTGGGCCGAATCTGGCCGGCCCAACAAGAGAAAAAAAATCAAGAGGAGGGGGCGCTCGGGGGCTGCTCACCTTGGGCCTGGCCCAGTCGGTGGGAGGAGGGAGGCCTGCAGGGGCGATGCTGGGCCGGGAGGCCTAGCGCTGGGCCTGGGTGCGATCTGTCACTGGTGCTCCAGGCAAATAGGGAGGCGGATCAACGCAGGGGCGCTCGTCCCCTTCCCTGGTTCGAACAAAGCAGAGGATGCGGGGGAACAGCGGCAAGGCAGCAGCGGAGGGCGGTGTCTAGCGCGATGTAGGTGAACTTGGCGCAACTCCGGTGAGCTGAGGACTCCGGCGGGACGGCAGGGATGGAGCGGACGAACGGATCTAGCCCTATGAATCCGATTTGACCAGAGGCGAGGCGAGGGGTGGAATGAGGAGAAGATGGGCTTCCGGTCCAGGCAGTCATGGTGGGGAGGCGCTCTGGCGAGGCAGGGGTCGACTGGAGATCGGGGATGGACTAGACCCTCGATTCCCAGTCAGATCCGGCGAGGACTTGGGGTCCAGGAGCCATGGCATCTTCGGGAGCTCCTGAGGTCATCCATGGCAGAGAGGGAGAGAGGTTAGAGAGGAAGAAAAATATGGCAGGGATGAGAGATAGGAGTACAGAGAGGATCGGAGGGACCTGGTCGAGGAGGGCCGGTGAGGTCCGGCCTGGCGGTGTTGGTTGGCTTGGTGGGAGGATCGGGAAGACATGGGATGTCCTGATTGGAGCGACAGGGAAAACGAGGTGGATCTTGTTTTCCCCGTCGCTCCAACAAGGAACAAACTTCAATCTTCACCTGCAACTAACAACGTTATAAGAGGGGCTGAGAAAAGCGGTAACATAGCCAAACAACGGTTTGCTAGGACAAGGTGGGTTAGAGGCTTGGTTCAACAATATGGGTGGCATGATAAGCAAGTGGTAGGTATCGCAGCATAGGCATAGCAAAAGAGCGAGCAACTAAGCAAGCAAAGATTGAAGTGATTTCGAGGGTATGGTCATCTTGCCTGAAATCCCGCAAGGAAGAAGAACGAGTCCATGAAGAAGATAAACGGACGTAGTCGAACGGATCCTCACACACACGACGTTATCGGAACCAACCCGAAGAAGAAACACCGGAAAGAAGCAAACAACATAGTAAACAACCACCAGATAAACATGGCAGGATGCACAACCAAGTATGATGCATGTCCGGTTTAAATGTTCATGGCATGACAAAGTGCAAAAGCAATTCTACATATTAAGTGGAGCTCAATATGCACGAGTTGCATATTGACGAAACACCACATCAATTATTTAGTTCTCTCTTGGTTAGGTACTCAACAATATTAAATGTTGTTTAAACATGGCAAGAGGTGATACATAATAAAACTACCTAACTAGGCAAGTTTAAATGAGGCCGGAACAACAAAACAACAAGTCCGGAAACTCCTCATATGCATAAATTAGATTTGATACTGTTCTGCCCTAAACAATATTTTAGAGTTGTTAAACATGCAAAGTAAATCGACCATGTTAAACTAGGCAAAATTCTACCCCATTTACATATAAGGTTTATTAAAATCCGAGCTACGGTTATTTAGTTATGAATTAAAGCATTTTAGCAAGTTATTTAAGCAAATTTAAACAAACAGCATTTTAAACATGTTAAACATGGATGAAAGTTGGATATTATTAAACTAGATGAAATTCTAATCAAGTTTCATATATAATTCGTTTGAATCCGATGCACCAATTGTGAGTTATTATATGCATGTAGTCTAGGGGGTTTTTGTGGAAAACTGTTGTCTCTGGAATAAAGGCAAAAATGCAGACCTGAAAAAAAACAGGAACTGGGCCGTATCTGGCCGGCCCAACAAGAGAAAAAAATCAAGAGGAGGGGGCGCTCGGGGGCTGCTCACCCTGGGCCTGGCCCAGTCGGTGGGAGGAGGGAGGCCTGCAGGGGCGATGCTGGGCCGGGAGGCCTAGCGCTGGGCCTGGGTGTGATCTGTCGCTGACGCTCCAGGCGAACAGGGAGGCGGGTCAACGCAGGGGCGCTCGTCCCCTTCCCTGGTTCGAACGAAGCAGAGGACGCGGGGGGACAGCGGCAAGGCAGCAGCGGAGGGCGGTGTCTAGCGCGATGTAGGCGAACTTGGCGCAACTCCAGCGAGCTGAGGACTCCAGCGGGACGGCAGGGATGGAGCGGACGAACGGATCCAGCCCTATGGAGCCGATTTTACCAGAGGCGAGGCGAGGGGTGGAACGAGGCGAAGATGGGCTTCCGGTCCAGGTAGTCATGGCGGGGAGGCGCTCCGGCGAGGCAGGGGTCGACTGGAGGTAGGGGATGGACTAGACCCTCCATTCCCAGTCAGATCCGGCGAGGACTTGGGGTCCTGGAGCCATGGCATCTTCAGGAGCTCCTGAGGTCATCCATGGCAGAGAGGGAGAGAGGTTAGAGAGGAAGAAAAATATGGTCGGGGAGGGCCGGTGAGGTCCGGCCTGGCGGTGTTGGTTGGCTCGGTGGGAGGATCGGGAAGACATGGGATGTCCTGATTGGAGCGACGGGGAAAACAAGGTGGATCTCGTGGCTGGCGGCGGGACAAGACTGATGGGACAAACTCCTTGATTTTAGGGTTAGGGGCTATATATAGCATGTCGGTGAAAGGAGAGGGATATGGATCATCGGATCGAAAACCTACGGACGAGAATAAATATGCTAAGGTGTACAATAAATAAAACGATGATATTTTGAAGATGTTTGGGGATGTTCCGGACCCAACGGTGAGGATTGTCCGGGTCGGGTTCGAGTAAGTTTCGGACACGCGCGAGGGGTCGATGCACTGTGCAAAGAGGGGTAGGCTGGCCTGGCGGTTGGCAGTGGACTGAGAGGAGAGAAGAGAAAGCGGCCCGGCAACAGTTTTCGGAGACCGAAAATGTCTGACGTTAGACCGACTATAATGCTGCTATAGTTATCCGTTGGGGCGTCAGACGAACTCCGAATGCGACGAAAATTGGCAGGCAGCCTACCTACAACAAAACAACACCACACACCAACTTTCATCCCATTCCAAGAACATTTTCCGGCCACTTCTAAAATACTATTTCGGACATGCCTCGGGTGCGTGCAAGTGTGTCTGGGCTCAGAACGGACAACGGAAGGAACGAGGAGACCGGGACGGATGCAAGTTTTGAAGACATGATGATGCAATGCACACGATGACATGATATGAAATGCATGACACGCAAGCAAAGACAAGGCAACAACAACGAATAACTGGAGGACACCTAGCACAACGGTCTTGGGGCGTTACAATTAGCTAGCAGTTTTTCTATCATACGCGAAGGAATTTCAAAGCAGACATTTTCATTTTCAGTAGGTTCAGTAGGTTGAGGAGCAACTCTTTGCTCTACTGGTCGGGGTGAAGATACCCCGAATAAGCCCCTCAAAGGATTACTTTCCTTAGTAACAAGTTCCAGTAAATTTCAGCACACTATATAAATTTTTCCTTACCAAATTCCACCTGCCAAAGGCGCTTCACTCCTCGGCAACAACGCTAGAAAAGAGTCTTGATGACCCACAAGTACAGGGGATCTATCATAGTCCTCTCGATAAGTAAGAGTGTCGAACCCAACGAGGAGCAGAAGGAAATGATAAGCGGTTTTCAGCAAGGTATTCTCTGCAAGCACTGAAATTATAGGTAACAGATAGTTTTGTGATAAGATAATTGGTAACGAGCAACAAGTAACAAAAGTAAATAAAGTGCAACAAGGTGGCCCAATCCTTTTTGTAGCAAAGGACAAGCCTGGAAAAACTCTTATATAGAGAAAAGCGCTCCCGAGGACACATGGGAATATCATCAAGCTAGGTTTCATCACGTTCATATGATTCGCGTTCGGTACTTTGATAATCTGATATGTGGGTGGACCGGTGCTTGGGTGCTGCCCTTACTTGGAAAAACATCCCACTTATGATTAACCTCTATTGCAAGCATCCACAACTAGAACAAAAGTATTAAGGTAAACCTAACCATAGCATGAAACATATGGATCCAAATCAGCCCCTTACGAAGCAACACATAAACTAATGTTTAAGCTTCTGTCACTCTAGCAACCCGTCATCTACTTATTACTTCCCAATGCCTTCCTCTAGGCCCAAATAATGGTGAAGTGTCATGTAGTCGACGTTCACATAACACCACTAGAGGAGAGACAACATACATCTCATCGAAATATTGAATGAATACCAAATTCACATGACTACTAATAGCAAGACTTCTCCCATGTCCTCGAGAACAAACATAACTACTCACAAAGCATATTCATGTTCATAATCAGAGGGGTATTAATATGCATATAGGATCTGAACATATGATCTTCCACCAAATAAACCAACTAGCATCAACTACAAAGGGTAATTAACACTACTAGCAACCCACAGGTAGCAATCCCGAACTTGGAGACAAGAATTGGATACAAGACATGAACTAGGGTTTTGAGAGGAGATGGTGCTGGTGAAGATGTTGATGGAGATTGCCCTCTCCCGACAAGAGGAGCATTGGTGATGACGATGGTGATGATTTCCCCCTCCCGGAGGGAAGTTTCCCCGGCAGAACAGCTTCGCCAGAGCCCTAGATTGGTTCTGCCTCGTGGCGGCGGAATCTTGTCCGGAAAGATGGCTTATGATTTTTTCCTCATCGAAAGACTCCATATAGCAGAAGATGGCCATCAGAGGGCCACCAGGGGGCCCATGAGGTAGGGGGGCGCGCCCAGGGGGTAGGGCGCGCACCCCACCCTCGTGGGCATGGTGTGGCCCCCCTGGTGAACTTCTTGCGCTCGGTATTTTTTATATATTCTGAAAATGACTTCCGTGAAGTTTTGGGACTTTGGGAGCTGTGCAGAATAGGTCTCTAATATTTGCTCCTTTTCTAGCCCAGAGTCCCAGCTGTCGGCGTTCTCCCTCTTTATGTAAACCTTGTAAAATAAGAGAGAATAGGCATAAGTATTGTGAAATAATGTGTAATAACAGTCCATAATGCAATAAATATCGATATAAAAGCATGATGCAAAATGGACGTATCATTTACCTTGTGCCAACACGCTATTAACATGGTTGTGATGTGGTATGATAGGGTGGTATCCTCTTTTGAATGATTCAAGTGGCTTGACTTGGCACATGTTCACGCATGTAGTTGAAACAAAATCAACATAGCCTTTATGATATTTATGTTCATGGTGCATTATATCCTACTCATGCTTGCATTTGGTGTTGATTAATTTTAATGCATGTTCATGACTGTTGTTGCTCTCTAGCTGGTCGCTTCCCAGTCTTTTGCTAGCCTTCACCTGTACTAAGCGGGAATACTGCTTGTGCATCTAGTCCCATAAACCCCAAAGTTATTCCATATGAGTCCACCATACCTACCTATATACGGTATCTACCTGCCGTTCCAAGTAAATTTGTATGTGCCAAACTAGGGCTGTCTGTATCTTCCATGTTAGGCGGGTTATTCTCAAGAGCAGTGGACTCTGCTCCTCACTCACGAGAAAATGGCTGGTCTCCGGGATGCCCAGTCCCATGCTTTATGCAAATCAAATCAAAATAATTGCAAACAAAACTCCCTCGGGACTATTGTTAGTTGGAGGCACTCGTTGTTTCGAGCAAGCCATGGATTGATGCTTGTTGGTGGAGGGGGAGTATAAACTTTACCATTCTGTTTGGGAACCGCCTATAATGTGTGTAGCATGGAAGAGATCGCCATCTCTTGGTTTTTATGTTGACAATGAAAGTATACCGCTCAAAATATTATTCACCTCTATTTCAAAATCGAGCTCTGGCACCTCTACAAATCCCTGCTTCCCTCTGCGAAGGGCCTATCTATCTACTTTTATTTTGAGTCATCATCCTCTTATTAAAAAGCACTAGTAGGAGAGAGTCAGTGTCATTTGCATTCATTACTGTTAGTTTACATTGATTATGACTTGACTGGATCTCTTTTACCATGAATTACAATGTCTAGTCAGTCATTGATCTTTAAAGGTGCTCTGCATTTATGTTTTGCAGTCTCAGAAAGGACTAGCGAGATACCATCTTGTTATATCATATTATGATTGTTTTGAGAAAGTGTTGTCATCCGAGATTTATTATTATTGCTCGCTAGTTGATTATGCCATTGATATGAGTAAACTAGAGACCTAAGAGTTATTGTGAATCTGGTTAGTTCAAAATCTTTGCTGAAAACTTGAATGCCGGCTTTACATATTTACAACAACAAGAGCAAACAAAGTTTGTAAAAGTTTTTCTTTACTTTCAGTTTATCAACTGAATTACTTGAGGACAAGCAAAGGTTTAAGCTTGGGGGAGTTGATACATCTTCGTTGTATCTATTCCAAACACTTTTGCCCTTGTTTTGGACTCTAACTTGCATGATTTGAATGGAACTAACCCGGACTGACACTGTTTTCAACAAAATTGCCATGGTGTTATTTATGTGTAGAAACAAAAGTTCTCGGAAGGACCTGAAACTCCATGAAGATTATTTTTGGAAATAATAAAAAATACTGGCAAAGGATCAAGGCCAGGGGCCCACACCCTAGCCACGAGGGTGGGGGCGCGTCCCCCTGCCTCGTGGGCCCTTGGAGCTCCACCGACCTCAACCCCAACTCCATATATTCGTGTTCGAGGAGAAAAAAATAAAGAAGAAGGATTCATCGTGTTTTATGATATGGAGCCATCGCAAAGCCCTAAACTCTCTCGGGAGGGCTGATCTGGAGTCCGTTCGGGGCTCCGGAGAGGGGAATCCGTCGCCATCGTCATCATCAACCTTCCTCCATCACCAATTTCATGATGCTCACCGTCGTGCGTGAGTAGTTCCATCGTAGGCTTGCTAGACGGTGATGGGTTGGATGAGATTTATCATGTAATCAAATTAGTTTGGTTAGGGTTTGATCCCTAGTATCCACTATGTTCTGAGATTGATGTTGCTATGACTTTGCTATGCTTAATGCTTGTCACTAGGGCTCGAGTGCCATGATTTCAGATTTGAACCTATTATGTTTTCATGAATATATGTGAGTTCTTGATCCTATCTTGCAAGTCTATAGTCACCTACTATGTGTTATGATCTGGCAACCCCGAGGTGACAATAATCGAGACCACTCCCGGTGATGACCGTAGATTGAGGACTTCATGTATTCACTATGTGTTAATGCTTTGGTCCGGTACTCTATTAAAAGGAGACCTTAATATCCCTTAGTTCCCACTAGGACCCCACTGCCACGGGAGGGTAGGACAAAAGATGTCATGCAAGTTATTTTCCATAAGCACGTATGACTATATTCGGAATACATGCCTACATTACATTGATGAATTCAAGCTAGTTCTCTGTCACCCTAGGTTATGACTGTTACATGATGAACCACATCCGGCATAATTCTCTATCACCGATCCATTGCCTACAAGCTTTCGACATACTGTTCTTCGCTTATTTACTTTTCTGTTGGTATTATTATCATCACCACAAAACACCAAAAATATTACTTTTGCTATCGTTACCTTTTGCTATCGTTACCACTACTATCATATTACTTTGCTACTAAACACTTTGTTGCAGATATTATGTTTCCAGATGTGGCTGAATTGACAACTCAGCTGCTAATACTTGAGAATATTCTTTGGCTCCCCTTGTGTCGAATCAATAAATTTGGGTTGAATACTATACCCTCGAAAACTATTCCAATCCCCTATACCTGTGGGTTATCAGGGTGCTCTGAGGAGACCACAACCCACCAGGGCGCGCCAGGAGGCCCAGGCGTGCCCTGGTGGGTTGTGCCCACCTCGGGTGCCCCCGAACCGCCTCTTTGCTCTATAAATACCCCAATATTCTATAAATCCTAGGGGAGTCAACGAAAATCAATTCCAGCCGCCATAGAGTCCAGATCCACCAGATCCAATCTAGACACCATCACGGATGGGGTTCACCACCTCCATTGGTGCCTCTCTGATGATGCGTGAGTAGTTCTTTGTAGACCTTCGGGTCCGTTATTAGTAGCTAGATGGCTTCCTCTCTCTTGTTTGATTCTTGGTAGAATGGTCTCTTGGAGATCCATATGATGTAACTCTTTTTGCGGTGTGTTTGTAGGGATCGGATGTACTTTGAGTTTATGATCAGATCTATCTTTTTATATCCATGAAAGTATTTGAGTTTCTTTGATCTCTTTTATGCATGATTGCTTATAGCCTCGTATTTCTTCTCCGATATTTGGGTTTGTTTGGCCAAGTTGATCTATTTATCTTGCAATGGGAAGAGGTGCTTTGTAGTGGGTTCGATCTTACGGTGCTTGATCCCAGTGATAGAAGGGGAACTGACACATATGTATCATTGCTACTAAGGATAAAATGATGGGGTCTATCTCTACATAGATAGATCTTGTCTACATCATGTCATCATTCTTATTGCATTACTTCGTTTCCCCATGAACTTAATACACTAGATGCATGCTGGATAGCGGTCGATGTGTGGAGTAATAGTAGTAGATGCAGGCAGGAGTCGGTCTACTAATCTTGGATGTGGTTCCTATGTAATGATCATTGCCTGGATATCGTCATGAGTATTTGAAGTTCTATCAATTGCCCAACAGTAATTTTTTACCCACCATTTGCTATTTTTCTCGAGAGAAGCCACTAGTGAAACCTACGGTCCCCGGGTCTCTTTCTCATATTATTTGCCTTTGCGGTCTATTTTATTTGCCTTTTATTTTCAGATCTATTTAATCCAAAAATAAAAAAAATTCCTTTCTGCAATTTATTTTATTTGGCGTTTGATCTGTCGATATTTACAGCTCTCTCGTGTCCGTTTGCCCATCTTGGGGCGCCGCTACCCGAAAGGGATTGACAACCCCTTTTACACATCGGGTTGCGAGTAGTTGTTATTTGTGTGCAGGTGTTGTTTACGTTGTGTTGCTTGGTTCTCCTACTGGTTCGATAACCTTGGTTTCACATCGGAGGGAAAAACCTACCGCCGATGTGTCGCATCACCCTTCCTCTTTGTGGAAATACCGACGTAGCTTCAAGCAACATCAGTCTACATCAAGCCTACCAAGTACCATCATAAACTCTCATCTCTTGCATTACATTATTTGTCATTTGCCCCTCGTTTTCAGATAAATACAAACAGATTTTACTTTTTATTCTCCCTTCTTTCATTCGTGTTTTCGTTTGCCTTTTGCTTGTTGGTGTGTTAGATTGCTTTTTTTTGTCACGATGACTCAAGAGGATACCAAGTTGTGTGACTTTTCCAATACCAATAGTGATGATTTTATTAGTACTTGATGACCTACAAGTATAGGGGATCTATCATAGTGTGTCAAACCCAATGAGGAGCAGAAGGAAATGGTAAGTGGTTTTCAGCAAGGTATTCTCTGCAAGCACTAAAATTATCGGTAACAGATAGTTTTATGATATGGAAAATTATAACGGGTAACAAGTAAATAAAGTAACTAAGATGCAGCAAGGTGGCCCAATCCTTTTTGTAGCAAAGGACAAGCCTGGACAAACTCTTATATAAAGCAAAGCGCTCCTAAGGACACATGGGATTTGTTATCAAGTTAGGTTTCATCATGCTCATATGATCCGCGTTCGTTACTTTGATAATTTGATATGTGGGTGGACCAGTGCTTGGGTGCTGCCCTTCCTTGGACAAGCCTCCCACTTATGATTAACCCCTATCGCAAGCATCCGCAACTACAAAAGAAGAATTAAGGTAAACCTATCCATAGCACATGAAACATATGGATCCAAATCAGCCCCTTACGAAGCAACACATAAACTAGGGTTTAAGCTTCTGTCACTTTAGCAACCCATCATCTACTTATTACTTCCAAATGCCTTCCCCTAGGCCCAAATAATGGTGAAGTGTCATGTAGTTGATGTTCACATAACACCACTAGAGGAGAGAGAACATACATCTCATCAAAATATCGAACGAATACCAAATTCACATGATTACTTATAACAAGACTTCTCCCATGTCCTCAGCAACAAACGTAACTACTCACAAACATATTTATGATCAAGATTAGAGGATTATTAATTATAATTAAGGATCTGAAAATATAATCTTCCACCGGATAAACCAACTAGCATCAACTACAAGGGGTAATCAACACTACTACGAACCCACAGGTACCAATATGAGGTTTTGGGACCAAGATCAAATACATGAGATGAACTAGGCATTACTAGGGAAAGCCTAGCAGCAGCGCGGGGTTTAGGTATAGCAGTAGCGTGGGTCCCGCGCTACTGATACAACGCTACAACTAACCTGTAGCAGCAGCGTGTGTCTGCCCGCGCTACTGCTATACAAGCGTAGCAGCAATGAGCAGTATGAAAGCGCGCTACTGCTAATAGCTCTAGCGCACTTTATTAGGCCGCGCTATTGCTAGTGGCACGCTGCTGCTAACTTTTCTCCACTCGCTAGTGTAATTTTATTAGTTTTTGTTTTTTTCTGCATATTGGTTTTGTATTTGAACAGGCTTTATACAAGAATCATTAACACATACAAATGTCATCATGATACACATACAAATGGTTGCGAGAACACAAATGTAATCATAGCATATACATACAAATAGTCTCATCATAATCATCATCCAACACAAAGTGGTCTCTCGTCATCATCTCAAAAATAGTGATACATGCAAATCTCGAATACTTGAAACTACAACATCATCCATCTAAACAAAGATATACGCGAGAAGTGCTATCACTATGAGTGATAGCGGAACTATGCAGTACATGAGGCAGCGGTTATGAGGCCTCTCTCGCGCTAGCGTGTAACTCAAGTATCTAGCTTGTGCTTCTTGTCTGCTTTTGAAGCCTTTATGGCTGGCGCCCGAGACCCCCTCCACTTGCGCTTGACACTCATACCACTCATCATACACTCCCGGAACCTTCCCTTCGTACACGACATAGCACCCCTTCGCCATCAAGAATCTAGGTACCTGTTAGAGATGCATCTTCATCAAGAGAATGTATGATCATATGCAACAAAATATACTAGAGCAACACGAAAAGGAATGGGTTAGCAACTAGATGCAACATATAGTACACAAACTAATTAACTAGAGGTGTGCATGTCATCGTACCCAAACTAACAAAGTAGCGTTACGCAAGTTCGGAAGGGACCGTGGACATCACAAAGTTTAATCACTACAGAAAGTATACAAGTTCAACCAACACATATCATCATCATCGGCATTGTAAATCACTAGAAGTTCCATCCTTCCATATCATCAAGGATGGACCCTAGCTTCTTGAACGACGTGAGGTCAAGACATTGCATGCCTATGCGAGTTCAGACGTCAGCTCGCGATATAGGGCCGTGGTGGAACATCTCTCATCGACGACTTCTTTCATGATGATCATCTAAATATCCCTTTGGATGCGAAAGAAGTCATCTCTAAGTTTATAATCCGCTTCTCCATGAGATTCTACCCACTTGCGGATATGATCATCATTTCTGGTTGTCATACGAAGCTTTTGGTGATCCGTGTTGAACTCAATCATGAGATGGAGGAGGTAGAACCCATCTTTCTTGCTTGGTTTTGGGACATGGATGCAACATAAGTTAGTTTTATGCAAGAAACCCAACTTCTTGTTCCTTTGTTTCCTGATCTGCAGGTGGCCACCCCTAATGTTGAAGCCTTGGAGAGCATCATCTAGAATATTCATTATGTGGGTGTACTCCTTCTTCTCGTAGTCTCTGGTAGGGTCGAAATACACGGCATGGGAGACTCGCGGGTAAAGAACAATAAGGATGGCATGCCCGTTGCTGTGGGGAAAAGACACCTCAAATTATTCTCCATATGAGCGAGAAGGAATGATTGAAATGTACGAAAGGGTTGTCCGGAACTAACTTACTTTGGATGATAAGGCAGGAGGACAATTTCTTGGTCCTTATTCTGTACCATGAAGTTTTGGAGGTACTCCCTAGCAGTTTCATGCTCAGAGTCGCCGAGACTCAAGAAAGACTCGTGCATGTAGTACGGATCCGCCACATAGATTTGCGAAACATCTTCTCTCTTCATGACGGAGCTCATATGTATCGCAAAAAGGCGGACGACTGTAAAATCGAGCCGCCTTGTCAGAAACATCTCAATGCTATGGTGAAACCACAGGCAGAACACCTCCGTGGGCCGTGTGTTGATGTAGCACTTCCCCTCAGGCACACGAGCTGCGTATGTCGGATATCATGGATCCTTCAAGGCTAGTAGGCTTTTCTCAGTCGACATCACATGGTTGTGCAGTCTCCTGAGATCCCCTAATAGTGCCTCCAGCGGTTTCGGCGGTAGCATTGGCTCACCCATGAGATGGAACATGGCCGCACCTTTCACGGGTACACACTCTTCAGAATCCACCGTCTGGCTGCTATGTGCTCTGGCTTGTTTGGAGGCAGCTATCTTCCCCGGTCTCTTCCTCTCCCTTTTCTTGGGCACACCTTCCAGACCCTTCCTTAACCCCTGCCCCAGTGTTGCCGGGCTAAGCAGTGTACGACCCCCGGCTAGTTGAGCCTCTGTTGAGGCCGCATCTTCAGGCGTGTCCTGCAAGATTTCATGAAGAGAGACTTCTTGCAATCCCTGCTGTGACATTCCTGCCCGGGCAGATCATCCATATCCTCATTAGCATGCTGATAGCCCGATTCGTCATATGGTTGACTCATCATATCTAAGTCACCCTCATACGCGCATGTATTGAGGAAACCCATTGGGTCCTCCATCTCCTCCGTATCATCATCCATTCTCTGTTCTGCAGGACCGGTTACATCAGCCAGTACTATTGCACCCCCTTCATCACGTCGTCCGCCGCTCTCACCCGGCACTAGAGGAGCTGGTAATTGCATAGGCGCGGTGGTGGTCTCCATACATGCTTGTTAATGTGTGGCTATTGGTGTGCTCTCGGCCGGCTCCAAGCGAAGAAGATTCTTCGACCATAGAAACACTCAACCCTTGCAGCTTCCAAACCATGGCGGGGTCTCGTCATCCTCCCCCCTATGCATAATGGAGGAGGCAAATCCTTGTGCCCCGATGTCACACTCGACAACGTAACCCTAAAGTGTCCAGCGGGCATCGGCTGGTTGTGGAATGTGAGATCCAAGGGCTTCCTTATCGCCCCCTTTCCCACATCCACCTTATGGCCTTTGATCAAGTAGAGTACGGTGCACGTGGTTTCGTCGGCCTGCAAACACATGTCTGCGATGTAAAACATCCGAAAGGCAATGACAATGGAATATTCTAGATATATATGTTTGTGTGAGATGTAATTACCGCGAGGGCGTCGAGCTCGGCCAAAGACGAAGGTCCGCCTAGGGCGCCAGAGACTGAGGACGGGCTGCTATGAGTGGGTGCGGGTGCGAGAGGAGGCCCAGTTGCGTGACCAAGTGATGGTGCGTTGGTGGTGTTGTTCACGGAGTTGCTCACGACGAAATTGGGCAACGGGAAATCATGTACCGTCTTGTTTAGATTTTCCTTCATCCAGTTGATGATTGCCGGGACCAAGTTAGTAGCGAAATCATTTCTCCAGGCAGTTATAGTTGCATTGACTGCCTACTATAATAACTCATTTTTATCCTCGGCTATATTTTTCGCGTCCTCGGCTGCTTTTTTCTCAAACGCAAGCTTCACCTTCTCGTCGATGTCCGCCTAACTAAACTTCCTTTTCTACTTCTTGGCCTTCGAGCCCTTGTTGTAAAACACCTTCCACATGGCGTCGTCTCCGGCACCGTGCACACGACCATATTGCGGCCGATGGCCCAAAGGGAGTCCCTTAAGTTTGTTCAAGGCCCAGTTGAGAGGGGTGTCCCACTTGGGCCTCATCGGAGAAGTTGGGCTTTCGGCTGCAAGCAATTGTTGCTTCTCCTGCAGAAGGAACGTGAACCGTTTAGAAATGTGTAGTCGACTAGATCTGGAGCTAAATGTAAGGTGGTAAAATAATAATTACCAGTAGGCTAATCAATCTCCTCGTGATCTGGTCCATGTAAAAAACCTTCTTTTCCTTGTCCCACTTGTAGCGGGCCCTGCTGAAGTCACGCTCCAAGAGGTTGGTGAGCTTCGTGAAGGGGTCTGGGAGACCCGCGGCTTCATGTTCCATGTCCTCCTTATCACATATGGGCCTTTTACCGAGGTAGCCACGGCTTTCGAGGCGATGCTTCCCCGTGTTCCTTTGCTGAAGGCTCTTGAATTTCGCAGCCTTAGCCTTGGCTGCCTCTATAGCGCAAGTGTCCTTGAACTTTTCGAACTCCTCTTCCGTAAGTGTTGGATTTTCCTCCAGAATCTTGTACAGGGGTTCCTCAGCCTCAATATCTTGTTATACCCTCCCTTTCCAGGAGGCCAAATCATTGCTAAACATGCCCATGGCATGATTGTTAATCTTTTTCATCTTTGGATCATCCCACGGTTGTTCTATGTTATCATCCCAGTCGGGGAACTTGAATCTCTTGTGCAACTTTGTCGGGTGCAACTGCCTCAAATGTTCTTTACTCCTTAATTCATCGTCGTTGATGCTCAAGCATTCCCGTAGGATGCATCCTACTTGGTTCCCATAGCACTTGCGAGGTTCTTCCGGCTCTGATGGCTCAAACTTGCCAGGTGCCATCTTTGTGATCACCAGTCGTCTAATGCCTTGTTTGTTAGGTTTTCGTATCCTCTGCTTCTTCTACATCTTCTTTTCGGTAGTGGCATCGGCGCCGGTACCTTCCCCGCCGGTATCTTCCCCGCCGGTCTCGGCGCCGCCATCAGTGCCGGCGCCGTCGGTGTCGATGTCGGCGTCAGTACCATCATCGAGTCTGACCTGCAAACCTTGACGTTGCTTAGCAGACAAAAAGTCGAGGTACTCTTGTTCACCCTCATAATCCGTCTCGTCTGCATCTTGGTCAGAAGGCTTGGTTTCTTCGTTGTTCGACATTGTTTCCTATGATTAAGTCTCCTCGTTTAATTCTAAAACTATGAAAATAATGAGAAATGGCCTAAAAAAGATCTATGTTTCCTAGAATGTCATTTCCCAGCCACTCCCGACACTCGATATGCCTACTATCTAGCACAAGTCATGCCAAAATTCACGGAAAATTTTGGCATGACGTTTGCTAAAAAATGGACATATCGAGCACCTGAAATTCACCGGAACGGAAATGAATCAACATTCCGGCGTAACATAGGCCACTCGGATCATTTACCCTGCACATAATCTCATTTTCCAGATATGACATGTCCAAAACATCACATGTGCAAATGACATGTCCAAATTCAAAATATGACATGTCCAAAACATCACATGTCCACATATCACATGTCCACTTCAAATTTGCATATAAAAGGAAGAAAAATATAGAACTTGAAGAAAAATGCAAGACGTCATAACAATATTTGAAAGTAAAATTCAGCCTACCTAAATTTGCTTTAAGAAGGGATGTTGATTTGGACAATTTCTTAAACTAATTCTGTTTTTTTTAAATACTAATTCTAATTAACTAACTAAATTCATAACTAAATAAATAACCTAATTAACCTACTGCCCTAACTAAAACCTAATTAAATTAACCAAAGAACCCCAGCTAGCAAAGAGCGGAGGAGTGGGGGGGCTTACAGAGGGTGCAGGCCCGACGATGGCCGAGGTTGGTCGGGGCCGGGGTCGGAGTCGGGGTCGAGCGTCAGGGGCGGGGGCGAGCACCAGAGCCGGGCTCAGGGTCGGGGCTGAGGGCGAGCGCAGGGGCGCGGCGAGGGCAGGGCTCCGGCAGCGTGACGGGGGAAGAGAGAGTGGGGATTTGGGGGGAAAGTGGCGGGATGAAGCAGAGAGAGAAGGATTTTGGGGTTTAAGTGGACATAGCAGTAGCACGTTTAAACCAAACGCGCTACTGCTATTACAGGTAGCTATAGCGGTTTTATAAAGAAACCACTACTGCTTCTTTGACTAGCTGTAGCTCTTTTTCAGAAAAGTGCTATTGCTATAACTAGTACCTATAGCAGTTTTCCTATTTGTTTTCTTCTATTTTATTTTCATTTATTTTCTCTCACTTTTATTTTCTTTTTTTTGAGAGCAGTGAACGAAGGGGAGGCGATATATATTGCATCATTTGACGGTTAAGTATGTATAAAAAATAGGAACATATATGTTACATCATTGGACCCATGCATAATGGCTAAGTGTGTATACATAATAGGAACATATATATTACATCATTTGACCGATAACATATGGTTCCTCGGCATTGACGTCTTCATTTTTGAGTGTGCTTCTTTCCCTTCTTGTTCGTTGAAGAATAATTGAGCCCCTCATTGTGACTTTTCCTTTTCCATGGAGTACGATTTTTCTTAGGTAATGTAGTATTGATTCTTCTTTTGACGTATACTTCATCGTCATCGTCATCTTCCCTCATTGGGTTGCCGTACTGGTCATAGTCTTCCTAGTTGGCGACTCCATCCATTCCAATGATGTTCCTTTTGCCTCTCCTCATGACAACACGGCTGGGATTGCGCGGGTCGGGTATGAAGAAGCATTGTGTCACATGCTTAGCGTGTACCCATGGCTCGTTTTTTGCAATAGCGTTCACGGTAGCGCTCTTGGCGTTGGGTATAGTCATGGTAGTGAAATACCGGTTTTCTCTTTTGACATTCTTAGCCCATCTGACACGGAACATCGTCGTGTTGTGCAGTCCAGAGTAGTCAAGCTCCCAGATCTCACTACAAAAAAAAGACACATCCGTGACATTTTGGGCCGAACGAAATTTTTTCCTGTCATACATATGACACTTCTATGATGATAATTGTGACAAAACCCGGTATCATCATAGATGTGGTGGGATCCTACTTCTATGACAAAAAATCATGAAAGAAAATGGGCTTTTCGTCCTGGGCGTGCCAGAGACGCAGCTGCATGACATTCTTTGGGCCGTCCATGACGGAAAAAACCATGGTAGAAGCGAGGGGAGGAAAATTTCGGGGAGTTCCCAGTTATGGTGGGAGGTCGGGGCCGAGCGATGCGTGTTTCTCTCGTACACGTACGTGCGTGTGTGCGAGGCG
Organism: Triticum dicoccoides; assembly: GCF_002162155.2. Taxonomy (NCBI): domain Eukaryota; kingdom Viridiplantae; phylum Streptophyta; class Magnoliopsida; order Poales; family Poaceae; genus Triticum; species Triticum dicoccoides. The sequence continues at coordinate 111,278,913 of NC_041384.1, read as the reverse complement.
TTGGCTCTAACTGATCCCGAGCGACGCGTTGGGCTCTAAGTGAACCCGAGCGACTTGCACTGCAGGCTACACGTTACTGAACCCGAGGGATCGATCGATGGCTGTTAACTGAACCCGATCGATGACTGCTGCTAACTGAAGCCAATCGATGGGATGAACAGTGAGCGTTGCGGGGGGTTTGGATGAACAGTGAGCGGTGGCATTGCCTCTGGATGAACAGGACCCCGTGGTGTGGTGGAGGGCTGGATGAACAGTAGGCGGTGGAGGGGTGCCCGTGGAGGGGTGGATGAACAGGATCCCGTGGTGTGGAGGGCTGGATGAATAGTAGACGGTGGAGGGGTGGTTGAACAGGACCCTGTGGTGTGGAGGGCTGGATGAACAGTAGACGATGGAGGGGTGCCCGTGGAGGGGTGGTTGAATAGGACCCCGTGGTGTGGAGGGCTGGATGAACAGTAGACGGTGGAGGGGTGGTTGAACAGTAGCCGGTGGAGTAGTGCGCGGTGGAGGCTGGATGAACAGGAGCCCATGGAGGCTGGAGGAGGTCGACGGTGGAGATGAACAGTATCATGTGGAGTCCCGTTTTGCGGTACGCCACACCCCTCCCGATGAACAGGACCCCCATTTTGACCGTAGCGCTCCAACACAAGTCCGTTTCCTCCGTTTTGCGGTATGCCACACCCCTCCCGATCAACAGGACCCCCGTTTCGACCGTAGGAGGTCCGTTTCCTCCGTTTTGCGGTACGCCAGACCCCTCCCGATGAACAGGATCCCGTTTCGAACGTGGCCGGTCGAACACAAGGCTGTTTCCTCTGTTCTATGGTACGCTAGGCCTCGTTTCCATCGCCTATTCCGTCCAAGCCCTCCTGATGAACACGACGCATTTCGTTGCCTCCCCATGAACACGACGCATTCCGTTGCCTCCCCATGAACACGACGACGACGCTGTTTCTCCGTTCCAACCCAGCAATGTAGACGAGCCCTGGCCATACGTATGCGCGAGTAGGCGTTCGAGACCCCGCCCGTATGTACACATACGTGGCTGTATTTTCTTTCTTGCACCCTGGCCGCTGTACATACGTGTACATGCTACGTGCGCGCCTCTACTATGACACGTGCGCGCCTCTACTATGACACGTGCGCGCCTCTACATCGACCAGCATGTACATACACGACCAGAATGACAACGCTACATACGCTTCGACCAGGTGGGTCCCGACTGTTAGGCACTTCCTTGCCTGCGAAGATGTAGCTGGTGGGTCCCAGCAGTCAGGGGGGCGAAATACGGTGGCCCGTCCGGTGGGTCCCCGCTGTCAGGTGGAGGAATAATTATTGTGCACGTAATAAGGAGGCACATCCTTACTGCGGCCGTGGACCCAGCTGTCAGCCTCTCCACGTACAGTCCACGTCCGATGGAAGCCGTTCCTTGACCATGTTGACCACGCCGCGCCGAGAGCACCAGGGCGGTGGATGACGGCGAGGCCTAGGAAGGGGACGATGCGGAGCCGGGGAAGATGCGGTAGTGGATGCCCACGCGTAGAGGAGTATGAGGGCACTAGTTCGCTGCGGTGTGAGGCTGCCGTCGCGGCAGAGTAAAAGGGGGTGTGGGTGAGTAGAGGGATGGCCTGGCTAGCGGTGGGAGTAGTAGGGTGCGGTGAGGCCTCCGCGGCATCACAGTCGGCCACGAGAGGCAGGAGCACGAGGCACGACCGACGCTGGTTTGGGCAGCTGGAGCAAGAAGAACAGAGGTTGAAGAAGCACTACGGCCGTTGGATGGATATCATACGGTCACTGGAGCTAGAATCATGCATATTGACTAAGTTGACAAAGCCCTCCGTCCCCGTCAACTTAGTAGGCCCACAAGTCAGCCGGCCACTATACTGGGTCCCAGCTAATAGGGGGAGTATTCATCTTTTTGTGCGTAATAAGGAGGCACTTCCTTGCGTGCGAAGATATAGCTGGTGGGTCCGAGCTGTCAGTGGCGGTAACGTTTTTCGCGAAATACAGAGGCCCTTTCGGTGGGTCCCTGATGTCAGGTGGAGGAATCATTATTTTGCGCGTAATATGGAGGCATTTCCTTGCGTGCGGCCGTGGACCCAGCTGTCGGCCTCTCCACGTACAGTCCACTTCAGATGCATGTTGGTCATTGACCACGTTGACCAGGCCGCGCCAAGAGCACCAGGACGGTGGACGATGGCGAGGCCTAGGAAGGGAACGACACGGAGGCAGGGAAGACTCGGCAGTTGTTTCCCACGCAGAGGGGAGTACGACTGTACGTGGGTTTACTGGTTCGTCTGCCGTCATCGGAGAATAACAGCAGGTGTGGGTGAGTAGAGGGATGGCTAGGCCAGCGATGGGAGTACGATGGGGCGGTGAGGCCTGCGCGGCAGCATAGCCAGCCACGGGGAGGAGGGAGCAGGCAGTCCTGTCGGCGCTTGTTTGAGTGGCTAGAGCAGGAAGAGCAGAGATTGAAGAAGCACGACGACCGTTGGATGGACATCCAACAGTCACTGCTTGTGCATCAACCTTTTTTTAGGAAAGCCTCAAATCTGTGGAAAACAGCATACAGCCCATCTGCCATTATTTCTAATAATTTACAACCCATTTGCTAATTATTAAGGTTTTTTTGGAGCCCATATTCTTTTTGTTAGCATTACAGCCCAAATTGTGGCCACGGTTAAAAAATTATACGAAATTTTGCATATTTTGGTCCGGTCCGAACTGTTTTTAATCCTGGAATTTTGACTCACATTCAAACTGATTTTAAAAATAAATGTATATCAATATAAAATCCAACAAATTCTCCACGCATAAAAATTAATGGAATTTAAAATCTTGAAATGAAAAAAAAAGATATTTGAAACTAATTGCCGGTTTGATGTGTTTTAAAAATGTACAGCCCATTTCTCATTACTGATGGGCGATTTTCTCGGCCAGCCGAATGAAAGCTCTCCTCGTCTTGAAAGATTTGCTGCCCAAGAGGCCTGACAAAGTGACTTACTTGGCAAATCACAAAAAAAAACTGGGCTGTGGCCGTGGACCCAGCTGTCAGCCTCTCCACGTACAGTACTCTTCCGATGGAAGTTATTCCTTGACCACGTTGACCACGCTGCGCGGAGAGCACCACGGCGGTGGACGACGGCGAGGCCTAGGAAGGGGACGATGCGGAGCCGGGGAAGACGCGGTAGTGGAAGCCCGCGCGGAGAGGAGTACGCGGGTTCACTGGTTCAACTGCGGTGTGAGGCTGCCGTCGCCGCAGGGCCTGGCCAGCAGTGGGAATAGTAGGGGCGGTGAGGCCTCCGCGGCAGCACAGCCGGCCACGGAAGGCAAGAGCATGCGGCACGACCGGCTGGAGCAAGAAGACCAGAGGTTGAAGAAGCACTACGACCGTTGGATGGACATCGTACGGTCACTGGAGCTAGAATCATTCATATTGACTAAGTTGACAAAGCCCTCCGTCCCCGTCAACTTTGTTGGCCCACAAGTCATCCTTCCACTATGGTGGGTCCCAGCTAGCAGGGGGTATTCATTTTTTGTGCGTAATAAGGAGGCACTTCCTTGCGTGTGAAGATATAGCTGGTGGGTCCGACATGTCAGCGGGGGGAACATTTTTTTCACGAAATACAGAGGCCCTTCCGGTGGGTTCCAGCTGTCAGGTGGAGGAATCATTATTTTGCGCGTACAGTCCACGGCCGATGGATGTTGTTCGTTTACCAAGTTGACCAGGCCACGCTGAGAGCACCATGGCGGTGGACGACGGCGAGGCCTAGGAAGGGAACGACACGGAGCCGGGGAAGACTCGGCAATGGTTGCCCACGCGGTGGGGAGTACGAGGGTTTACTGGTCCGGTTGCCGTCGCCGGAAAATAACAGGAGGTGTGGGTGAGTAGAGGAATGACCTGCCCAGCAATGAAGTAGGGTGGGCGGTGCGGCCTGTGCGGCAACACAGCCGGCCACGGGAGGCGGGAGCAGGCAGTCCCACTGGAGCTGGTTTGGGCAGCTGGAGCAACAAGATCAGATATTGAAGAAGCAGCACGACCGTTGGATTAATATCCAAAGGTCACTGCTGCTAGAATCGTTTGTGGACTAAGTTGACAAAGCCAAATTACACGTCAACCTAGTAGACCCACAAGTCAGCCTCCAAATCTGTCCCAAACAGCATACAACCCGAAATTTCTAGCCAGATTCAAATTAATTTTAAATCTAAATATACCTTAATTTAAATTCAATGAAATTTTACCCGCACAAAAACAATGAAATTTAAAATATCAAAATCCGAAAGAAAACAGTATTTTTGAACTAATTATCTGTTTGCTGTATTTTTTCATTTTATAGCCCATTTATTATTACTTATAGCCCATTTCTTATTACTTATAGCCCATTTCTTATTACTTATAGCCCATTTTCTGGGCAAAATGCGTCCCTCCTCATCTTGAAAGATTTCCGGCCCATCAGGGCATAGAAAAGCAAGTAGGCCTACGTTGGTTATTCTGCAAAAAACAAAATAACTGGCTAGCAATTTTCAGAAAGAAAAAAAATAAACTGGGCTAGTGATGTGCTAAACATATGAAATAAAAGCCTGCGCAAGATGGGCCACGGGTCCCGCACAACCCAGTTGATACCCTTCTCCATCCCAAAAAAACAAAATTACTGCGCGCGCTGCTGTGTCCCTACTATCATCCTCACCATGTACAGTCATCTCCTTATTCCTCTCGGTTGTTGACCATGTTCACAACAACGGAGGGCCGCCGCGACGAGCAAACCAAGGCGGAGGACGATGGTGAGGCCTTGGACGGGAACGAACAGGAGCCGGGGCAGATCACAGCCAGCCGTGGGAGGCGGGAGCAGGCGGTCCCGCCGGTGCTAGTTTGGCTTTGGCGGCTCAAGGAAGAAGAGACTGAAGAAACACGATAGACGTTGAATGTCAATCCAACGGTCAAGGTTGGCACAATCATTTTGTTGACTATGCGGACACCAAGTAGCATACTTTTTTATATATGGGAAGAAAACTGCGAGGAAAATGCGTTCGTCTACCATCCTCCTCACAGAGAACGTTCGCCACATAAGTGACTAGCACCCTTGGTTTTCAATCGAGAAGTCTTGGGTTCGAGTCCCAGGAACTCTCAATTTTGTCCTCCTTCATTCCTCGCAAAAAAAGGGAAAGAAAATCAAAGACTTGGGAAGGCGTACAGAACAAGCTAGTGTACCAGTAATGAGACGTTGCCGAGTTTTAGAAAAAAAGAAAGACGTGCTCCTGTAGCTGGTTCGAATCCAAACCTAGACAATGACTGTATATGGTGCTATGCTACTCTGCAAGTAATGAAACTGACATATCAAACGTTCGCTTCTCCCCTTCTCTACTTACTCTGCCTAGCATCAGAAGCTCTGGCCGCAGCAACCATGTCCGCTGGCTGCTCGTCCACCTGCTCTTCAGTAGGCAACAACCAGATATGTGCCAAGTTGCAACCCGTACCATCACCTGTGAGTCTCATCACACCCTCGCCGGCACGCGCACCGCAGCCGATTGCTCATCGCAACCCGCTGACGTTGGTGTGGTGCCAGTGCTACAAATCACGCAGTCATCCGTCGCGTCTCAACCACAATCCGCAACCCTAGCCGAGTCTTCTACAAATTCCCGAATCATGGGGTAATAATATGTTTAAGTCTTGTTCTGCTGCTTTGAGTTGCTGATTTTTTTAATAGTTTGGTTGATGATCTACCAATTTGATTCGTGCAGAAAAGGGAAGATTCGTGTGATTTGTATTTCTGGGAAGTTGCTAATGTGGGGGAATGCAACTACGCCGATTATTTGGTTAGCTGAGGAATCCCAATACCAGCAGGTTGGGGTGTTGCACAAGTAACCGAAGGAACGACAGAAGAGGAAGATGCAGAGCAGAAGCTTAAAGATGCAGTTCCTCTGATCATGGCCAAGCAACAGCTGCTGAATGGCCTTGACAGCAATTAGGAGATGAAAGAGCCTGTGAAGATAATGGGCAAAATCGATGTGCTCTGTAGGATGATTGTCTTTTTATTTCCAGTGTATGTAGCACTCGTGATGCATTCAGTGGCTACGACATGAGCACTTTGCTGAAACTAGTAATGAATGAAACTTGTGTAGCAGGCTGGGCGTAGTGTTGTGAACATCTAATGATTTCTATTAACGGAAATTAGGGGGTATCCCCTTTTGCTCATATAAATAAATAAATAGCAGATGCCCTGTCGGGTCAGCTTTGTTCTCATTCGAAGATGTCGAGCAAATTGCAGTCCAACAGCAAACTATGTCATCAAATTCAAGTTTCACAGCCAAATATGAGTACAATTAAACAACAATATCATCATGTTTTAGTTGTAATACAATCACCAAACACAAATCAGCATACATAACAAGTGATGTTCTCATAGCAAAATACTAAACAACATGTTCATCAGGTTTCAGTTGTCATAGCAAACACAATAAAAAACGTCTTCTGACAAGCAAATACGACAAAAGCAATGTAATCATCATCCGCAGGAGCAGCGTCAACATCTTCGCCATGTGTATCAGTCTGAATCGTAATTCCCCATGGTGTCATCTTCTTCTTCGTCCTCAACGTCCTCGAACGTTGGCTTCTTCTTGATCAACTCTTGTATGTCCACAGCACGACAGGCAATATTTTCGTCGGCGTCATTGACGTGATGGTTCTCAAAGATATTAGGAACTCTGTGTTATCTTGTACATCAGGAGCAGTGTAAGCAACATCTTGTTGCAACTTCATTAAACGAATTCCTCTGCCAAGCCTTTGCAATACTCTCCAGTCATCGCTACGTGCAAATGTGTCTTCCAAGAAAAATATCTGTGTTGCTTGATTTGCCAAAATAAAAGGCTCGTTGGTCTGGTACGTCGCCTTGACATTGATGGATTTGAAATAATCATCAGCTCTGGGTTTTGCGATCCTGGGAAACAGGTTATACCAACGACAGCACAACAGAACCACACACCGATTATCCTCAAAACTGGAGATATACTGCAACTGAATAATGTCTGTTATGTTAGCATACATTTCAGTTATCTCTTTGTCATACGTATCTATGCTCATGATGGCACTGTTTTGTGTCTTCCTGCCTTCGTCTCGTGCAAGGGTGTTGTAGCGCACATCTCCAACAATGCAAGATTCATAATGTCTTACCCGAGTATCAGGACCCATTGCTAGTGAGTAAAGGGCATCATCAACTGCCTGCCCATCCTCCCACATCTTCTTAACCTATGGTTAGAAAATAGACAAGCTGATCATCTTATGTACTCAATATATTAGAAAAACTGACAGTACACTTCAAAAGCTTACATGGTTCTTGAACCATTTCGCAAATCCTGCCATAACCAGTTTGTCAATGTTTCTTGGATTTTGCGGCAGTAACTCCTCTTTGTAGATGCTGCACAACATAGTGATCGCGTCAAACATCTAAATATATAAGAATGTGATGTAAGTTTAGTAGATTATGATGTATAAGCTGCAGTACTGCACTTACTTGATATAAGGTAGTATCTCAGGACAGTTATTCAACACATACCAAAACATTTTGTCCAAATCTTTAGGTTTGTCCTCTTGTCGACTCTTCCCTGTAACTCGAATAGAATAATCGAAAACATTGAGCCCGGGATTGTCTTCACCCACCTCTTTGCTAAGCTGATCAGTTATTTCAATGTATTTTGAGCAGAATGTCAACGCTTCTGTAGCAATGTAGGCCTATGCAATGGAACCTTCGGGTCTAGCTCTGTTCCTAACATAGCCCTTGAAAAGTGCCTAGCCGCCTTTAAATAGGGTACATCCAGCCATACTGTATTGGACCTCTAAGTAGTGCCTCATCAGGTAGATGAACAGCCACATGCACCATCACATCAAAGAAGGCTGGAGGATATATCTTCTCAAGGTCGCATAGGATAGTTGGTATCATGTCTCTAAGACGCTCCAAGGCATCTATCCTGATATTCCTACTGCAGAGTTCCCTGAAGAACTGTCCCAACTCTGCAACTACTCTGTATAAGTCAGGGCGGCCCAATCCTCTAAGGATAACAGGTAAAACCCTTTGAAGTATGACGTGGCAGTCATGAGTTTTCAACCCTTGTACCTTGTTTCCATCTGCACTGACTCTCCTTTCAGGGTTGGAAGCAAATCCATGTGGGAATCTCACACGTGACAGGACCTCACAGAATTCTTTTCTTTTTACCTTATCCAAGACGTACACAGCTGGTGCCATATCCCGTGGTTTACCTTCATCTTGCACCTGCAAATCCTTTCTGATACCCAGGTGTGTCAAAACAATCCTAGATTTTAAGGTATCTTTCGTCTTGCCTTCAATATTAAGAAGTGTGCCGATAATGCTGTCACATATATTTTTCTCTATGTGCATCACATCAAGATTATGCCTTAGATCCAAATCTTTCCAATACTCCAAGTCCCACAAAGTGGACCTACGGGTAAACAATAATCTCTCTTCTACCCTGCCACGCTTCCTTTTCCCGCTACCATTACCAGGATGGTTTCCTGGTGTAATATGCCTGACCTTCTCTAATTCCACTTGCAACTCATCGGCGGTGAGCCTCTTTGGCGCATCACGGTTTTCATGCTTTGCATTGAACACATGTCTTCGGTATTTTCTAGGATGTGACTTGTACTTGGCAAGGAAACGGCGGTGTCCAATGTAACAGATCTTGCTAAGTATTGCGTATGACAGCGGATTCCTGTCACAGCGAACACATGCATTGTAACCATGTGTCGTTCGCCCTAACATAGTGCGCAAAGCCGGATAATCATGGATGCACCAAATTATAACAGCACGCGGAAAGAAATCAGCTGGTGGGCTGCTATATAGGTCTCGAGTGAGAACACCCTTACATAGCTGTTGAAGTTCCTCCACAAGAGGCTCCATGAACAAATCAAAATCCTTTTCCTGGACTTTTTGGACCTAGGATGAGCAAGGCCATCATGTAGTTTGATTCTTCGATGCAGACATTTGGAGGCATGTTGTAAGGGATAACAAGCACTGGCCACATGTTATATGTGGCGCTCTGGTGGCCAAATGGGTTAAATCCATCTGAAGCTAAGCCAAGTCTAATGTTTCTTGGGTCAGCATCAAACTCTTTGTGTTTATCATTGAAGCTTTTCCACTCACTACCATGAGATGGATGGCTCATTACATTCTGATCTCTGTACTCCTGGTTCCTAGAATGCCACAGTACATCCTCTCTTGTTTCAGCATCATGAAACAACCTCTGCAATCTTAGTGTAATTGGAAAATGTCTCAGAACATTATGAGGAATCCTCTTCACAGCATCAACATCTTTCCATCTTGATGATTTGCATTTCGGGCATTCACTTAAGTTGGCATAATCCTTCCGGAACAGAACACAATTATTCTTACAAACATGGATCATATCATATCCAATTCCAACTGCACGAAGGAAATTCTTCATTTTACTGTAGGTGTGTGGTAGCTCAGACGCATCTGGGAAAGATTCGCGGAAAGCAGCCAACATCGCATCAAATGATTTGTTGGTCATCCGCTCAGATGTCTTCACCTGAAGAAAGGTGACCATAGCTGAGAATACTGACAGCTTATTTCCTGGGGTGACAGCAATGTTGCATTGTTCCAACATGCGGGCCCACCGTTTTTCTTCTGCAGGTGAAAGTTCACGGAATGCACGAGCATTTCGTAGCATTGTTTCAATGTTGGTCAAACTCACTGGCTCCGCCACCACCAACTCCTCCTCTTCCACCTGAGCATCAGGCAGATCAAGATGGTGATTTGCTGCTTCCACGTAGTCAATAACATTGACGTTCACAGCTTCACTATGATGAACCCACCTAGTATATGTGACCGACATCCCATACAAGTGTAGATGATTTTGCACAGTTGACTGGGGTCTTGTAACTGAATTCATGCAACTGCTACACGGGTAGAGCACATCTCATTCCAGACCACCGTACTCAGCTCTGATAAAGTTCATGAAGTTTTCAACCCCCTCGACATATGCAGCGGAGAATCTTCAAGCAGAAGTTATCCAAGTCCTGTCCATCTGTTAGACATACAAATTAGTTCTTCTACTAGATATTACAGGAAAAACATATATGCTTTTTTATGAAGTCCGGAAAAAAAATACCTAGGTCGATGTGTAAAGCTATGGCAAGATATTTGGACGAGCAGATCTAAGTAATGAAATATATGTAAAGCTAATTCAGCAAATAGGTTTGAGTGCCAAATTATGGTAGACTGTTTCAGTAGTCAATGAGGCCGAGCACACAGCCATCAAACTATCCAAGGCCATCGCAGCAGCAAAGATCGAGTATAAAATGGTGTAGAGCTATTTTAGCTAACAGATTGGCTACTAGACCATGGCAATCTACGTCACAATAAATATATGGCAGGATATTTTAGCAACTAATCGGCCTTGGCATGCCATCTCAGCTAAGTAGATTGAGTGCAGAACAGGGCAAGGAAGCTTCTTAAGCAGAGCATATTGACAGTAAACTACTTCAGCAAACAGTGATATTAACAGCGTCTATCAGCTAACATTCAGCGCTACACCGACATGAACGGGGCCTCAGTCTAGAATGCGCGTACCATGGGAGAAGCTGACTGCCGTGCATCTCCACACGAACGTCGCCAGCGGTGGCGGCGCTGACCGCCATGCGCCTCCACAAGAACGTAGCCAGAGGTGGCAGCGCGGCTAGAGGACAGCAGTCTACGAGAGCGTACTATGGGAGCGAGAGGATCGCCGAACCGCGGTGCCGACGTATTGGCGCGGCGGGGAGGGCGTCTTTGGCGGAGCGAATGGAGTGGAGGGGGACAGGAGGGGAGGGGGTTTGGGGAATATTATTGGCTAGTTGGCCGAAGGGAGGTTGAATCAGATTTGGGGGGAATTTTTGGGTGTGTGTGTGGGGGGGGGGTTGAGGATTTTCGCGCGATGGGCGGGGGGAGTTTGGCGCATGGTCGGTTTCTCCAAGTGCAGTCCCACATGTCAGTGAAGAGGCAAGCCGAAGCGCGTTCCGTTTGCGTGAGCCGTGTGCAGGACCGAACGTGTGTGGGGTGCAATGCGACCGCGACAGGAGTGGTGTGAGTGTACCGCATTTTTTCCTTTTAAACTAGGTGCTTCGCCCCCTAAAAAAATCTGTTGCTTCGCGCGATCCATCGATACTACTACTAGTAATCCGGTAATCCCGACTAAAACTGTGCGGCCGGGTCTTTTCCCGCGCGATATGCTGGGAGGTTACTTAGTTGGGTTTTTTAGGACGAGTAATGCTACACCTACGTAATCCCTGTTACATAATTAACGCAATGTGAAATGTGTGAGCTGTTGATTATAGATTGGGGGGAGGGAGGGGTCCACCACCATGAAAATCAGGGGAGGAGAGAGAGAGGAAATTTGCATTAACCCTTTCGTAGGTTCCCGTAGATGTAGAAAGATGTGTCCGATCCTGCAATATAGGCCGTCTGATCTATATCTAACGGATACGAAGGAAACTATGACAATTTACCCGCACTCCTCTCCACATTTGCAGATAAGGATTTCCCTCGTTCATCCTTTTCACCCACAAGATCTTGATCTTCCATGCAACGCACGGGCATCTTGCTAGTACTCCTACAATATGTATATTATTGTGAAAGTTCATATACACCGGCCGAGATTAATGCAAACACAGCAGATTTTCATTACATTTCTAGGACAAAAAAAAGAAACCCGACCCTAAACCTATTCTACGGCGGCGACCGACGTCCTCCATCTGTGATCTCCATGTACGGGGGCGGGGTTCAAGACCCGTGAAGTGAAGGTGCGGTCTCCGGCGAGGAAAAGTAGAACATGGGAGACGGACTGGCCAGTTGGCACACCATGCCCTGCCGCCTCCCATGCCCTACTCATCCTCGGAGGAGTCCCCGACCTTGGCGGTGCCGGATGTTGGATGGCGGCAAGTAGGACGCATGGCTGACGGTGCTCCCGTCGTCAGCCGCCAGCGTGGCAACCGCTTGTGCCGCGACTTGAGCGAGGGCGGCGACCTCGAGCTCCATCCTTGAAGACAAGCTATCCCACAGAGCGTTCATGCTTGCGGTCATGGCGGATGTGGTTCCAGGTAGGAGGACGATGCGCTATGGTGTGGAGGTTAGCTGGGCGTTGCCGCTTTAAGTAGCGCATTCCAGTGAGGCCAAGCGTCTGGGTGTGTCATTAAGCCACCGGAGTTGGTTCCGCGGGCACCGAGCCTCTTAATGATGACATACGAACGGACAACATGAATGCGGGCAGCTAGCGCCGGCTGGGAACGCACCGCGCGACGGCATGAGGGACGAGGGTTTTGGTTGCCAGGGTAGTCAGTTGCGGTCGTGGCAACGTTGGAGATGCCTTTTTCTCACATGCGATCCCCGCACGTCATTGGAAAAGCAAGATGACCCGGCATGGTCTCAGTCCAGAGGATGCTGTTGGCCATGCTACACCACTCCGCGGACGCATCACGGTGCCCCGTGCATCCTCGACGAGCCGGGTGTTGGGGTGTGTTTGGATTGTGGCCAAATTGCACCTGGCCAAAATTTTGGTCATGACCAAAAGATTGGTCTTTGTTTGGATGGTTGCCATTTTTTTGCCATGCCAATGAACTCTAGCCAACTCTAGTTCAGTTTTCTTGCCAATGTCGGCCAAATCATGGGCAACCAATACCTCAACCAAAATTTTGGTCATCACCAAAAGATTGGTCTTTGTTTGGACGGTTGCCATTTCTTTGGCATGCCAATGAACTCTAGCCAACTCAAGTTCATTTTTCTTGCCAATGTCAGCCAAATCATGGGCAACCAATACCTCAACCAAAATTCTGGCTACCCAATGCTTTGATGGGGCAACCTTGGGCACAAACCAAACATACCGTTGGTCGTGCCACAGCACTAACGCCACCCTCGGCAAACTGAAACCGACCGTGCCTAGCGACGATATGAGCGTGTCGCTCACCGCGGTCGCCGTGTCCAGAGGCGGTGCTGGAGCTGCGCCCCGTTGTTGACCCCAACGACCCACATGACGGTTGTCGGTGGCGAGGAGGTCGTGGGCCAGCTCCTCCATTGGACTAGTCTGCGCTACGTCGTCCCGACGGGTGTGCCCCACATGTTTGTTTCCCTGTTTTCCCGGCCATATTCGAGCGTCAGTGCTCGGCGTTGCGCATTAGTCCGTTCACTATGTAGGCCAAGCGAGACAACTTATTGTTTATTTGAGCCGTTCAAGTATAATCATGTGGCGTTTGCTTATTTCTCATTCCTCTCCAACCCTCTTCTCCATCGATCATGTCGCCCTCCAGTCGAGTCCATCCTCCCGCATGCCTCATTTGAACATTCCGTCGAGTATCATTCGCATGTACCCACCCTAGTCCTCTTTCATTAGATCTTCGGACCCCGAGATGAAATCGAGAGGGAAGGAGTGGGAGCACGTGATACCTAAGGCGGATTCAAAATTCTGAACCGGTGATCATAGCATCCGCAAATCATATATAAAGGGTATTCAATGTTCGTTTCATTTTTGAACGTACAATATACTCCCTCCTATCCTTTCTAGTTTACATATAAGTTTTATGTGTAGTCAAATTATATCTACTTTGATCAAAAAGGTATCAACATTCAACAACGCCAATCAATATTGTTAGATTCGTACGTACTCCTAGATTTGTACTCGAGATGGTTTCCAATTTGACTATTGACAAGATTAATAGTACATGAGATGTATAATGTGAAAATTATATCATTGGAAACTCCTTTCACATACGAATTTGACCGTATGCTTTGTGTAAGTTGCATGTCATATATTATTACTCTAACATTTGGTCAAAGTTAGCCTCGAAAAACGCATTAGACCCTGTATGCTTTGTGTAAGTTGTATGTCATATAGGAGTATTATTACTCTAACTTTTGTGTAAGTTGCATGTCATATATTATTACTCTAACATTTGGTCAAAGTAGTATAGTGGAAGTGGATCCTATGACGTAGGTATCCCTGCCTTACCCTCCCTTTCGATCACTTACTGGTGGATCCCATGCTTGCTAGGACCCGCATGTCAGTTACTCAATGGGTTTGGCCACGTCAGGGGATCCTCATTCATAGCATGGGTTTGGCCATGCTTGCTAGTATACTCCCTCTGTTTTTATTTACTCCGCATAAAATGGAGGGAGTGGTGGTATAATAAATGACGCGGGCGGGGGAGGGGGAGGGAGGTCGGTTTGCTCTCAACTGCGGTCCCACAAGTGAGCGAAAACGCAAGATGAAGTGTGTTCCACTCGGTGAGCGACGTGCAGGGTCCAGCGTGCCGGGCTGCAACGCGAACGCGACAAGAGCGATGTACAGTCAAAACCAATTGACCGGTCGTCACCGGAACCACTATTCACACCAGAACCTTCGTTGCTCGGCCTACGCCAGCCACTGCCCTAAAACCACACCAAATCTCCAGCCCATTCCCCCACCTTTCGATCCCCTAGCCCGCATCAAGCGTCCCCTAGTTTGCCAGAAAGCCATGGTGCGCCGCAAGATCACTTACTACAAGATGCTGACGCCGGAGCGCCGCGCAGAAATCGCGACGGCGGTCGGCCCCACAGACCTCCGTTCCCAAGCTCGCTTTGCGGCGGGCCAATCCCCGAGTTCTTTGGAGCCAAGCTACAAGGAGGAGGAAGCCGATCCAATGTTCATGGCGGAGGTCGCGGCGCAGAAGGCCCCCGATGGGTATGAGACGATGGACGTCGACTTCGTGCCGACATCCGAGTCCCCCATGGTGCAGGCGGACCAGCGGTTCAACATGGCGATACTAAAGGAGGATCGGGAGGCAGAGGCTCAACTCGACGCAGAACACGCGCATGCCGCTGCCATCGAGGCTCTCCTGCAGGCAGAACTAGATGTCGTGGATGTGAACCGGGCGGCGGAGGCTCAACTTGAGGCGGAGCGCGCGGATGCCGCTGCCATCGAGGCCCTCCTGCAGGCGGAACCGGACGTCCTGGACTTGAACCGGGCGACAGAGGCTCAACTCGACGCAAAGCGCGCGGATGCCGCTCTCATCGACGCCCTCCTGCAGGCGGAACCGGATGTCCTGGACTTGAACCAGGTGGCGGAGGCTCGACTCGACGCGGAGCGCGCGGATGCCGCTACCATCGAGGCCCTCCTGCAGACGGAACCGGACGTCCTCAACTTGAACCAGGATGTGCTCTCGTCCATGCAGAGCACTCGCACGCTCCACTTGAACGAGTAGCTGGAGGCCGAGGACAACCACGGTGCGGAGACACACGTCGGCAGCGACGGCTGGTTCATGCCGGCAGCCAAAGACAACGAGGTCGTCTCTTTCCGCGAGCAGTGATAGTTTTTCTTTATGTTGTTGTTTTTATGGATCTTTTGCTGTGTAAAAACATATATTTGTTATGAAAGTCGCCTGAATTGGGTCAGTCTACCATTTCAGGCGGTTGGATGAATATCCTACGTCTTTTAACCCTTCTTTCCTTCTTCCTCACCTGTTCTTCTTCCCCAACAGACCACCGCACGGGCCGTACGGATACTCCCCAACATGCGGTTGGATAAACATACTCTATGAACAAAAATTATGTGTCAGTGATAGGATGGCTGAGTTTGGTGTGTTCCCATGCGATAGCACGTGTCAGTGAGGGTGCGTTCCCTTGGTTGGGTTTGCGGCGTGCAGGAGCGACCGTGTGAGGGTGCGGTGCGACCGCGATAGCGGTGCGCAAGTGTACCTCCTTCTCATTTTGAAAACTTTAGGCAAGCTTGGAAAAATTGTGTGGCGAAGTTTGGCAATGCAAGGCCTAGACCCAAATAGGATAAGTACGTACGTACTAGGAGTACTAGTCTTAAAAAAGAAAGGCTGGGTTTTCCTTCGCGGGATTTAATCGATACAAATCCTTGTTTCACGTGTCAATTAATGCGTATTTTTTTCTCCAAAGACCAAAGAGCTAACCATCTCACTCCTCATCGCTTGATTAATGCAGCGCCATGCAAACCAACCTTCTCACTTCAGCATGCATGCAGGGGATATTAATGTCCTTGGTTGCTAACCCCATCAATTTTGCCTCGATTAGTGTTAGTGGCCCTTTGCAAATTGTAATTTTGATATACTGGCCTTGTGTACAAAAAAATGGAGGTAGTAACTATATTTGACTTCCTTCCCCATTGCGGTGACGTCGATGATATTTTTTTTGGTGGTTTGGCGAAGTGCGTTCCACGGAGAACACCATTGAGGGAGACCACGGTAAGTCGTTCGCAAGTGCCCCCTGCAAGCCGAGACAACCGCCTTATTTGCATCCAGGAAGTCCTTTACTAGTACTACTATAACTAATGCGGTGAGATGGCTTCTCAAAGAAGATGATGGAGAAGCGGAGTCAGTGAAGAGTGAAATGATGGTTTCTTCGTTCGTGCTTTTGTGATTTGACGCCTCACTGCTTTGTGAGTTGTGATAGAAGAGACAGGGGAGTAGACTCTGTGCTCTATATTGTACTACATGCGTCCAAGCATGGGAGAAAGAGGAGAGACGTTGCATTTTTCTATTCCTTCAATCAATCAATCAGGGAGCTTCGGTTCCACCTTTTTGGCTTTGGCAACACCGTCCACAATGGTTCCCACGATGCCAAAAGCTATTTTCACATTTGGGTACACATTGTGGATGCCCTTAACCGTACCACTTGGTTTTGCTCCTGTGTGCTATCTATACAAATCTCAATTATATTGATCGAAAAAATTATAGAATCGAGATTAGTAAAAAGGAGGTGATTTTGCGCGCGGATGGCGGGGGAGGTTTCTTATTTTCGGAGGACGTTGTCCTGGCGGTTTGCTAACATGCGGTCCCACGTGTCAATGCTTTACCAAGCCGATCCGCGTCCCACATGAGGCAGAACAACGGCAGAAGCAACACGTGGTTAAGTTGAAGAAGATGAGGGAGAAGCGGATTCAGCAACGAGTGAAATGATGGTTGCTTCGTCCCTCCAACTTAACTGCGGGAAAGGTGCAGCTTTGTGATTTGACGCCTCATTGCTCATTACTACGCCGGCGCCATGACTAGGGTGCTTCACCCCGGCTGCTCCGCACTGTATTCTGGTATGGCACGTGGACCCGGTAGCTTGATGTCCCACATGTCGGCGAAAGGGACTAGAAGATTTATGAAAGTGAGCACTCCACTCTTACGACGGAGGAGTAGACGACACGATGGCCCAGTGAACTGTCACTTGTACTGTATAGTACTATAGTTTTGCTGTTTCGCACGATCCATCGATACAAACCCGATTAAATAGGAAAGGGCGGGATTTTTCCCGCGCAGTAGATGATACTGGCCATACATTTCAAAGGCAATTTTAATGTATGCAAACTGAATAATTATAAGTAACAATATGATATCTAATAAAACTAAAAACACATATGATTTATTGTGTTAGAGTGTAGTAGTAGTGCTGTATTGCATAGTTGTTAGATGTAACATGCGAGAACGTGTAGAGATGTAGTTTTGGAGGGCCTATAGAGAGAAAAGCGTAATACAGTCACCGAACTTCAGAATAAGCTGATTACGGTCACTATATACGTTTTGCGGTGATTATACGGTCACTTGCTCACAGCTCAGCATCGGATTGCACTTTGTTGATCGGCCAAATAGTATGCATGGCGCCATGTTGACTAGTTAAATTGACCATGTTCATTGTGGGTCCCACCTCTCAGTTCGCATAGGCAAAAGGTTAGATAAACACAAATTTACGCAGGCGCGACAAGGCTCCAACCCGTGCGCGGAATCAGCTGGTTGTGTATGTGTCTGCCAGGGCCTGATGTGTGCGCATGCACATGTAGGTTGAGCACTTGAGCGTGAGAGTGTGTGTTGGTCGTGAGGTGTACTGATGTGTGCATGCATGCGTGCGTATGTGCGTGTGAGTGTTGAGTGCGTGCGTGCGTGGCTGCGCGTGTACGTGTGAGTGTTGCGTGCGTGCGTGGGTGCATGTGTTTGTGTGAGTGTTGCGTGAATGCAGTTCGAATGCATGCGTGTGTGTGTGTATAATCACCACACCAGCTCATGTGTGTTAAAACAGACGGCTCATCATACCAATACAAGGCCACCTTGTCCGCTGTGCCCGCGGTCATGACTTCGAACCACCGTCCAAATATTTTTTTGTCGTTTGTTTTCATTCTTACTAGCAAGATGCCCGTGCGTTGCATGTAACATCAAGATGCATTTGTATGACTTGTTTATCTTGTGAGAGAAAAGGATGAACGAGGGAAGGCCTTATTTGCAAATGTGGAGAGGTGTGTGGGTACCTTTTTGCAAAATTGCGATAGTTTCTTTCCTATCCATCAGATATAAATCGGACGGCCTATATTGCAGGATGGCAGGCACACCATCATCACCAACTCTGTTTTTTATAAGAGTGTATTTTCTGTATTTTATAAGAGTGTAGATGTAGAGTAGATACAAGTCGACAGGTGGGCACGATGGTGGTGAGATAATGTGATGCAACACTAGAGGTGCCACGTGGAGCATTTAACTGGTCAACTAGTCATGTCATGAGCAAATACAGAGTTGTATGGTGAGCCCGTGACTGCATAATAACCACTAAACGTAAATGGTGACCGTAATGAGTGGATTCTGAAGTCCAATGCACGTATCGTGCTTTTGCTTCAAATACAATGATCATCATTGCATATATCGCGAGAGAAAGATGAAACATGCGTGAATTTTCTGGGGGCTTACTTTTAGAGGACCTGGAGATAGTTTTGTGTGCATACGTGAAAGGGGTGTACAGGGGGGGTATGCGATGGAGAGAGAGATGCTCTTCGTTTCTCTTTATTATGACTAACTTTGTATATAGCATAAAAATATACAAATTCATAGTGCGGAATAAATATCATTGTGGGCACCATGCAATGCAAATTAGCGTTCATACTCCTCCATATAACTTTGTAATGTTGTATATATGTAGAAACTCTAAAATAATTTTTTGGCCACACTTTATTCAAAAGGAATGTTGTATGCGAAATAAACGTGAAGAGAGGGCTTTTTAGATCAATGGGGTACGTGATGTAACATGTGTGAATGTGTAGTTGATGCATTTGGCGGGGCCTAGAGAGGTATGTGTGTGTATTATGTATTCGAGAGAGGCATGG
>NC_041384.1:111222064-111259402 GCF_002162155.2 Triticum dicoccoides | reverse complement strand
AGCACGAGAAATGAGAGTGGTCTAGAGAGAGAGACGAATATGACGTCATGACAAGAGATTCCATTCCCTTTAGTGTGTATATGCAAGGGGGGGGGAATAGAGGCACCAGGAGAAATTTTCTGTGTGTGTGGTGTTTGTGTTGGTATGTGTGGGTGTGAGAAGATAATGAGACGTGGGGGCAGAGGGTGTGTCACCGCGTGAGGTCCGCTGGGTCGAGGTGAGGCCCTTCGTTCTGTTCCGTCCTGCGCCACATTGGTCGGCCCGTGATGCATTTAGGAAGACCCATGGATGACTAGTCATACCAGAAAAAGATAGCAGAATTGTGAAGGACTCTGTGTCCACTGACAAAGCCGGCTAGGATTTGTAACCCTAGGTTCTCGGACTAAGGTAACCCCTTTATCTCTGATATTACTATTCATCGAACCTAACTTTAAGGGGCATCCTACAGAATGCTCTGCTAGAATCATACTTGTCGATTAGGAAGAGAGGTGTGAGACAATGCGTGAGAGATAGGCGTAAAGATAATGTGCGTACATGAGACACGTAGGCAGGTCCATGTATATAGAAATGGTCGATGAGGATTGTGCGTGTGTATGTTTGCGAGAGGAAGAGTGCTTGTGATAAAGGTTAATGAAAACAGTTGTAAATGGTTACGAGAGGGAGGGAGGGTTATATCTAGAGCAAGTGTGCGAGAAAGACACCTCGGGAGAGAGTGTGTGAGCATGTGTGAGAGACCACCGATGGAGAGTGAAACTACACATAAAAGACTGCTCTACACATTGATTAAAGATATAAATTGTATCCAAATATTAGGATAGGATCATGATATTTGCAATTCGCCTAAGGAGCGGTCATTGATCCATTAGACATCTAGATTCTATCGAATTTGAGCATGTCTATGTTATTATTCGACACAATTGATCCACATAGTTAGTATTTTGAACTCCAGACAATGCATCGCTTTAGCAATCGAATATAAACGTGAGTATAGTTCATGTTGTGTGTGTAAAGCACATTATACATACGAAAGTTACACAATGGACATTATAAATAGCTACTACCTATGAACTAGCATACATTTGAATTCAACTTAAGGTGGTTTAAAAAAATCGAATTCAACATGAAGTCCATTCAATTATTTGAATTTGATATCATGGCATTTGTAAACCATACCTAAATTATGGGGGCACCAATCTTTGCTCTGATTTTGTACATAATAGCATATGTAGTCGTGTACAAAATAGATTCAAATTTAGCTCCTCCATTCCAAAATAATCATAGTTATAGGATTTTCAAGTGTCAAAATTTCAAAAAGAAGCGGATAATTTAATGAGGTTTTCAAACATACAAGGTCAAATACAACGTTGTATATTTAGGTCAATCCTCATAGTTCAAGAGTACTCTAAACATGAGTGCTTGTGTTTCAAAATTTCAAACGAAGCGCCAAAAGAGCCTCTACTCGCCCGAAACCGCATGAGACCAATGTTTGGTAGTACAAGGAAATTACTTTTCTAATAACTCCAACCCATGAAACCTACCGGCCCAACGTCCAAAGGTCTAAACCGGGGTAGGTTTGTAGCTTCATCTAGACGCCACGCAACCGCATCCAAAAAACATTCATACACAATGGCCGCCTAAGCATATATGCGCGTGACCGAAATCGCTCCCGCCCACTATTTGGGACACTTGGGATTACCATCCTACCCCCGACCTGCAGTAGGTCCAAAATTTAAGAGGGGGGCAAAGTTTGTACTTTCCCCAAATTTCAAACAAGCGCGTCCCATTTCTGTTCAAAAAAGCAATAAACAAGCGCGTCCCGGACCGAAACATGGTTCCCCCCCCACCCGTCTGATTCCCCATTCGTACTCCGTGGGCGCCAAAACTACCTCTCCACCAGCCACAAAACCCCAACGTCCTCCGTCTGCCACCCCATCCCACCCATCAACCGCCGCCCTCCTCCATCACGCCGGAGCCGATACCCCAACGTCGTCATCCATCGCAACCTCAACCGCAACGCCCTCCACGGCTAGTAGTTGAAGCTGAGGCCGAGCCATCCGTTCCCGTGCCAGTTCAACCACGCTGTCCTGCCCCTCACCGCTGCCGCTCCAACTTCGGCACTGGAGTTGTTCCTGCTACGTCATCCTTCACCGCCTCGGATCTGCTTCCCCTCCGCTGACAAACGGCCACGGCAACAGAGTCAACAATTTGGCCATGGGTTCGTCCAAGCCTGCACCCTCCAGAACATCGGTTTCCTCGGTAAAAAGAAGAAAATCGGCGCGACTTGTCGAGGTGACCACACGGGCAACCGAAAAAGGTACTCCTCCTCACTTATTCGTGCAAATCTTACGTCTCTGATTGCACGGTATTCATCCCACAGAAGACACTAGTTGACCGCTTCTTCTTGATACTAGATGTTCCTAGTAACTCGTGATGCACAAGGTTTCTCCTCATATACTATTTCACCTTAGCTAGAGGTCCGTCGCCCCCCTGAATTTCAATTTCTGGCCACTTGATTCCCAATTAACGGAAGCATTCCCCGGCGTAACAGGCGCTAGTACGCCTATTACGCCGGGGAAGCAGCGCCTTGGTGTTTATCTTAGGGGCGTGTGCGGCCTAGAGCTACTGGCACCCGATCTGGAGGTCGGCCGGGATTAAAGGGATGGCCTGGGAGCGCTACCAAGCACGGCGGTGGTGTGAGGTCGATGGGAGGGCGGGGCGACGGAGGCAGGGGTCTGGGCCGGTGGTCGCTGGCAGTTCATGAAAGATCGTCAACAGTGACTGGCGGGAGGTAGACAAAGGCCATCTTCCCGTTCCTTATAGATCGGACGGTTCATTAAAAAAATCGACTGACCTATTTATTTTCAGTCGATTGTTATCTTAGATATGACCACATGTGGTGGTGTGCTAGCGGAGTACCTGCATTTCCTGTGCTCATATATTAGAAAATCATACAAAGTAGAATCTAATTTTGTTTGCCATGCAATGTTGTAGAGCTATCATATGTCTCATGTCATTTATTTTTCAGCCACCTGCTATCTGATACTTTTACAGTGCACTAGTTCTACACACACTTCACCCTTATTCTCACTGTTGTGTTTTTATGCAAGGGTATTTCAGACTCTGCTGCCATGAGAGAAGACAAAAAGAAAAGAGAGAAGTCGCTCCTGTTTGGTGTGCGGGTAGGCAAGACACGTTTCAGCGCTATAATGGGTGCAGTGTCAGCAGATGGAGATGGTAAACGTAGCTCTGGAGTTGATGACCTCGCTCGCGATGAACCACCATCCCAGGTGCTTGCTTTAACTTCGCGGTGTCATATGTGGTTGCATGTTCCATATGGTGTCTAGCTTGTATTCGAAAGGCCTAAGTCGGTAAGATAAGGAAAGATATTTTTTTACATGGACCACTATCCCGTGACCACCAGAAGACAAATAGCTAGTCAGGGCACTGGCCGAGCCAGTGACAAGCCCAACAAAGATAGGCATCACCTGGAAGCCAACTAAAAAGCTGCGATGGTGGCGAAGCAGCCCGCCTCCCACCAGGCTCTCAGGTCCTAGATGCTCATGCTCACCACTCCAGCCGGATGTCTAGCTTGTATTGCTTCCAATTTGGTTCAATTGCATCTGCTTAGCTTACACATTATACCTTTGAATATGACATGCCTTTCTGTTTTTGGTACATACTAGTACATCTGTGTATTAACCATGTTCTTACATCAAACTAATGTTCTTGTGTATCCCTCATCAATCACTTATGATGAGGCAGGCAGGCAAGGGGACTACTCCTCATTTAAAGAATGCAGCGTCAGCCTCCCGACATGATTCTCAAGAAACAGAAATGCTAGATGAAGATAGTGAACCGTAGCTCTGCAGTTGATTACAACATTTCCCCTACACTAGCATCGCAGGTGCTTGCTCTAACTTGGCAGCACGATATGTGGTTGCATGTTGCATATGGTGTCTAGATTGTAATTCTTCCAATCTGATTAAACTGCATGTGCTAGTCTGCTTAGCTTATACATTATACCTATTAATGTGACATGCCTTCCTGTATTTAGTACATAGTACATCTGTTTATTAAGCATGTCCTTACATAAAACTATTGTTCTTTTTGTATCCCGCATCAATGAACATGACGAGACACCTTTAGTATATGCAGTGCGATATTAGTTGCATCTTTCATATGATTTATAGCATGTGTTGCTTCTAATTTGTTGAAATTCCATTTATGATGGGACGCTTTTAACTTGGCAGAGTCATATTGGTTGCATCTTTCATGTGGTGTCTAGCTTGCATTGCTTCTTATTTGCTGGAATGGTTTCTGCTTAGTTTACACAAATAGTTGTGAACATGCCATGCCGTCCTGTTTTTCATACATATTACATCCTGGTATCATGTGTTTGCCTTACATCAAAGTAGTGATTGTCAGTATCCTACATGAATGAGTTATGAAGAGAGAATTTTATTGCTTTTCTTGTCGGTTTTACTTGAAAATTCAAAATCAATAAAGCGGAAGGAAGTTAGCAAGGCAGCGGATAAAGGTGCTCCTTCCGAACGGAAGGCCTCTATAGTTTCTACTCCTCCACACCCCCAAGATGATTTCCAAGACAACACATGCATAGACACTCAACAAAGTTGTGTTTATGATGAGCATGTCTCCCCTAGTGCAGCATCACCGGTGCTCCCTCTAACTTGGCACTGTTATATGTGGTTGCATGTTATGTGTGATGTCTAGCTTGTATTGCTTCTAATTTTGTTGAATTCCATCTGCTTACTTTACACACTATACTTGAATAAGACACGTGTTCCTGTTTCTAGAACATACAATATCTGTCTGTAACACCATTTTCTTACATCAAATTACTACTGTTGTGTAACCTGCAACAATCACTTATCATACGACACGTTTGACTTCGGAGTGTGATATAGGTTACATCTCACATTCTTTTCTAGCTTGTATTACAAATTTGTTGAAATGGCACTTATGACGAGACATTTTTAACTTGGTAGAGTGATATTCGTTGCATCTTTCATATGGTGTCTAGCTTTGATTGCTTCTAATTTGTTGAAATGCCTTCTCCTTAGTTTATACATCATAAGCTGTGAATATGCAATGCTGTGAATATGCAATGGCACTAATGATGAGAGACCTCTAACATGGTAGTGTGATGTTGTTTGCATCTTGCATATGATTTATTTCTTGTACTGCTTCACATTTCTTTAAACGCCATTTATGATGAGACACTGTTAACTTGGCAGAGCGATATTTGTGGCATCTTTCATATGGTGTCTACCTTCCATTGCATTCCTTCTAATTTGGTGAAATGTCTTCTTCTTAGTTTACACATCATAGTTCTGGTTATCTCTTCCATCATGTTTTTCATACATATTACATCCTCCTATCATGTGGTTGTCTAACATCAAAGTTCAGTTCGTCTGCATCACGCATCAATTTGTTCTGAAGAACTAAATTGTTATTCATTTTTCTTGTCGGCTTGACTTAACATGGCATAGAGAAAGAGGAAGAAACACAGAATGGCAGGGAATGAGAAGCGGATGAATCCTGCAGATTCTGCTGGTATTGATGGTGCAATAGAAGGTCAAAGTCCAGCAGAAAATTCGACAAACACGGCATCGCATGCTACACGAGTTGCAAAAAAAAAGACAAACATAAACAAATACCTGCCACCAAACAAGCAAAGACAGCCCTAGTTCTTGCAATACCTACCACAATACCACCAGCTGCACGACGTACTCGTGCGTCAACTGAGCTAGCAGCACGTTCCCAAGCTCCCTTGGCACCTGACACTACTTCCCAAGCACTCTTGACACAAGACGAGTTGGCAATATCAGATGAACCTTGTGAGCTTCAACAGCAAGAAGGTAGTTGCTGGAGTCAAGTTACAATTGCATGCTTCTTTATATGTAGTCTCACAATTTGATGTACACTAGCACTTCCTATGTTTGTTGTTGGACTAGCACCTAGGCGCAAGACGAAACAAACATTAGGGATAATGCTCGATAGGTTAACTAAATCTAGAGGAGGAAGAATGGAGATCCGTTTTGAGGTAGGTTTAAAAAGGCCACGTGATGCTACAAAGTCAGCCAAGTTAGTATCAGAGGCAGCGGTTGCTGTTAGGTGTCATGTACGTATCCTCCCAACATGGATTCAGTACAGGAATGACAAAGATGAAACCCAGTTCAACATCTTCCTCGACCATTTATCTATACGTATGGTTATGTATGGAAACTAGTAATATCGTCTTGCTCTGTCCAATACTTTCTAGGTTGCTGATAATGAGACTCCCATAATTTTCAACAGATGAGGTTCAAGTTGGATAGCCAATATGATGCAACCAGAAAAGCTTGCACCCATGTTTTCAAGTCTGCTCTGCGACAGTATTGGTATAACTTGAGGAAAACTCAGTTTCAAGGCAAGGCTAACAGTGAACTTGCCCAAACATCTCCACTGGAAAATATATCTGATGAAGACTGGAGAGGCCTCGTTAAACACTGGTCCGATCCGAAGTATCAGGTACATTGTATATATGTCATCAGATCACATGTTGAAGTCCTATTTACGCATGTGCCACACAAATCTATCTTCTTGTAGGTGAACTGTTCAAAGAACAAGGCCAACCATACGAAAGTGAAATTCCAACAGACGACAGGATCTCGTAGCTATATTGCACACTGCGAGGCTCTTGTAATTAGCTATTGTTTCACTCTTTTCGCTGTACAATATTATCAGATCTATATTGACTTGTTCCAAATGCAGAGGAAAGCCCGCAAGGACCAAAAAGTACCTGAACCAAATGCTGTGGAAATCTTCAAGGACTGTCACACCAGCAAGAAGAAGGGCATGACTACACCAGTCAAAGCCGCTATTGTAAGTCCTTAATCCTCATGCCTTTTAACTACTACTTACTCTGACCTCTGCCTTGAACTGCATGGTTTGCAGCCAATTTCTATTACTCTTTTCAATTTTGTACACAATTGTCTTAGCGTATCATTGCACCTTACAAGGTTTAAAAGAGAGGAGTGATGTTCCTTTGATCTTGACCCGTAATCTAGTTCCGTGCTGGACTTGCCCACACAACGTTACAATTGCTTGTTTGTCTGTTCTCAGTTGTTTTGTGATATGAATGACGTCATACTATGCTTATCGTATTATAAACTTCGTCTCTTTATCCTTAGCTCTCAATACAATGTGAAGAAATAGACAATACATTAGCGATGGTACATGGTCATATGTTTGGAACCTGGTTTTATTACGTACTTTGCAATAAAATACAACTAATATTTTACATGGGTTCACCAGAATAAGTTCTGTATATAGACCAAAGCTATTTTGTTTGGTTTTGCTACCTCCTTAATATCTTCTGTTTTGGTACTACTAATGTGAAACCTCAACTTTTCAGCGAGCTATGGAAAAAATGGTGGAACCGCCACCTTTTGAAGGTGGCGAGGCAACTATAACCGCAATGTCAGCTCTTGCTGTAGTGGGTCAGTACCTGTCCACTAACAGTGCCAAAAGCACATTCCTGCGTAATACTGGGTTCGTTGTTAAGGCAATATCGTTCAAACTGCCTCACGATCAAGATATGCAAGCTCAAAGCAATGTTGTATCTGCGCTCCAGACACAAGTCCATTCCCTAACAGAGACCCTTTGTGAAACAAGGAGAAACATTGCTCAATGTCGTCAAGATATGCATGGTTTTGAAATCAGACTATCAGATATTTGCTATGTTGTTCAGGAGCCTAGGGGAAATGAAGGCGAGGGTTATGGTGCTCCATCAGACAATACAGCATGAAAACGTAACAGTCAGGTCAAATGAACTGAGCTTCTGAACTTCTGGTGGTGCATTTATCTGCTAGACTGTTAAGTTTTATGCCAACCTTCCTTTTGTTATATAGTTGTAATTTGTTTTGGTGCGATACAAAATTTATTCTTAACGTGCAGCCACCGCCTGAAGAAAACAGCAAGCCATTTTTGTATAGTGTAGGGTGTTCCCTATATTTGCACTGGTGGCGATCTTTGATGCCGAGTGGATGTAATCTGTGCAATCGCCTTAATAGCCTAGAGTTAGTTTCGGCCTTATTTATTTCCTAGTCTTCTTTTTCCCTGGTTTGCTAGTGGCCGCAACTACCATGGGCCATATACGGGCCGTAGGATCCATGGGTCTCCTACGGGCCGTCGATAAATGGGCCTGTAATCGGTGGGCCTCGGGCCGTCGGATAAATGGGTCTACATGGGCCATAATCGGGCGTAATTGGTATCGGCCCAGCACGGTAACAGGCCATTAACAGGCCGTAGGATAGCAAAGGCTTAATTCTGTCACAGGCATAACGGGTCGTTAATGGGCCAGAATATAGGACGGGCTGGAAACGACGCAACGGGTTAACAGGCCAGAAACGGGCCGACTCTTGCCATGGGCCGAATTTGGCCCATTAGGGTAACATGCCAGTAACGGGCCGACTCTTGCCGTGGGCCGAATTTGGCCCATTAGTGGAACGGGCCAGTAACGGGCCGACTCTTGCCATGGGCCGAATTTGGCCCATTAGGAGAACAGGCCAGTAACGGGCCGGAAGTAATCGAGGGCCGAAAAGGAGCCCAAGAACGTATGGGCCGTCAATAGGCCGAAAGCTAACACGGGCTGGAAACGGCCCATGTAAATCACGGGCCGTTAACGGGTATAAAGAAAATTACTGTTCATTATGGGCTAGAGTCATCGTGGGCCTTTACCTGGGCCGGCCTATTATGGCACACGAAAATCTTGTGGGCCTTTACCTGGGCTGGCCCATTATGGCCCGCGAAATCTTGTGGGCCTTTAGCTGGGCCAGCCCATTATGGTCCGCAAAATCTCGTGGGCCTTTAGCTAGGCCGGCCCATTATGGTCCGCAAAATCATGTGGGCCTTTAGTTGGGTCGGCCCTTTTAAACTTGTTGGGCCGTGCCACGTGTCGACGTATCATAGGCGCCTTCTGTCCAGTGAGTGGATGACATCTGTCCCGACGATGAGCCGACACGTGTTTCCTCTAGCCAATGATGATTTTACACGTGGAAAATCCCCATTTGTCGGGGCTGTTAACGGGTTATCGGATCCAAAACCCGACCCGATAGCTTAACGGCGTTCCGATACGGTGGATGCCACGTGTCGGTCACCCTTGACGAAAGCACTTCTGTGACGCGCGATTTATCGTCATGGAAGTGGACAATTCCGTGATGATAATTTTGGTAATGTCATGGAACACTTCTACGACATCACAGGTATGACTATCTTGATTCTGTCATAAATTTGTCATGGATGTACATGCATGAAAAAAAAGCGACCTACTATGACAAACACGTATCATCACGGAACTATATTTTTTTGTAGTGTCTCCTCGACCCTTCTGTAAAATCTCTCAGTTGCGGCATTGTCGCTGCTGGTCATGCATTCCATCGTCACCCCTGAGTTCTGATCATCACTGTCCATATCTTTGGCCTCCATGTAGAACATGTATCCGTTGATATCGTATGCCTGATAGGTGACGTGGTTTGCTGAGGGGCCATGTGCTAAGGCGTATATGAGCAATCCGTCCTTAGAGCCCTCCTCCGGGGGATTAGCAATAATATGCTATTTGAACCAATGCAGGAAAGTGGAGTTGTGCTCTCTAGTAACTTCGGTGTCCGTCCTGCATACCCCCAGTCACTATACTTCTTTGCGATAATTTCTTTGTGTAGTGCCACGAAAGGATCTACCTCGTCTAGTTGTTGTAGCACTACCAAGTTTGCTCTGTCAAAGTCATTGCGTCGATCTGAGTATGCCACGTGCAGTTCCCTGCGACCGTTGGAGTGACCTTCTCCTTTGAGCCTCCCACCGTTCTTGTTAACGGGCAGACCAACACCAACACCAGGCGGCTAGTTTGTGGCATATAGAAAATTCTTGCAGAAAGAGATGCACTCTTGTGTCAGATAGCCCTGGACGATGCTTCCATCCGGATGGGACATGTTACAAATGAATCCTTTGATGATCACATTCATCCTCTCAAACAACATCATGTTGTGCAGGAATGACAGCCCCAGGTCTATTATGTCGTCCACAATATGGACACACAGATGCACCATGACGTCAAAGAACGCAGGCGGGAAGTACATCTCAAGCTCATTTAGAATCACAACGATCTCTTCCTATAGCCTTCGGAGCTGCTTCACACTGATCGACTTTCGAGAGATGACGTCAAAATGTTGCATAGACCAATAAGCGTGTCACGGACATGCTTGTCCATTATCCCTCTAAGGGCAACATGTAGTCTCTGCTTCATCATCACATGAAAGTCATGGGACTTCATCGCGCTGAACCTTTTCTTGTCTGTGTCTAGATATCTGCTTATCTTGGCACAGTAACCGGAACTAACTTTGACTCTGGTAAGGCACTTAAAGAATTGATCGATCTTAGCCTGACTTAAGGTGAAGCAAGAAGGGGGCAATAATCCTCTTCCTTTACTTTCTTACCCTTCTTCTCTCGCGCCTCTGTCTCTGTCTCTATCTCGTCTGACTTTTTACGGGGCGGCATGTGCAGATCTTCCCTGATATTCAAATCTTCCAAGTCTTTTCTTGCCTTCGGCCCATACTTGGTCTTATCCGACATGTTCATCAGTGTCGCGAGCAAGCTCTCAAGGACATTTTACAGATATGCATTTGATCAAGACAATGAGGTGGGTCGAGTTTGTGCCAGTACTCCAAGTCCCAGAACATAGACCTCGTCTTCCATACCTTCAGCAGCGGCTCCGGCACCCTTTTTTCATCATGTTTCCCGGTGCGGGGCACTGTTCCCAGTTTTTGAACAACTCATCGATTTCGGTGCTGCTCCGCTTACGTGGAGGTCCTTGATGCTCAGTGTTGGTGTCAAAACCGGCGGATCTCGTGTAGGGGGTCCCGAACTGTGCGTCTAGGCCGGATGGTAACATGAGTCAAGGGACACGAAGTTTTACCCAGGTTCGGGCCCTCTTGATGGAGGTTAAACCTTACGTTCTGCTTGATTAATATTGATGAGATGGGTGTTACAAGAGTAGATCTACCACGAGATCAGAGAGGCTAAACCCTAGAAGCTAGCCTATGGTATGATTGTATGTTGTGATTGTTGTCCTACGAACTAAAACCCTTCGGTTTATATAGACACCGGAGAGGGTTAGGGTTACACAAGGTCGGTTACAAAGGAGGAGATATCCATATACGTATTGCCTAGCTCGCCTTCACGCCAAGTAGAGTCTCATCCGAACACGACACGAAGTCTTCAATCTTGTATCTTCATAGTCCAACAGTCCAGCCAAAGGTTATAGTCCGGCTGTCCGGAGACCCCCTAATCCAGGACTCCCTCAGTAGCCCCTGAACCAGGCTTCAATGACAATGAGTCTGGCACGCAGTTGTCTTCGGCATTGCAAGGCGGGTTCCTTCTCCGAATACGTCACAAAAGAATTTGAATATGAGGATAGTGTCCGACCCTGCAAAATAAGTTCCACATTCCACTGTAGAGAGAATAATGTTTTCGCAGATCTAATCCGCTAGCTTGTTTTGGCAACATGACGTTACGTCATGGCCCGTTGATTATTCGAACCGTTTCTTTTAACCAGCCCCGCACATAACGCGAGGCAGTTTTTCGACACGTCTTGTCAAAGCAGAGATCGTGTCCCCTTATTACGGGATTCTCATCAATACGGGCATGGGTAACCCAACCGCGCCATTAATTACGGTGCTTGGGGGATAAGCAAGTTTTACCAGGCAAGTGGGGATGCTTAGTTTCGTCCTCCCATATAAAGGGATAAGGATTCACCTTTCTATCCACGCCTTCTTCCTCCTCTGCTCATTCGCTCCCGCACACTCGTGCTCTAGCGCCCAAGTCCTCACTTCCATCTCAACCTTCTCCAACCATGTCCGGAGCGGGAGGCAGGTGGATGGTCTCCTCCGTCACGGAGGGAGACGTCAAGAAACTGAGGAGAGACAGATACCTGCCCGACGACATCGCACACCGGCTCCCAGATGAGGGGCAACTCATCCCCACCCCGGGCCCCATGAGAGGGTTGTATTCCTCACCCATTTCTTCCGCGGACTGGGATTCCCTCTCCATCCCTTTGTCCGGGGGCTCATGTTCTATTACGGCCTGGATTTCCATGATCTGGCCCCGAACTTCATCCTCAACATCTCGGCGTTTATCATCGTGTGCGAGGCCTTTCTCCGCGTCAAGCCCCACTTGGGCCTATGGCTGAAGACCTTTAACGTCAAGCCGAAGGTGGTGGGCGGCCGCCAAGTGGAGTGCGGAGGCGCCATGGTGGGCAAGATGCCCAACAGAACATGGCTCGAGGGCTCCTTTGTGGAAACCATAAAGGGGTGGCAATCGGGGTGGTTCTACATCATCGAGCCGCGCGACCCCGCATGGGTAGCGGCCCCCGAGTTCCGATCTGGCACCCCCATGCGACTCACCTCCTGGAAGGAGAAGGGCCTGTCATGGGGTAATTCAAAAGAGCTGACCAGACTCCAGTCATGTATTCAAAACATGGTGGACAAGAAGCTCAAGCTCGTCAACATAGTCCAGGTTATGCTCATCCGCCAGATACTCCCGTGACAACAACGGGAGTTCACCTTGTGGGAGTTCAATCTGGCGCAGCACCGAACTCTGAATAGGCTCTTCGACACGACTCATGAAGATGCCTGGAGGGTGTTGTTCAAGAGCGCAGAGGTCCCTCCCCCCATTACTGAGGATCGTGGATTCAGCGCGAAGCGCCAAGCCAGCGCGGTAAGTTGTTTTACCTTTCACAGGATACTTATTCTTATATAGATTGACTCTATGCGGGATCTAAACTCCCATAATTTTGATAGGACTGGCAGAAGATGGCCGGACAGATCGACTGTCCAACTCCCTTACCCGAAGGCCCCGCAGACACTCTTCTGACGAAGATGCAGACTCCGGCCCCTTATAAGGTGCCGGAGAAGACCAAGAAGGCCAAGGGATCTCAAAAGAGTTCCCGACACCAGGCATCGTCGGACTCTCCGTCCAATGACTCTGCGCGCACTCTTCCCCGGAAGACGAGGAAGAGGAAGAAGAGGCTCCCCCACCGACTAGGGGAGACAAGAAAAGGAAGGCCGCCCCAACTGGGGAGGCGGGAGGGTCCAAGAAGGGAAGGACTCTCCTTCCGGACAGCTCCACCGCCGCCGACGTAAGTGAAGATGAGTGTTTGCCCAGGGCCAAGCCCTAGGGGAGATCGTAAGTATTCGGATACCAAAGTAACCCATAGGATTCCTTTGTCGCATTGCTTTCCCTAATCGCCGAACATAATTACGCGGGCCGCCACGAGCCAATATCGAGGTATCATCGGACGGCTCCCTGGGTTCGTCGGACATGGATAGCGATCCAGTCCCAACAGCCACCTCCCCTCATCCTGCCGACGACGCCGAGGTGTTGTCCCAAGAGGCACCGGATCAAGGGGAGACAGTCCCGGAGGCGCCTCAAGGCGACCTTCCGGACTCCGGGAGCAGAGGGGACGGGGCCCCTGAGAGCTCCGAGTTCGGCCCTCGGCCAAACACCGCGCCAGAACCTCCAGCGGTTCCGGGCTCGGGCAGGCTGTCTCCTTCTAAGAGGGGTGAGACGCCTATGCTGGTGACCTCTGTCCATCCAGAGGCGCCAGACAATATGTTGGAAGCGCTTCGCAGCGCTTCCATCGAGGAGGAGCACCGCACTATCATGAGTGCGGTGATCCAGAAGGTTCCGTCCGCCAAGAGCGGATTGACTGAAGCCTGTGCTGGCCTTCTAACAGGCTTCGAGGTACGTGTTTTAAAATGTAGTAGAAATATTACCGCATAGACAGTAGCCCCTGATGCTTTGTTCGGTGTTCACAAAGAAAAGCCGAACAGAGGATCAAATAATATCGCAGGAGTCTAATATAAGTATGTCAATATGCATATGCAGGCTTCGCTACTGGCGTCCGCCGCACTAACTGCGGAGGTCGCTGTACTGAAGGAGGCCCTTGAGGGGTCCCGGAAAGAGCTCGGCCTTGCTAAGAGGCAGCTCGAGGAGAACAAGGGTAAGTAATACCCCGTCTATAGATGAGAAAAATGACGCGATTGCTAAATGACAGGATCATCGTATGGTTGCCAGGGGCCACGACCGAGGTGGCGACCCTGAAGCAAGCGCTGTCCCAGGCCGAAGAGAAGGCGGCCCAGGAGCACACCGAGCGAGAGAGGCACGAGGCTCGGGTGGGCAAGGTGCAACAAGAGCTCCAGGCTCTCGTGACGAAGCACGAGGCGTTGGAGCTTGACTTGAAGATGCGACAGTCTGAGCTTGCCATGGCCCGTGAGAGCGCGAATAGTGCCAAGGCCGAGGCCCAGAAGGCCCTTCAGGAGATCGACGTGATGAAGAAGATAGCGGCGGGTAAGGCTTTCTATATGCAAAGCAAGCATGTAAAAGTAAATTATCGATTACTTACCCGGATCCGGAGCTCTTCAGGAGCATTCGCAGATTTTCCCGGGAGTGTGTCCGATGCCACACAATTTTACCAGGCCGAGGACGGGAGCTCGACGGAGAAGCTGTTCTGGTCTCAGTATGCTGAGGCCAAACACCCGGTGCCAATGAGCGACCAGCTGAAGCAGATGGTCGAGCTACATAAGGCGGCCGATCAGGCCATGAAGGGCTTCATAGTCTGGTTGTGGCCTGGCGATGCCCTTCCGAACAGCTTCTTCGGCCTGGTGAGGCGGCTTGTGGATGCCTGCCGATGGCTGGAGATCGTCAAGCGATCCGTCTGCATTGAAGGTGCACGTCGGGCCTTCGCCCATGTAAAAACGCAGTGGGTCAAGCTAGACGCCGTGAAGCTGATCAGGGAGGGGCCGTCGGAGGGCAAGGAGCACCGCCACCCCGAGATGTACTACGAGGGTGTTCTGCCGGGAGCCCGTCTTATCGCGGATGAGTGTTCACAAAATGTAATGCTTGAATGAGACTTGCTCATTTTGTCCTTTATGTATGAAAACTTGTATCGAATTCGCTATGCAACGCTTGTGTGAATTTAAAATATTACCTTCTGTTTGGCTGTTTATCCAATCTGAGAGATGGCTAGTCCTTGGCTTCTGCCCCCATGCCACGAGTGCTGGGGTGTTCGGGATAAACCTGAGCAATCTTGTTCCCATGTTTGGGTCCTTCGAGGGAGGTGCTCAGCACAACGAACAAGGCAACTGGAGTAATAATGCTTTATCACTCTCACTTAGCCATAGAATTCTATAATTTTAAATTTCGGCGAAGCCCTTGGTATTCGGAAGGCCGAATTCGGGACGCGATACACGCCTGTAAGCCGGACGGAGCCGGCCCCTCGCCCTAAGCGGCATAAGTCTTTAGGGACTTGAAAAACCTCGCTGAACAGCGACCAGTCTCTTGCCTTATCATGATAGTCAGTTTTAGCTTTCTCTACTGAGGTGCTCGGCCCGGCAGAACCGGGGCACAATCGCAGTAGTTCTCCTAGCACTACCTTAGCCGATAGAGCGGAACGTAAGGTACCAAAACATAGGAGCCGGGCAAATCCAACATTTCACTAAAGACATGATTCGGAGCTGATGCATATAATGCTATAAGTTCGGGGTGCTGCACTTGTGAAAGTGTTCGGACTTTTCACACCATATTGTGGGTACGTAAGCCCCTGGTGCATTGGCCGTACCAGAGTGTATGGTTGCAAGGCGTCATTAATGAACACATAGATATATATATATAACAAAAATGCAATAATAGTCGTAATGTTATGCATTGTATATTAAAAAATTGCATTAAAGCAGAGTGATACAGATAGTGCAATAAGCAAAAGAGTAGGACTATGTCCCTTCCAACGGCAAGCTGAGGAATGATATGAAAGCTGTAATCAACCTGGGAATTCCGTAGTTGTCTGCCTCCTTGGTTGTTGTATCATGTGTTCGACAATAGAGCCGCCGGACAGTGTTTCCAGAGATTAAAGTCCTGAAAGAAAAGAAAAATAACCAAACGGGAAGCCCCTAGTGCGGTTTAGGCCGCGTTTTGGGGCATGCCACAGTTGTGCCCCCCCCCTCCCCACCTATGCCCATGGTATTTTTAATGCGTAATTATGTACGCGCGGCACGAATAACGCCGTTTGGCTGGGATTGGGGTGGCCGCCATATTGCTACGCGAGCTCAGATCGCGCCAGGAGGTCTGTTTGCCGATTTCCCCGAGCGCGCTTGAAGGTGTCCGGGCTTTGAAACGCGGGACTGGTAGATTGCCTTGAGAGGCTACTTTGCGCTTCTGCTGCAAGGGCCGCGGTGTGCTCCTTTGTTCGGAGAGAGCACTCTGTGTTTCCATTGACTGTAATAACTCCGCGAGGTCCTGGCATCTTGAGCTTGAGGTATGCATAATGTGGTACCGCATTGAATCTCGCAAATGCGGTTCGCCTGAGCAGTGCATGATAACCACTGCGGAATGGGACTATATAGAAGATTAACTCTTCCTTCGGAAGTTATCCGGGGATCCGAAGACCACTTCCAGTGTAATTGAGCCTGTGTAATGGGCCTCTACGCCTGGAATGACGCCCTTAAAGGTCATTTTCGTGGGTTTGATCCTTGAGGGGTCTATACCCATTTTGCGCACTATGTCCTGATAAAGCAGGTTCAGGCTGCTGCCGCCATCCATATGGACTCGAGTGAGGTGAAATCCGTCGATGATTGGGTCTAGGACCAGTGCGGCGAATCCGACATGATGGATACTAGTGGGGTGGTCCCTGCGATCGAAGGTGATCGGACAGGAGGACCAAGGGTTGAACTTTGGGGCGACTGGCTCCAACGCATATACGTCCCTGAGCGCACGCTTCTGCTCCCTCTTGGGGATGTGGGTTGCGTATATCATGTTCACCGTCCGCACTTGTAGGGGAAACCTCTTCTGTCCTCCAGTGTGCGGCTACCGGGGTTCTTCCTCGTCATCGCTATGCGGCCCCTTGTCCTTATTTTCAGCAATTAACTTGCCGGCCTGCTTGAACACCCAACAATCCCTGTTGGTGTGATTGGCTGGCTTGTCTGTGGTGCCGTGTATTTGACACGAGTGATCGAGTATACGGTCCAAGCTGGACGGACCCGGCGTACTTTGTTTGAATGGTTTTTTCCGCTGACTGGGTCTAGAGCCTTTGAATCCGACATTGACTGTCGTATCCTCAGTACTTTCGCTGTTAATGCGGCGCTTATTCTTGTTGCGACGTGACCTGCTATTGCCGTCCTTGGTATCTGAGGTACCATGGTTCTTTGATATGTTATTACTGCGAGCCTACCAGCTGTCTTCTCCCGCACAAAAGCAGGTCATGAGCGTCGTGAGAGCTGCCATAGATTTCGGCTTTTCCTGACCAAGGTGCCGGGCTAGCCACTCGTCTTGGATGTTGTGCTTCAAAGCCGCTAAGGCCTTCGCATCCAGACAGTCGATGATTTGATTTTTCTTTGTAAGGAACCGAGTCCAGAATTGCCTGGCCGACTCTTCTGGCTGCTGAATTATGTGGCTCAAGTCATCGGCGTCTGGTGGTCGCACATAAGTGCCCTGAAAGATGTCGAGGAATGCGGCTTCCAAATCTTCCCAACAGCTAATGGAGTCCGCTGGCAAGCTATTAAGCCAATGTCGCGCTGTTCCTTTGAGTTTTAGTGGGAGGTACTTGATGGCATGTAAGTCATCACCGCGGGCCATGTGGATGTGGAGGAGGAAGTCCTCAATCCATACTGCGGGATCTATTGTGCCATCGTATGATTCAATGTTTACAGGTTTGAAACCTTCTGGGAATTGATGTTCCATTACTTTGTCTGTGAAGCATAAGGGGTGTGCGGTGCCTCTGTATTGGGCTATATCGCGACGCAGCTCGTATGGGTCCTGCCCGCTGTGTTCAGCCCGGCCGGATTTGCTTTTACCGTATCTGGCGTGATGTTTACCATGTCGTAGAGTGGTGCGCCCTCGTGATCCGTAGATCGATCTTGAATTCTTTGCTTTGTCCTCCAATATGTCTCGCAGGTCTGGCGTATCTCCCCATGCCTTTTTATTTGGATGACGTTGGGGTGGAGGCTGAGCTTTTGGCTGGAATGCCTCTCTATCGCGGCCATGAGGTGGCCGATCAGCCGTATCATACGCTTCTTCCTCCAGTCAGGGTAGTAACCTGCGCCTTGGGTAACTCTTGGAGGGACGCCCGAGTTTATATTCCTCGGCCGCGAGGACTTCAGTCCATTTGTCAGCTAGCAGATCTTGATTAACTTCAAGCTGCTGCTGCTTTCTCTTTAGGCTATTTGCCATGGCCATAAGCCTGCGCTAGAAGTGCTCTTGTTCGACGGGATCCTCTGGTATGGAGAATTCATCGTCGCGGAGGCTTGCCTCGTCTTCGGAGGGGGGCATGTGATTGTCATCCTCCTCCTCTCCGCCAGCCGCTCTCTCAAGAGAGCTGGCTCCTTCATCCTCCTGCTCTAAATCTTGCTGGAGGGGATTGTTGTGGTCTTCGGCGCTATCCGGAGTGTTATTATCTCCTGTGCCGGTATCACCACTTTTGCTTTGGCGGGACTTAGAGCGGCGCCGCTGACTTCGGCGCTTGGGTTGCTTCTTGGAGGGGTCATCCTCCGCTATCTCATCGCCGTTGCCTTCATTGGGTGTATCCACCATGTATATGTCATACGACGAGGTGGCTTTCCAGTGCCCTATAGGTGCTGGTTCATGTTCGTCTCCTACATCGTCGTCCATACCATCGATGTCTTCAGAGTCGAAGTCGAGCATGTCGGTTAAATCATCGACAGTGGCTACAAAGTGGGTGGTGGGTGGGCGTCGAATTTCTTCGTCGTCCACATCCCAATCCTGTTGGCCATAATTCGGCCAGGGCTCTCCTGACAAAGAGAGAGACCTTAGTGAATTCAAAATGTCGCCGAAGGGCGAGTGCTGAAAGATATCTGCGGCGGTGAATTCCATGATCGGCGCCCAATCGGATTCGATTGGCAGGGGCACGGATGGTTTGGGGTCCGGAAGAGAGTCCGGCACCTTGGAGTCACGGGCTGCGTAGAGGATTATGCTGGTGTTTGGCTCGATCACCATCGAGACTGCAGCCCCTGAGGCGGTGTCTAGCCACCCGTCCTCGATTGGTGTAGCTGGCTCTGAGCTAAGGGTCGGAGCTGATGTGGGCGCGGCCTCTGAGGTACCATCCGGTGGCAGAGCTAGGTCATACATCGCGATAGTGCGACGCGCCCGGCTGTGGCTCGAATCCGTCGAGGATCAAGTCCCCACGGATGTTGGTCGTGTAATTCAAACTTCCAAATCTGACCTGATGGCCAGTGGTGTAGCTTTCAATCTGCTCCAGATGGCCAACCGAATTAGCCTGTAGTGCAAAGCTGCCGAATACGAAGATCTGTCCGGTGAGAAAAGTCTCACCCTGGACCGCATCGCTATCGATGATAGTAGGAGCAATCAAGCCTAACGGCGACGACACAGAGGAACTCTCAATGAAAGCACCAATGGCGGTGTCAAAACCAGCGGATCTCGGGTAGGGGGTCCCGAACTGTGCGTCTAGGCCGGATGGTAACAGGAGGCAAGGGACACGAAGTTTTACCCAGGTTCGGGCCCTCTTGATGGAGGTAAAACCCTACGTCCTACTTGATTAATATTGATGATATGGGTGTCACAAGAGTAGATCTACCACGAGATCAGAGAGGCTAAACCCTAGAAGCTAGCCTATGGTATGATTGTATGTTGTGATTGTTGTCCTACGGACTAAAACCCTTCGGTTTATATAGACACCAGAGAGGGTTAGGGTTACACAAGGTCGGTTACAAAGGAGGAGATATCCATATACATATTGCCTAGCTCGCCTTCCACGCCAAGTAGAGTCCCATCCGGACACGAGACGAAGTCTTCAATCTTGTATCTTCATAGTCCAACAGTCCGGCCAAAGGTTATAGTCCGGCTGTCCGGAGACCCCCTAATCCAGGACTCCCTCACTCAGCGTGACCATTGAATAGATCTCCATGGTTTCTCCACGGGTCGTCCAGATCGAGCCATCTTCGATGCCCCATGTACACGATTTTCCAAGACCCGCCATCTTTCCTTGACGTTAGCTGCTGAGACATCGTATCATCCATGCACCGTGTGCATCCGCAATATCCATGGCACACCTGGCCTGCGACATATCCGTAACCAAGATAGTCGTGCACCATCGTGATCAGCGCAGCTCTCATGTAGAAATACTCGCCTTTGCTAGCGTCCCATGTCTTGTCCGGTGTTTTCCATAACATGTCTAACTCCTCTTGAAGTAGCCCCAGATACAGATTAATATTATTTCCTGGTTGTTTCGGCCCTTGAATCAGCATGCTCATGTGAATGTACTTCTACTTCATGCACAACCAGGGGGGAGGTTGTACATCCATACAAACACGGGCCATGTGTTATGGTTGGTGTTTTGGTTGCCAAACAGATTCATGCCATCGGTACACAGGCCGAGCATGATGTTCCTTGCATCACATTCAAAATACCGATAGAAGCCATTCAATGCTCTCCACTGGCTTCCATCCTTGATGTGTCTCAGCTTCAGATCATCTGCATCGTCGGGCTTCATCCTCTCTACGTGCCAACGCATGAGCTTTGCTTCCTTGGGATCTACGAAATACCACTGGAGATGGGGAGTGATCGGTAATTACCATACAACTTTTTAGGGACATTTCTTCCCGGCCTTCTTGTATCGAGAAGCATTGCACACTGGACATCTTGTTTTTTCCGCGTGCTCCTTCCGATGAATTATGCAATCGTTAATGCATGCATGGTATCTAACGTGCGGCAGATCAAGAGGGCACACGATATTATTGGCCTCATCCACACTAGTAGGACAAAGATTCCCCGCGGGAAGAACATCCTTTAGGTACTTGAGATGCTCATCGAGGCTAGTGTTGGTCCATTTGTTTTTGGCCTTCGTCTTCAGGAGTTGGAGCGTGAAACTCAAGCGGGTCACCTCAGGATTGCAACCATCATACAATGGAGTGTTCGAGTCTACCAGGAGTTGCTGCAGCTTAGCCTCCTCTCTAGAAGAAGCTCTCTTAGTACTCGTCTCCTTGCGAAGCAGTGCTTGAACATGAGGGTCCCGCACGATTGAACTTAGTACCAATGAACTCTGCGGCGTGGGGTCCATGTTTTCTCCGCCACCATGTCTGGGCCCTTCTCCTCCACCATGTACGGCCCCTTCTCCACCGCCATGTCCGGCCTCTTCCCCTCCTCCATTATCGATCATCTCTTCGTCTTGGCCCATGTCGTCATTGCCTGCCCCGTCGGCGTCCTCAACATTATCATCCTCGTCTTCAATTATCCACCGAGTATAGCCATCCATGAACCAGTCATGAGCAAGTGCACTTCGACGCGACCTTCATCATAGGGGTAGAGAAAAACTATTCCTTTGCATCTTCGACACGGACAAAAAACCTCTGTCAGGTTATTTTCATTCATGTCCTGCACCGCCGACCGCAACCACCTGTCCACCATCGTTCCACTGACCATCATGAACGCCTGCATGGTAATAATAAACAAATTGATTATAAAAATGCATGCATGCATCAAAGTCATACAAAAATTCGACATGACCTTCCCTAAAAATAGGACATATAGATTGTCGGGTGGTAGGTGCGACATATGCCAACGGGTGGCTTATCATTGTGGGAGCCAGTAAGACGTTGTCGGTGCCTGGAAACGGGAGGAGGCGAAGACATGCACGCCGGCGAATCTTACCCAGCTTCGGGGCTCTCCGTGGAGATAACACCCCTACTGCTGCTTTGCGGGGTCTCCGCATGATCACTAGATGAACAAGTAGCTACACAATGCTCCTTGAGCTATTCGGTGGGAGGAGGAAGAAGGGCACGGCTGGCTTGCTTCCCCTCCTTGTGTGTGTGTCTAGATCTAGCTGAGGGTCGAACCCTTTGCATGGGTGCCCCGGGGGGTTTATATAGGCCTACCCCCCGGGGGTACAATGGTAATCCGACTGGGCGCGGGGCCCAGCCGTCTGTGACCGCGCTCGCCGGCTTCTGCGCCGACTGCTGGGGCCCGCCGGCTAGTGGGTCCCGCCGGCTACCAACTCCTTGGCAACAGGCAGGCCCCACTGCCAAGGGTCTTGTCGCTGGTTGGCTACTGTTGCCTCATCCTGATGACGAGGGCTTCGTCGAGGTAAGCGTGGCTACAGTGCCGCCATCCGGCGGGCGATTATCGTAGCCTTACCGCGTCTTGTCTCCTTAATGGGGCATCTTCTTCAAGGGGGGAAGCGAGCCGCCTGCGGGGAGCCGGCCCCGTCTCGGGCCGACTGGGGGAGGCCAGGCCACCTTCGGGTGTCTCTCTGCCCGAGGGGGCCCACCGCCCGTGGGCCATACTGGTAGCCCGTCGTGGATGACATCAGGGTCAACATGGCAACAGTGCCGCGCCGGACGGGTCATGGCCGCTCCGTACGGCGCACTGTGCCAGGCGTGCTCCGGGATTCGGGGGTGGCAGGCTTTACTGTAGCCACGCCCCGTCTCATCGCCGCTAGGTGGATGCAAACTTTGAGGGTACGGTCTCGACCGCTTTATGGGAGCCAGCTTCTTGGAGTCGGCCTCCTCATGGCCGGCTTCTTGGAGTCGGCATCTTGGAGCCGGCTTCTTCGAGTCGGCCTCCCATGGTTTTCTTCATGAGGGGTAAAGTCGGGCCGCCTTCTTCGAGCTGGCCTGGGTGACAGCCAGCAAGGGGAAGGCGGCCCCACATCTTGGATTCCTGAGAGCCGGACGGGCTCGTAATTTTTTCAGAAGGGCCAGGGGAAGCTGGCTAGGCTACCCATGGCTATTTACTCCGACAGTAGTCCCCGAAGCTGATCGAGCTTCGAGCCGGACAGAGGGACGAGAAGCTTGGTCAGCTTCCTATCCTGAAGAGCCGGCTTTGCTTGTGCACGCCGACTTCAGAGAGCTCCGGTTCTCGTAGGCGGGAACGCGGACCACGTGGCGAGGAAATCCTGCAAACGCACGCGCGCGACAGGACGTCGCCGCAGGCCCGGGCCCGCCACTCGCAGGCCTCGGTCCGAGCGCGGATCTTCCGTGGACCACATGGACCGCTCGCCTTCCCGCGGCGGTTTTATTCCGCCATCATGGCACAGTAATCGCGGGACGTGGGGGAGTGGGCACGATCGATCCCCACGCTTCCCCACGCCGCGCCTCCTTGGTTCCGCCACGCGAGCCTATAAGTAGGGGGAGGAGGGGGAGAGACAGAGGTTCGCACGCTTTCTCTTGCTCCGCCCCTTCTCGTCCTCCTCTCTTCCTCTCGTTGCCGCCGCAACCTCCCATCTCAGCGCCACCGCGTCGCCACATCGTCTTGCTCCCATGGCGCTGTCGATCTCATGGGACGGCTCCAACGTCCATGAGGACCATGTTGCGTTCCTCCGCCAGACTCGGCGCCTGCCGGACGCCAACCTCGTGCGGGTCCGCCTGGCGCCGGAGCCGGAGATCTCGCCGGCACCGGAGGAGGGCGAGCGGGTCGTATTCCGCTCGCACTTCCTACGTGGCTTCGGCCTTCCGGCGAGCGGATTTATACGCTCCTTCCTCGAGTTCTACAACCTTCAGCCGCATCACCTCACGCCCAATGCGGTGATGCTGCTGTCGGCCTTCGTCTCCCTCTGCGAAGGCTTCTTGGGGCTGCTCCCCATGCTGGAGCTCTGGGGGGAGTTCTTCCAAAGCAAACTCGGCACCGTCGTCGCCGGCGTGCCCGCCCCCTGCGGGGCCTTCATTGCCATGAGGAGGGCGGGCGAGAACAACCCGTTCCCGCCCATCCCCCTGATCCAGTCGGTGAAGATCTGGCAGAAGTCATACTTCTATGTGAAGAACGTCGCCGAGCAAGGAGACCACGTCAACCTGCCGGCTTACGTAGCTGGCTGGCCGGCTGGGAGGCAGCCCTCATGGAGTTTCCGGTCCCGGTCACTGTCTCAGGCCGGGAATGCTGCCGTCTCCCGGCTTCGGGTGATGATCCAGTCGGAAGGTCTGAGCGGGGCCGACTTGGTGGCCGCCTTCATGGAGCGCCAGATATTTCCTCTCCAAAGCCGGCCCCACATGATGTGCCAGATGAGTGGCCGGTTCGACCCATGCTGGCTGAGCACCAGGGAGATGCCTCATGCGGAGGTATCGTACATGGTAAACTACATCTCCAATTGGAAGCTCGCCGAGAATTGGCGATACGGCAAGGCGCCGTACTCTCGCGCCAACCCTCCGCCTGTGGTAAGTTTTCCTCTTCTTCTTCTTGTTGGTGGCCGGCTTCACGATGGCCGGCTTCTGATCAGTCGGTTCTTCTTAGCAGAACCCTCTTCTCCCGCCGACGACCGGGGCAGCGGGGATAGAACGCCAGTACGCCCCCGACCGCATGGCGGACGACGTCGACGACCCGGACTTGGGGGCGGCCGCCATGGAAGACGCCATCGTGGGGGACGACGCCGAGCTCGGGGGCGCAAGGCTCACCGCCAGCTTCGAGGACTGGCCAGATGATTTCGAAACCGAAGTCGCCCCGCGTCGCCAGCCGGCGGCCGACCATCAGGGCACGGGCTCGTCCATCGCGCCGGCTGCCGGCGGCGGTGCACAGAAGCGCCGGGCCGCTTCAGGCCTCTTCGGTAGTCGGCCGAAGAAGTCCAAAGCCTCCACCGCGGCAACCAAGCGAGACGAGGCGGCTGCGAAAGCGGCCCGCTTCCGCAAGGCGGTGAAGGAGCCTCAGGCGGTCTCAGCGTAAGTCGTCAATTGCCTTGTCGCATGCTCTACATCATTCTCTTCTTGTTCGAGCATTCTTCTTAATTTCTTCCGCTTGCTGGACAGGGCGCCGCTTACCCTGGAGCGTGGTCCGGGCAGCTCCGTAGTTGGGATGGCTGGAGGTTCTTCAAGCTCCTGCCGCGTGGACCCCCGCGCCGACCTCAGGGAGGCCACAGAGCGAAACGCCCGTGAAGCGCGGGAGGAGTGCGAGGCAGTGGAGAAAGCGGCGCCCAGGTGGCGAGGGAGCAGGCCGACGTGGCAGCCAAGGCCCAGATGGAGGTGGCGACCGCGGAGACGGAGGCGGAGGGTTCGCGCAACCAGCCTCCACTGCTCGCCATTCCCCTCCGAGCCGTGGCCCCCGACACCCCGTTGCCCTTGGCGGAGGAGATCGACCAAGACCCGCCGCTGATGGAGAGAGGGGAGGACCCCGTGGCCTTTGCGAGGAAAGCGCCGCCAGCAGCGCCAATCGGAGCGGGACAAGGCAGCCAATCGTCGGCGGCGCCAGAGGGGCCGACCGGGGGTGAGCCGGGGAACAGAGCCGGCCT
Organism: Triticum dicoccoides; assembly: GCF_002162155.2. Classification (NCBI taxonomy): domain Eukaryota; kingdom Viridiplantae; phylum Streptophyta; class Magnoliopsida; order Poales; family Poaceae; genus Triticum; species Triticum dicoccoides. The sequence continues at coordinate 111,234,114 of NC_041384.1, read as the reverse complement.
CGAGGTGCAGCCGGCGACGGGCCGACGCGCAGGGGGAGGCGCCGCTCCGCCGGAGTTGCGTCGAGTCGCAGGCGCAGGCCAGTCGGCGGAAGATCTGGAGACGGCCAGCACCGCCACGTCCGAGTGGACTCCCAGCGGGGGTACTGGCGAGCTGAATGTGGCGGCTCAAGGGGTCCGGAGCCGGCTGCAAGCTCAGGCCGCCCTGCTGCAACAGTTCACCCAGGAGTTCCTGTCGATGCGAGCCACCATCCGGGTGAGTCCTTCATTCTAGGCCGCTTTGCTCTCTTAATTTCTTCCGTGGGGGCACGTCAGCGCACCCACTGGGTGTAGTCCCCGAGATTCGGGCCGACTGCTGCGCAGTCGGTCGGATCTTTCTTGACGGCTACCTTATTTTTGTCTCTTGTCTGAACTTCCAGGAATATCACAACCTCCGTGCTGCCGCCTTCAACTCCCTGGCTCGGGAGGTGAGCCGGAGGACCGACGACCTGGCCGACAGCTGAAGTAAGTACTCGATCTTGTCTGTCTCCTGTGGGGGCGCGTCAGCGCACCACTGGGTGTAGTCCCCGAGATTCGGGCCGACTGCTGAGCAGTCGGGTCGGATCTTTCTTGACGACTCTTTTCTTATTGGTTTTTCTTTTTCTTTGTCTTCAGGGGCCAACGCCGACTTGAGGAAGGAGCTCGGCGAAGCGAAGGCCGCCCTTCATACCAAGGATGCCGAGTACGCTGCCTTGGTCCAGGAGCGTGATCGCCTGGCCAAGAAGCTGACCGACCAGGATAAGAGCCACAAGGCAGCCCTACAGGCGGCGCAGGATAGCGAAGCCGCCCTGAAGGCAGAGTATGAGACCGAGGCGGCGAGCTGGGCTGAGACCCGGCGAGCCCTGGATGAAGGCTTCCGCCGGATCGAGGATTTGATCGATGGTAAGCCGCCTTCCTCGCCCCTCTCCTGCTCCTTGCCGCCTGGGTCTTTGGCTTAACTTGAGCTGCTGCTTGTTTTTTGGTGCAGACAACTTCCCCGGCTACTCCGCCTTTGCCGCCCAAAGCATCGAGGCCCATCGCGAGGCGCGCCGTCAGGCGGGGGCCAACATCGCGCCGGATGCAAACCGAACGCTTGAGGAGCAGCTCTTGGCTGTCCAGGCGCGGTTGTAGCCGGCTCATCGGATGCTTCGCCGGCTCCAACGTGCCGGGGCGCAAGTGTTGGCCGCCCTCTGGCCCGGCGAGACGATCCCCCGCACCCCAAGCCGGACTGCCGACTAGCTGGAGGTCGCAGTTGGTCGCTTTGAGGCTTGGAAGGCATCGGCGGCCCGCCTCGGAGCCGGGCGGGCTTTGGAGTTTGTTCGGGCTTGGTAGCCAGGGCTGAGCCTGGACCAGCTGCGCACTTGGCGGATGGAGGCCGACGCGGAGCTGGAAGAGGTGAGGCCGGCTATCGCCCAGCGGTAGCCGAGTGCACCGACATTAGCGTTTTTGCACCCGAGATCGATGATGACGGTGTTGCCCAGCCGGAGGAGTGGTTCGGGCTGAACCCGGCGGTGGGCGAGGATTCGGCGGAGGAGATCGCCTCCAGCGACGAGGGCGAGGATGACGAGGAGGAGGACGGCAAAGACGTCGAGCCGGCTGGTGGAACAACCGGCTGACCTCAGGCCGACCGTGCCTCCAGCAACGAGGCGCGTGGAAGCGCGCCTTCTGCGGGAGGCGGTGACCAAGCCGAGGTTCGCTAGCCGGCCGCTCCTTCAGCTGGCACAACCGTCTCCACCAACCAACCCGGCTCATCAGTCGCTCCGCCGTCTTGACCTGCCGTCCTTATTTTTCCTGCTTGTTGTCTTTTGAACAATCTTCATTAAGTTTTCGTAGTTCCACTCACTGGGGGTGTATCCAAACTATGTTGAATGCTGGCCTCTCGGAGGTCTTTTATGTAAATATTATTACGTGCATGTTTGGTTTCCATTCGCGTATGCTTTTTATCCTTAGGCTTTTTCCTTTGCCGCCTTCCCTCTTTGGGGAGGCAAGTACTTGAGCTTTCTTGGATTGAAGTGAAGTGAATGGAAACCGGCCGGCCGGCTACTCTGGTAACCATTCGGCGGTGGGAGAAAAACCGGCTTTTGTTATATTAGTTCGTTAGTCCCTAGCCGTTTTTCGTGTGGGCGCCCGTTCCTGCCTTTAACTCTTGCCAGTTGGACAGCCGGTTTTTCGAACTGCGACTTTTGGCAAGAGAAAGCTTGGGAGCCGGCACACTACTTGTCTGACTGCGGGTAGGACTTCTAATATAACTCTAATATAACTCCAGTCGAACCCGGTGCCGGACGGAACAAGTAAATGAAATGACAAAGTCATAAGCATGATATTTTTCATTCATAGATAAGAGATGGCAGTCCCCGAGCCCTCCTCAGGGGGCCTATTGTCTCGTACTTAATACAAAAGTTAGCGTGATACATACTGCATTTCAATTGTAAAATCTTCGAAGGAGGTTGGCGTTCCATGGTCGTTCCGACTCCTTGCCGGAGTCGTCTCTCTTGCGTGCCTTCGGCTTCTGTGCGTCGATTAGGTAGTAGGAGTCGTTGCCTAGAGCTCTGCTGATGACGAAGGGGCCTTCCCAAGGGGCCGAGAGCTTGTGCTGACCGGCTGTTCGCTGGATTAGCCGGAGCACAAGATCGCCCTCTTGAAAAGATCTTGGCCTGACCTTCCGGCTGTGGTAGTGGCGCAAACCCTGCTGGTAGATGGCAGACCGGCTGAGGGCTAACAGCCGGCTTTCCTCCAGCAGGTCTACGCCGTCTTCTCGTGCTTCCTTGGCCTCCGCTTCAGTGTACATGGTTACTCGAGGCGAGTCGAACTCGATGTCAGTTGGGATGACCGCCTCGCCACCATACACAAGGAAGAAAGGGGTGAAGCCGGTTGACTTGTTTGGTGTAGTGCGCAGACTCCAAAGGACAGCCGACAGCTCATCAAGCCAACAGCCGGCTGAGCGCTCCAGAGGTACGACCAGTCGTGGCTTGATGCCGGAGAAGATGAGGTCGTTGGCTCGCTCGACCTGGCCGTTTGACTGCGGGTGGGTGACGGACGCTAAGTCCAGCGGAATACCTTGGGCTGCGCAGAAACATGCCAAGGCTCCTTTGGCAAAATTCGTGCCATTGTCGGTGATGATGCTGTGTGGCACGCCGTACCAAGTTGTTATGTCTGCGATGAATGCTATAGCAGTCGGTCCATTCAGCTTCTTGATCGGCTTTGCCTCAATCCACTTGGTGAATTTGTCCATGGCGACGAGCAAATGCGTCATGCCGCCGCGCGCCATCTTGAATGGGCCCACCATGTCCAGTCCCCAAACAGCGAAGGGCCAGGTGAGGGGAATGGTCTTGAGTGCCGAAGCCGGCATGTGTTGCTTGGAGCTGAAAAGTTGGCACCCTTTGCAATATTTAACTAATTCCTTGGTGTCATCCAAGGCAGTCGGCCAAAAGAAACCATGGCGGAAGGCTTTGGCGACGAGTGATCTTGAGGCCGCATGGTGGCCGCATTCTCCTTGGTGAATGTCTCTGAGGATTGCAATGCCCTTTTCTTGCTCGACGCATCGCTGTAGAACTCCAGTGACACTGCGCTTGACGAGCTCTCTGTTGACGATTGTGTATGCTCCGGCTCGGCGTTGGACTTGTCTTGCCTCTGCTTCGTCAGCCGACAGATCTTAGTTTACTAGGAAGTTGATGATGGACTGAGCCCATGACGGAGCCGCGACTTCTCCCACTGCCAATGTGGCTATAGCCACCAGGGTGGGCGGGCTGGGTGGTGAAATGCTGGAGTCGGCCGCCGGCTGTTGTGCTGGTGCAGTTCCCGGGCCGGCTACCGCAGTCCTCGAGCCGGCTACTGCAGTCCCCGAGCCGGTTGCCGAAGCCCCCGGGCCGACTACTGAAGTCCCGGGGTCGCCCGCTTGGTTCTTCGAGTCGGACCCGGCCGCGTCGGGGTCAGGCAGCACGAAGATGGAATCGGACTCTGGAGACGGCTTGATTGACGGCTTGAGGAGGCGTTGTAGAGCGACGCCGGTTGGTATTGCTTTCCGAGTGGAGCCTATTCGAGCCAGGGCATCGGCTGGCTCGTTGTCGGCTCGCGGTACGTGGAGGAACTCGCATCCTTCAAAGTATCTGCTGAGTTGTTGGACCAGGAAGCGGTAGCTTGCCATATTTGCGTCCTTGGCGTCCCAGTCGCTGGATGATTGCTGGACCACCAAGTTCGAGTCGCCATAACATAGGATCCGGCGGATGCCGAGTTCCTTGGCAAGCTGTAGCCCGTGTATGAGCGCCTCGTACTCGGCCACGTTGTTGGAGGCGGCAAAGTGAATTTGCAGCGTGTATCTGAGCTTGTCGCCCTTGGGAGAGGTAAGGACGATGCCGGCTCCCAAGCCGGTGCGCATCTTGGACCCGTCAAAGTGCATGCGCCAATGGGTGGAGTCAGGAGCCGGCGGCAGGTACTGGGTCTTGGCCCAGTCGACGAGGAAGTCGGCCAGTGCTTGGGACTTGATGGCGGTGCGGGGCTGGTAGAAGATCGTGTAAGGGGCCAGCTCGATGGCCCATTTCGCCACCCGGCCGGATGCGTCCCGGCTGCCTATGATCTCGGCCAGCGGGGCGGTGCATACGACCATGACAGGGTGCTCTTGAAAGTAGGGCTTCAGCTTCTTGGCGGTGAAGTACACGCCGTAACACATCTTCTGGTAGTGCGGGTAGTTCTGCTTTGAAGTGGACAGCACCTCGCTCAAATAATACACCGGCCTCTGGACCGGCTGGGCCCGGCCTTCTTCTGGGCGTTGGACTACGATGACGGTGTTGACCACCCGGCTGGTTGCGGCAATGTAAAGGAGCATGGGCTCTTTCTCAGTCGGCGCCGCTAGGACGGGCGGCGTGGCCAGCATCTTCTTTAGCTCGTGAAAAGCTTGGTCGGCCTGGTCGTTCCACTCGAAGTGAGTGCTCTTCTTCATGAGGCGGTAGAGGGGGAGAGCCTTCTCTCCGAGCCGCCTGATGAAGCGGTTCAAGGAGGACAAGCATCCGGTGAACTTTTGGATGTCTCGAAGCTTGGTGGGGATCGCCATTCTCTCGATGGCCTTGATCTTCACCGGGTTGCATTCGATGCCGCGTTCGGAGACCAGGAAGCCTAGGAGCTGGCCGGCTGGCACTCCGAACACGCATTTCTCGGGGTTGAGCTTGATTTGGAACCGACGTAGGTTCTCAAACGTTTCCTTGAGGTCTCCCAGCAGAGTGCCACGCTTCTCCGTCTTCACCACAATGTCGTCCATGTAGACGTGAGCGTTTCTGCCGAATTGCTTGAGGAGGCACTTCTGCATGCAACGCTGAAAAGTGGCACCGGCATTTCTTAAGCCGAATGTCATAGTCAGGTAGCAGAAGGCTCCAAATGGCGTGATGAAGGCGGTCTTCAGGCGGTCGTCCGGATCTAGCTTTATCTGGTGATATCCTGAGTAAGCATCCAAGAAACTCAACAGCTCGCATCCGGCCGTGGAGTCTATCACTTGGTCAATCCTTGGCAGGGCAAAGGGATCTTTGGGGCAAGCCTTGTTGAGGCTCGTGTAGTCTATACACATGCGCCACTTGTTATTCTTGTTTAGCACAAAGACCGGGTTGGTGAGCCATTCTGGAAAGAAAACTTCCATAATGAAGCCGGCTGCCAGAAGCCGGGTTATTTCCTCTCCCACAATCTTGCGTTTCTCCTCCGGCAGTTGGCGAAGGGCTTGTTTGGCTGGCTTTGCGTCTTCTCGGACATGTAGTTTGTGCTCGGCGAATTTCCTCGGAACACCCGGCATGTCCTTGGGGGACCACGCAAAGATGTCCCGATTCTCACGGAGGAAATCGGCGAGCTCGCCTTCCTATTTGCTGTTCAGGCTTGCCCTGATGACAGCAAACCTCTCTGGAGGCTCGGGGTCAAGAGGTATCTTCTTCGTCTCCTTGGCCGGCTGGAAGGATCCTTGAGCATCGTGCTCCTTGGGGTTGGGGGACACGGCCGACTGCTTGCCGGCTATGGCCACGACTCGGTCCAACATCTTCTTTTCTTCGGCAATCACAAGGGACTCGGCCAGCCAGCTGCTGGCTGCCGCGCACTCAGAGGACTTCTTGTAATCGCCGGCTACGGTGATGACGCCTTTGGTGCTCGGTATCTTCATCTTGAGGTATGCATAGTGGGGAACTGCCATGAATTTGGCCAAGGCAGGTCGGCCAAGCAATGCATGGTAAGGGCTCTCCAGGTCCACCACTTCAAACCAGATCGCTTCCCGGCGGAAATGCTCCTTGTCCCCAAAAAGTACATCAATCTTGATTTTGCCAATGGGGGCGCAGGACAGGCCGGGTACGATGCCATGGAACACTGTTCGAGTAGGCATGAGCTACTTCGTCTTGACATTTAGCTTCTCCAGGGTATCACGGTACAGGATGTTGATGCTGCTCCCGCCGTCTATCAGCACGCGGGAGAAGCGGGCAGCGCGTCTGTCCGTCGCGAGGGTGGCTTCCAGGACTAGCGCATAAGAGCCGGGAGACGGCATCACCTCTGGATGGTCGGCCCGGCTCCAGCTGATGGGCTTTTCGGACCAATGCATGTGTCCGGCGGGGTTGGCAGCGACCACGCTGACTTCCTGGTGCTCTCGGCGTTTGCTGCGCCAGTCTTCGGGCTGGCTCATATAGACGATGTAGGTTGCTTGCTCGTCAGGGAACTTGTCATGCACGGCTCCGACTGCGGGCTGAGCCGCCGGAGGCGGCGGAGGCGGAGGCAGCGCGAGCCCCTCGCCTTTGGAAATTCGGGTGAGCCAATGGCACTTTCGGGTTGTGTGGTTGGACGGCTTCGCGCCGCTGTGGAACTTGCAGGGGGCGTCGAGAGTTTGCTCGTAGGAAAAGGCCGGCCGCCCTTGGGTTTCTTGGGCGCGGGCCACCCTTCAGGCGGCACATCTTCAACTGTGGCCACCTGCCGACTGGCGGGAGGCGGTGCGGGGCCCTTGCGCTTGTGGTCGTTCGGGTGTGTGCGTCGGCCGGGATCCCCAGCCGGCGTCTTGGGCGCCGGGTTGAGTACTTTTCCGGACGCGTCTACCCGAAGCTCGGTCTTTATTGAGGAGTCGGCGGTCGCATATTTGTCCGCTATGTCCAGAAGCTCATCGAGGGTAGCCGGCTCGTCACAGAGAAGCTTGTGCTTGAGGAGGGTACCTTCTCGGCACCCGGCTGTGAAGTATTCTATGGCTTGCACCTCATGCACCCCCTCGCAAGAATTGTGGAGCTCGGCCCAACGCGTGAGGTAGTCGCGAGTGGACTCGGCCAGGCCCTGTACGCACAGGGAGAGCTGCCTGGGCTTGGGGACCCGCTTGTAGGTGCTGGTGAAGTTGCGGATGAAAGCTTCGGTGAAATCTAGCCAGCTGTTGATGATGAGAGGCTTGAGGCTGTTGAGCCAGGTCCGCGCCGTGCCTTGCAGCATGAGGGGCACGTACTTCACGGCAACGTGCTGGTTGCCGTTGGCTATGATGACCGTCATGGAGTAGTCGATCAACCAATCTTCCGGCTTCACGGAGCCGTTATACTTGGGCGTGTCTCTTGGGAGTTAGAACCCTTTGGGGAAAGGCTCGTCGCGGATGCGGGGGCCGAAACAAGGCGGGCCGACATCGTCTTCTTCTTCCAGCGCCAGGGATCGCACTAGGCGGTCGATCCGATGGCAGGCGTCGTTCTCACCGACTCCTTCGCGGCGACCTAGTCGACCGCTGAGAGTCAGGTGTGCCACTGGCGGCGGGGTGGGATATCTCTCTCCACGGGGTCGAGGCGGAGGCGGGTTGCCCCGCCATTCCATGGCTCGGGGATGGCCGTCCGCGTCTCGCTCGATGGAAATTCGGGTCTGGCTTCGGCTGGCCGCCGGCTCTTTCTCGCGCCGCGCACGGGTGTTGCTCGTAGTCGGTGTCCGGGACGTCGCGCCGTGATCTCGGCGCGGGGGAGGGCTTCCTGCGCGGGCGTCGGCTTCGTGCCGCTGTGCGGCTGCATCGATCAGCTGCTGGATGCGCGGGGTCATGTGGGGGAGGTCTTCGGCCTCCAAGCCGTCCAACTCGTCCACGGCCGCTTGGGCGGCGCGCAGGTTCTCGAGTGGAGTGGCGTAGACTGGGCGGTCGACTCCCAACGTGTCGGCAATGACGGCGCCGCGTTGCTTGACAAGGACGGCCCGGCTTGGCCCGCCCGGGGCCGGTGTGCCGAAGGCGGCGCGGTCAGCTTCGCGCTGGTAGGCCTCTGTGAGGCGTCTCACGGAAGCCAGCCTCCGGCCCTCTGCAAGGAGGCGAGGCGGCGTGCCTCCAGTGCTTCATCGTCGGCATTAGCCGGGAGTGGGTGGACAAGTCGTGGGCCGCCACGTGCGGGACGTCGTGGGCGCTTTTGCCGGCCGGGCCGCCGTGGCTGATGACCATCACTTCGGTGGTGACAGTATCGCGGCCGTCGGTCCGAGGAAGCGGGTCATTGTAGATCGCGACGTTGGTGGGGAAGGTGTCGAAGGAGGCCGTGTCGGAGTCGAGAGGCATCGGGTCGGTGGAGCCAACCGACTCCAGATCCACAGCGGGCTCACTGGAGACATGGAGCTGGCCGAGGACGTTGGCGAGGTGATCGGTGCCCGCATCGGAGGCGAGCTCGTCGGAGATGAGGGTTTCGTCGGGGAGATCGGCGAGGCTGCTCGCCGCGCGGATGCTGGTGACGCCTTGTAGCGCGTCGTGGCAAGCGCCATCGGGCGTGCCGGGCTGGCTACGCTCGCTGGGGAGGAAGAGGGTTCCCATCCAGAACAGGTCTCCGGACAACGGTGCACCTGGCCCCACGGTGGGCGCCAAATGTCGGGTGGTAGGTGCGACATATGCCAACGGGTGGCTTATTATTGTGGGAGCCAGTAAGACGTCACCGCTGCCTGGAAATGGGAGGAGGCGAAGACATGCACGCCGGCGAATCTTACCCAGCTTCGGGGCTCTCCGTGGAGATAACACCCCTACTGCTGCTCTGCGGGGTCTCCGCATGATCACTAGATGAACAAGTAGCTACACGATGCTCCTTGAGCTGTTCGGTGGGAGGAGGAAGAAGGGCACGGCTGACTTGCTTCCCCTCCTTGTGTGTGTCTAGATCTAGCTGAGGGTCGAACCCTTTGCATGGGTGCCCCGGAGGGTTTATATAGGCCTACCCCCCCGGGGTACAATGGTAATCCGACTGGGCGCGGGGCCCAGCCGTCTGTGACCGCGCTCGCCGGCTTCTGCGCCGACTGCTGGGGCCCGCCGGCTGGTGGGTCCCGCCGGCTACCAACTCCTTGGCAACAGGCAGGCCCCACTGCCAAGGGTCTTGTCGATGGCTGGCTACTGTTGCCTCATCCTGATGACGAGGGCTTCGTCGAGGTAAGCATGGCTACAGAGCCGCCGTCCGGCGGGCGATTATCGTAGCCTTACCGCGTCTTGTCTCCTTAATGGGGCGTATTCTTCGAGGGGGGAAGCGAGCCGGCTGCGGGGAGCCGGCCCCGTCTCGGGCCGACTGGGGGAGGCCAGGCCTCCTTCGGGTGTCTCTCTGCCCGAAGGGGCCCACCGCCCGTGGGCCGTACTGGTAGCCTGTCGTGGATGACATCAGGGTCAACATGGCAACAGTGCCGCACCGGACGGGTCATGGCCACTCCGTACGGCGCACTATGCCAGGCGTGCTCTGGGATTCGGGGGTGGCAGGCTTTACTGTAGCCATGCCCCGTCTCATCGCCGCTAGGTGGATGCAAACTTTGAGGGTACGGTCTCGACCGCTTTATGGGAGCCGGCTTCTTGGAGTCGGCCTCCTCATGGCCGGCTTCTTGGAGTCGGCATCTTGGAGTCGGCTTCTTCGAGTCAGCCTCCCATGGTTTTCTTCATGAGGGGTAAAGTCGGGCCGCCTTCTTCGAGCTGGCCTGGGTGACAGCCAGCAAGGGGAAGGCGGCCCCACGTCTTGGATTCCTGAGAGCCGGACGGGCTCGTAATTTTTTCAGAAGGGCCAGGGGAAGCCGGCTAGGCTACCCATGGCTATTTACTCCGACATAGATCTAGAGAGTTTGCCCGAAATTCACCAAAACGGAAATAAATCGACATTTCGGCAAAACATAGGCAACTCACAAGCACAATTTGGCGTCAACTCATGCCACACACACAATTTCCATCATATCGCCCAATTATCATATCGCGCACACATACACATATTTCCATTCTTGCAAAAGCATGAATTTTTAATCACACCTATCTCAAGATCGAGCACATAGATGATGTAGTAGGGAGATCAAAAGTGGATAAATCTCTTCTTCACAAAGCTGGATCTAGTTAGGGGGCACATAGGTCACTTCACTAAATGCTACATCTACCTAGTCAGCTAATTTGGGAGGAGACAACTTTAACTAGTGGAGGGGTAAGGAAAAAGAGAAAGAAGATGCATTAATGGAGGTGGTGTGGTTAGCTAGGAGTAATAACGAGAGAGAAAGGTAGGTAGGAGAGGGAGAGTAATGGGGGGAGAAGTATTGAGGAAGAAGCAAAGTGAGGGGGAGAGGAGGTGGGAGGTAGGGGAAAGTGAGGAAGAGAGGAGATGGGGGAGGGGGGAGGGAAAAGGTGGCATTATGCCACGTCTTAGCAGTAGCGCGGGTGGTTAAGCATGCTGCTGCTACGAGCATAGCAACAATGCTCTTCCTGCGCACACGCTACTGCTAAGTGGGGCCCGCCATGTGGCCAGTTTCAAAATTAGCAGTAGCGACAAGAAAAAAGCGCGCTACTGCTATTACTTTAGTAGTAGCACGGGTCGCAGAAGTGCGCTGCTGCTAAACCTAGGTTGGTGGGTACTGTCGGTCGCTTTTAGTAGCAGCTCGGTTCAGCTAGGACGCGGTACTGCTAATTGAGTAGCAGTAGCGCGTGTTTTGAACCCGCGTTACTGAAAGTTAGCAGTAGCGCCTCTTTTTGTACCGCGCTGTTGCTAAGATTCTGTGTCTAAGGTTTTCCCTAGTAGCAAAGGCTTTGAGAGGAGATCGTGCTGGTAAAGATATTGATGCAGATTGACCCCCTCTCGATGAGAGGATCAATGGTGATGACGATGGTGACGATTTCCCCCTCCCGGAGGGATGTTTCCCCGGCAGAACAGCTCCGTTGGAGCCCTAGATTGGTTTTGCCCAGGTTCCGCCTCGAGATGGCGGCGCTTCATCCCGAAAGCTTCCTTCTAATTTTTTCCAGGTTAAAACACACCATATAGCCAAAGATGGGCACCGGAGGCCTGCCAGGAGGCCCACAATGTCGGGGGGCGCGCCTAAGGGGGTAGGGCGCGCCCTCCACCCTTATGGCTGGCTGGTGGCCCCCCTCTGGTATTTTTTCGCCCAATTTTTTTATATATTCCAAAAACATGCTCCGTGAAGTTTCAGGACTTTTGGGGTTGTGCAGAATAGGTCTATAATATTTGCTCCTTTTCCAGTCTAGAATTCCAACTGCCGGCATTCTCCCTCTTCATGTAAACCTTACAAAATAAGAGAGAAAAGGCATAAGTATTGTGCTATAATGTGTAACAATAGCCCATAATGCATTAAATATCAATAAAAAAGCACGATGCAAAATGGACGTATCAACTCCCCCAAGCTTAGACCTCGCTTGTCCTCAAGCGAGAGCCGATATCGATAAATATTTCCACATGTTTAGAGATAGAGGTGTCGATAAAATAAAATACGGACATGAGGGCATCATGATCATCTTTAGAACAACATATAGTGCCATATAATTTCTTATGCTATAGTAATAATATGTTCAAGGTAAAGTATGAATGAGAAACTTCATTGAAAACTAACAAACTATGATCTCAGTCATTGAAGCAATTGCAGTTTATCGCAACATCAGAAAGAGTCAATATAAGAGCTTTTTAGCAAGTCCACATACTCAACTATCATTTAATCTTTCAAAATTTCTAACACTCATGCGATACTTATGGGTTCAAAGTTTCAATCGGACATAGAGAAAGATAGGGGCTTATAGTTTTGCCTTCCAACCTTTTACCTCAAGGGTAATGTCAACAATAATACTTTATGAAAACCTACATCCGAGTGGA
>NC_041384.1:111195153-111221694 GCF_002162155.2 Triticum dicoccoides | reverse complement strand
AGTGCTTGCCAAAGGAAAAAGTGTAAAAAGAAGAGGTGATGATCACCATGACTCTTGTATAAGGATAGGAGATAAAAGTAAATGATAGGCCCTTTGCAGAGGGAAGCAAAGGTTGTCATGCGCTTTTATGGTTGTATGTATAAAATCTTAGTGCACTAGAACGTCACTTTATATTGCCGCTTGTGATAAGGACCTTTATTATGCAGTCCACTGCTTTTATTTCTTCCCTATCACAAGTTCGTATAAAGCTTATTTTCTTCACACTAATAGATCATACATATTTAGAGAGCAATTTTTATTGCTTGCACCGATGACAACTTATTTGAAGGATCTTACTGAATCCATATGTAGGTATGGTGGACTCTCATGGCAAAGCTGGGTTTAGGGATGTTTGGAAGCACAAGTAGTATCTCCACTTGGTGCAAAGAATGAGAGGGAAAGGCAAGTTCAACATGTTGGATGATCCATGACAATATAACTTCTATTCGGATATAAGGAAACATAACCTATTATGTTGTCTTCCTTGTCCAAAATCAACTTTTTAGCATGTCATATTTTAATGAGTGCTCACAATTACAAAAGATGTCCAAGATAGTATATTTATATGTAATGCCTCTCTTTCTTTATTACTTCTTATTAATTGCAAAAATGACCAAAACTATATTTGTCAACTCTCAACAACTTTTATTCATCATACTCTTTATATGAGAAGTCATTACTCTCGATAAGATCAATATATGAACCTTTTTTATTTCTCTTTATTCTTTCTTTTATTTAACTCCCTCAAGACCATAGCAAGAAAGCAAGGTCCTCAACTCAAAACTACTCTTTATTATATATAACTCAAGGACTCGATTACATAGAGGGAACATAAAGCAAAACTCAAAGCTAGATCATACTAAAACTTTATTCTACTAGATCGAGATATAACCAAAAGGACCGGACTAAGAAAAACGATAAAGATAGAGGTGTGATGGTGATACGATACCAGGGCACTCCCCCAAGCTTGGCAGTTACCAAGGGGAGTGCCCATACCCATGTATTTAGATCTCTTTCTTTGGAGGTGATGATGCGATATTCTTGGCGATGATGCCCCTTAGGATGCGATTATCTTCCTCGAGCTTATTAAATTGTTGCTTAAGATCCATTACTTCCTTGCGAAGTTTACCCATGATGGCTAGAGCCCCATCCACCCATGGATGTTTCCTTGATGCGGGAGAAAAAATAACACTCTTTTTCATATTTTCAGAAGAGAGAAATCTAGCATTGGGAGGAATAACTGAATTTGGTATTGCTGAGCTCTGAAGTTCCTCCAGCATGAATCTAGTTTGGAGACGAGAGGTAACTTCTTGATCCTCCTCCATGGTATCCACTCTTTTCAAGTCAGCCTCCATCGCTTCCTCTGTTGCTGGCCCAAAGTGGTTAGCATCATTGTATGCTCTTGGTCCTGGTGCCGGGTGAGATACCCGACTCTCCCCGACCGAATCTTGCTACACATCTGTTGTAGAACAACTCAAAATAAAAATAGAGGATTTTGTCATGGTACAGTGGTCAAAACCTTCGGGAGATTGTATAGTGAATTTTACTGACCAAAAGAAGTATCATGCAAGAAAACGGAGTCCGGAAGGCACACGAGGTGGCCACAAGGACAGGGGGCGCGCCCTCCACCCTTGTGGTGGCCTCGTGTCCCTCCCGGACTACTTTTAATTTTCCTAATTTTTAAAATAATCCAAAACGGAGAAAATTTATCATTGGAAACGTTTTGGAGTCGGTTTACTTACCCTACCACATACCTATTCCTTTTCGGAGTCTGGAATGTTCTAGAAAGTGTCCCTTATGTACTCCTATGGTGTTATGGTATTAATTATATTGGTCTCAACATTTATGGGAGTACCTGAGATATAATGTTTGATTCTTTGACTGTTTACCACCTTCGGATTTGTGCCTTCGGAGTTGTTGATTTTTATGGCACCGGAACGATAGACTTCCTCAATGATGTAAGGGCCTTCCCATTTAGAGAGAAGCTTTCCTGCAAAAAATCTTAAACGAGAGCTGTATAGCAAAACATGATCACTGAGATGTCTCCAACGTATCTATAATTTTTGATTGTTCCATGCTATTATATTATCTATTTTGGATGTTTAATGGGATTTAATATGCACTTTTATATTATTTTTGGGACTAACCTATTAACCGGAGGTCTAGTGCCAGTTTCTGTTTTTTTCCTATTTTAGTGTTTCACAGAAAAGGAATATCAAACGGAATCCAGATGGAACGAAACCTTCGTGAGGATATTTCTTGGAACAAATGGAACCCAAGAGACTTGGAGTACAAGTCTGGAAGTCCGCGAAGTTTCCACGAGGTAGGGGTATCGCCCCCCACCCTCGTGGGCCCCACGGAGCTCCACCGATGTACTTATTTCGCCTATATATACTCTTATACCCTAAAAACATCCAGGAGAGCCACGAAACCACTTTACCACCACCGCAACCTTCTGTACATGTGAGATCCCATCCTGGGACCTTTTCCGGCGATCTTCCGGAGGGGGATTCGATCACGGAGGGCTTCTACATCAACACCATAGCCTCTCCCATGATGTGTGAGTAGTTTACCATAGACCTTCGGTTCCATAGTTATTAGCTAGATGGCTTCTTCTCTCTCTTTGATCTTTAATACAAAGTTCTCCTCGATGTTCTTGGAGATCTATTCGATTTAATATTCTTTTGCGGTGTGTTTGCCGAGATCTGATGAATTGTGGATTTATGATCAAGTTTATCTATGAAAAATATTTGGTTCTTTTCTGAATTCTAATATGCATGATTTGATATCTTTGCAAGTCTCTTCGAATTATCGGTTTAGTTTGTACTACTAGATTGATCTTTCTTGCAATGGGAGAAGTGCTTAGCTTTGGGTTCAATCTTGCAGTGTCCATTCCTAGTGACAGTAGGGGTAGCAAGGCACGTATTGTATTGTTGCCATAGAGGATAAAAAGATGGGGTTTATATCATATTTCTTGAGTTTATCCCTCTACATCATGTCATCTTGCCTAAAGCGTTACTCTGTTCTTATGAACTTAATACTCTAGATGCATGCTGGATAGTGGTCGATGTGTGGAGTAATTGTAGCGACCCGACCCGAATGGGTCAAGTCTCTGTGCTTAACTATCATCCCTGGATCGGTATGTTGACACACACAGTACTTGAGGATTTATAACAGAGGTAATTCACATGTAAAAGTAACGTAAATACTATTACCTCAAATCCAAAATAGCGGAAGTAACAAGGTTGTGGATTCCCATCAACACCAACGGCAAAGTTGAGTATAGAAATCGTAACCCTAACGTATCACTTACTCGTCGTAAGATAATCCTGCAACATGAGACGTTGCAGCCACAGAGGGTCAGTACATTGAATGTACTGGCAATTTCACACCATAGAGAATGATGAATAAAGGCTATCACTACATGCATATTTGGCTGGTGGAAAAGCTCTATGGTTATAAGGTTTTTGCGTAAAGCCAATTTTTCCCTACTGCAAAGGAATAAATTTTATTTAACTATCATGGTGGTTGTTGAACATTGAGAATGGTTGACAGCATTCTCAATCCCAATTAAGTAACATCATTAAAACCCAACAATATTCATTTAAAGTAACGTGATGAGATCAATAGGATAATCCAAGAATTAGATCATCATGGAACATGTGGGAGCCAACATGGGTATCCAGATCCCGCTGTTGGTTATTGACCGGAGAGTCATCTCGGTCATGTCTGCATGTCTCCCGAACCCGTAGGGTCTACACACTTAAGGTTCGGTGACGCTAGGGTTATAGAGATATAAGTATGCGGTAACCCGAAAGTTGTTCGAAGTCCCGGATGAGATCCCGGATGTCACGAGGAGTTCCGGAATGGTCTGGAGGTAAAGAATTATATATAGGAAGTGCTATTTCGGCCATCGGGACAAGTTTCGGGGTCACCGGTATTGTACCGGGACCACCGGAAGGGTCCCGGGGGTCCACCGGGTGGGGCCACCTGCCCCGGGGGCCACATGGGCTGTAGGGGGTCCGCCTTGGCCTACATGGGCCAAGGGCACCAGCCCCTAGAGGCCCATGCGCCAAAGGGACAAGAGGAGGGGAGAGTCCTAAAGGGGGAAGGCACCTCCGAGGTGCCTTGGGGAGGATGGACTCCTCTCCCCCTTGGCCGCTCCCTTACTTGGAGGAAGGGGCAAGGCTGCGCCCTCCCCCTCTCCCTTGGCCCTATATATAGTGGGGGGAAGGGAGGGCAACCAAACCTAAGCCCTGGCGCCTCCCTCTCCCTCCCATGACACATCTCCCTCCTCCTGCAGCGCTTGGCGAAGCCCTGTTTGAATCCCGCTACTTCCACCACCACGCCATTGTGCTGCTGGATCTCCATCAACCTCTCCTCCCCCTTGCTGGATCAAGAAGGAGGAGACGTCGCTGCTCCATACGTGTGTTGAACGCGGAGGTGCCGTCCGTTCGGCGCTAGGATCATCGGTGATCTGGATCACGACGAGTACGACTCCATCAACCCCGTTCTCTTGAACGCTTCCGCGCGCGATCTACAAGGGTATGTAGATCCACTCCTCCCTCGTTGCTAGATGACTCCATAGATTGATCTTGGTGACACGTAGGAAAATTTTGAATTTCTGCTACGTTACCCAACACATGCTTGTCTTTCTCAAGTTCTTTTGCCAGATCATCTCTGTTGACGCGAAGTCCTTTATTATTCTGGAGTTGCGTCCCAAAATTTTAGGTTTCATCATCCTTGGCATGAACCATGGTCCTACTGTCCTTCAGTTCCTGACAAATCTCCGGTATCTCGAGGTTGTAGCTCCTCCAGCTTCGCTACCTTCAGCTTCTGGTACCTGAGTTCTTCACGAAATGCTTCCTTGTCTAATACGGCTTCCTGGAGCTCCATATTAAAATTCTTGATGTACTACTCCAGATTCTGGCGATACACCAGCTAAGGTTAAAAGTTCATCTTACTGTTAGGTGCTCCATCGGCCTTCTACCATCCAATCCTTCCAAAGAAATGCATGCTTAGCTCAGCTCGGTGACCATAGTATCAGTGGCGATGACATCACGAATAACCGTGTTTCTGCCCTTGTCATTGCCATGAGCTATCTCTCCATGGTTGATATCTCCTGCCTTAGGGTTTTCTAAACTTCGAGTTCTCATGCTCCTTGTTTCCGTCTTTCTCCGATACACCTTGATCTCGGGCATTGACAACTTCCTTAACTTGTCAAGTTCCATAAGGGTAGCCTCCCTAGGTCATGCAAATCTGGGAATTCTTCAGAGCCTTCAATTCTACTTGTCTTCGGTCTTCAACCATTGTAGTTTCCATTATTCAGATGCACGAAAAATACTCTTCATTCCGAAGTGGTCTTAGTTGTCCGATATCTTGTACTTCTTGGAGTGGTCTCATCAGTCGAATCTTCGTGTGGTCAAAAGGGGAAAGGGGTATGGTCTCACTAAAACGGAATATTTGAATAAGCTCAGAAGAGAAGAGAGGTAAAAGATTTTTTTTGAAAGGGAAAGTTGTAGAGAAAAATCTTTGCTATGGGCTTGCCAGTTTCTAGGGTCACGTTCTACAGTCAACATGTGCTCTGATACCATCTTGTAGCGACCCGACCCGAATGGGTCAAGTCTCTGTGCTTTAGTGTCATCCCTAGATCGGTATGCTGACACACACAGTACTCGAGGATTTATAACAGAGGTAAATCACATGTAAAAGTAACATAAATACTATTACCTCAAATCCAAAATAGCAGAAGTAACAAGGTTGTGGATTCCCATCAACGCCAATGGCAAAGTTGAGTGTAGAAATCCTAACCCTAACGTATCACTTACTTGTCGTAAGATAATCCTGCAACATGAGACGTTGCAGCCACAGAGGGTCAGTACATTGAATGTATTGGCAAATTCACACCATAGAGAATGATGAATAAAGGCTATCACTACATGCATATTTGGCTGGTGGAAAAGCACTATGGTTATAAGGTTTTTGCGTAAAGCCAATTTTTCCCTACTGCAAAGGAATAAATTTTATTTAACTATCATGGTGGTTGTTGAACATTGAGAATGGTTGACAGCATTCTCAATCCCAATTAAGTAACATCATTAAAACCCAACAATATTCATTTAAAGTAACGTGATGAGATCGACAAGATAATCCAAGAACTAGATACTCAAGATGTCCATAACCGGGGACACGGCTAATCATGATTAGTTTATACACTCTGCAGAGGTTTGCGCACTTTTCCCCACAAGACTCGATCGCCTCCGTTGGATTTCTCGCACTACATGGTGTTTGAGAAACGGATGACCGAGACACAGTCTTTCAGAAGCACTAGCACCTTACGATGGATAGACCGGTACACCTACTATCCCCTACATCTGCTAGTCTACCCTCTAAGAGTTCGCATGACTTACTCAACTATGCCAGAGCCCATAATGGCTTGTGGCTGCACACGGAAGTTTCTAGTATGAATAATCTCATGATCCCTTTGAGCCCGGGTGGCGGTCCAAAAGAAAACAAGCAAGTCCTGGATTACCCAGGTGCCTAGACAGGCAATCCTAGAATAACCAGGTGCCTCAATCCACCCAGATGTGTGTTTAAGTTGCCACCTTAAGTAAACCATTAATTAAGAATCTCACATCTGTCATGGATACTCTCAAAACCCAATCCACGTCTACGAGAATAGCATGGCCATGTAAGCATAACGTAAAATTAACTCCCAAGGTTTGAATGCAGGGCAATAGGTTCCTACCTCATCAACTACTTCCCAATACCCACATGTTATCAATCCTACTCATGCAATGTTTGAGGGTGAAGCTAATGCATAAAAACTGGGTATGGAAGGGGATATGATCAAAGTGTGAACTTGCCTGCAATGTTGATGAAGATGATTCGCACTCAAAACTCTTGATAGTTCTACTTGTCACATTCCGATCAATCTATCGTAAGCAAGCAATAGTAACCACACATAAGAAATCACTCAAAAGACCAGAAAGATCGAAGAAGTCGATTCGGAAAACATCAAAACCAAACAAATAACTCTTGCAACATAAAACAATTTCTAATAGTACCAAAATTATGTGAATTTGGCCTTATCAGAAAGTTTAGGTCAAGAGCTTCGATTTGCAAAAAGAATGAACTGAAACGGAGCTACGAAACTCAAGTTATGAACAAACAAAGTTTGAATTCAAAATCTGATCTAATTCAAATTTTAAACTTTTCAAAAACATGTTTGAGTTGGATTACTTGATAGAGGAGATCATAACGAAGACGTGAGCATTGCTTTCGTTGGATTTGGATAAACGGGTAAGAAGTTGTGCTTGTTTGAAGAAGAGGGACTATTCTGTAAATAAAGTATTCACATCCAGGTCCCTGGCCGAAATAACAGAAAAAGAAAAAAACTAAAAGGCGAACATTCGTTTTCTATACCTAACCAGCGAACGTTCTCTAAAAAAACAAAATGAAGCAAAAAAAACAGAAAGATCTGGATCGTTGGATCCAGATCCAACGGACGGGAGGCGGCGGTTACCGCGGCGATCACCGGAGTCGGGGAGGACGACGGCGGCGGCTTCGGTCTCGGCCGGAGCGGCGGCTTCGGGCGTCGCGGGAGGCAACGAAGAGCACGGGGAGGGGCGGCGTGGAGCAGCGGTTGCAGTGGTGGCGACGGCGGTGGTCGTCGGCGGCGACAGAGGCGGCTTCGGGCGGAGCTCGGCGGATCTCGCCGGCGGCGAGAGATGCGGCGCGAGGCGCGGGTGCGAGCAGCGGGGAGGAGAGGAACGGGGCCCGGGGCCTCGTTATTTAAGGAGGGGGAGGAGGTGGCGTGGAGGAGGGGTCAGGCGAGGAGGACGCGGAATCCGGCCGGACTCCGGCGGCGGCGCTCCCGTGCGGGAGTCGGAGACGAGCGGGGCGCGCTGGTGCACTGGGCCACGGCTGTGGTTGGCCTTGGGCTGGCCCAGTCGGCGGCGGGGAGAGTTTTTTTTAAACATTTTCCAGACAATTAAAAATAATAAAAGCAAAAATTAAAAATATAATATAGGCATATAATATATCAAAATTTTCACAGAAAGAATATCTACAACATGAACATTTTTCTTGCATTAAATAAAATACACATAAATTCTAATAATTCAAACAGTGCTACTGGTCTATTAAAATCCAACAAAAAACATTTTTAAAATACCAAAATGATTTCAAATTATTTTTTCTCCAATTTTCTATTGTAGGGAATCATGTTACCCTAATTTCCATATATTTTATTTTTGGAGAAAAATAATTTGAATAAAACTCAAATAACTCCAAATTGAAAATAAATTCAAAAGAACATTGAATTTAATTCTTTGAAACTCCCAACTCATATTTCATATAATTTGAAGAAGTCCTTTTATCTTCTCTCATGAAAATCATTGAGCTGCATGAAGTTTATGAATTGAAATATTTCCAAATGAAATCCAATTATTTTCAAATACCCTTTCATTTAATTTAAATGGAAGAAGTCATATCATCTTCGCTCAAGGGTTTTGTATTTGAAAAGAATTTGAATTCATGGAGATCAGAAAGCAAATATGAAAGTTTGGGAAAGTCCTTTTATTCCCTCTCATTTAACTTTCAAAAAGTTTCGAATTTCACTCACTTTCAGACAATCAATCAAAAAATCAATCGAATCTATCTATTTATTATAACATTCCAAAATTTAGAATTTTGGGATGTTACAAACCTACCACCCTTAAAATGAATCTCGTCCTCGAGATTCGGAGAGGCTAGAAAGAAAAAGGTTAGGGTTTGGGGGTCTCCTCAAATTCCATCAATCATCACCGGGGTCTCGGGTGCTACCACCCTTAGAAGCATGGTTACCATTCTACCGAAACTCATATACTCCATCCTTATTCTTGACAGTGTCGGTCTTCTTAGATCTTCGGGATAATTCCTTATCTGGGCTCTTCCGGTAGTGGCATAACCTTACCACAATTTTTCTATCCTTTCATCTTGGTAAGGTTCTTCCGAGATTGGGTCTTCTTAGCTGTCGGGTCTGGCGCCAAAACTAAACAACTATCGATATCTCATGGTGGTCAACAATTTGTGGTTTCTCCTGCAGGATATGGGTCTGGGTTGATCCTCACCGTATAACCTACGGTTGGCAAAAGGCTGCTGTGTACAAGGGAAAAATTCTTGTACCATTCTAAGGTTTAGCAAGGTTTAATATCGTTGTCTCTCTACTATAGGCAAGTCACTCAGATTTACCATCCAATATAGCAAGGCGAATAATAAGAGTAAGTCGGTATGGTGATCAATCCATCCCGCACCCAAATCATTACCTTGTATACGGTTTAGCGAATCTCGCATTGTAACACTCGGTCATCCTCACAAGCATTGCAGAATTTCTCTCGTCGACGAACCAAGTTCGGAATAATCCATTGATTCTGCAAGCCAGACAAACATCTATCGTTCCTTCACAACTCTCAGGTTTTGCGTAAACTCCTATAAAATCATCTATCGACAAAGGTATATCCTCTTCCAGGGTTCTTCCTTCAGCAAGAATGTGCTTGCTTCTTGGCAGGTCCTGGGGCCTGTGGGTTATGGCCCATCTCATCACTTGTAGTCCTTGAACTTATCATCGGGCAACTGATCATTATTCCAACTTCCAACTTCCTAGTATTCTTTAGATCCATCCAATTGTACTATCTTTCTTCCTTCTATTGGCAGCAAACTAGGACATGATTACTCAGACTCATCATGGAATTTCCCTTGATCCATATCTCCAACATCATACCTCCTTTATATCCAATAGTAATTTATCTCTTCATCCTCGTGGGATATCCCTCATACCGAGATAAAAACTTATACTTGTGGAGTCCATATTCCACTTCGTGGAACATCATTATCCTTTCCAGGGTCAAGCGTCCTTACAGGGGAATATTGGCCATCTCTGCATGGCACTTCTTCAACTGGGAAACGTGAAACACATCATGAACTCCTGACAGTCCTTTGGGTGACTCCAACTTGTTGGCCACTTCTCCCATACGCTCCAAAACTCGGTATGGTCCTACTAATCTTGGGGCTAACTGTCCCTTAACTCCAAATTATTTAACTCCTCGCAGAGGGGACACATGAAGACATGCTCTGACTCCAATTTCATAGACTACCTCCTTACGTTTTTAAGTCTGCATAACTCTTCTGCCTGGACTGAGCTACCTTCAGTCTATCTTGAATCAACTTAACATTCTCTTCTGACTCCTTGATCACATTTGGTCCAAACAACTGACGGTCTCCACTTCATCCCACATACTCTTGGGGCATCACACTTATCGAGACAAAACTCGTATTCATTTTGAACAAAATCCACTCAATGGAGTATCCTTATCTTTTCCAGGGGTCAACGGTTCTTATAGGGTACTACCACCCTTAAAATGCACAAATCTTCCATAGACCATATTTCTCTTATCCTAAAAATGGTCAAAATCCTTCTTCATAGAGTAACAACTCATAAAATCCATATCAGTACCAATGATGCTAACTTTTATTCATTCTCAAGTGATTACAATCTCTCACTTTTCCATTACATGTCTCAACTCAACACCTCAATATAAAAGAAAATGTTCTCACTTCTACTACTCCATTTCTTTTGTTGCAAACTCAACTATCTAGCACAAGTCTCCTTCTCCTTGGGGCATTCTCTGGCAAAGTGCCCTGCTCCATTACAACTAAAACATATTACTTCTAACAAGTATCGAGGTTTCCTTTTTGGGCAATTGTTGAGGTAGTGTCCTGACTCCTTGCACCTGTAACAGGTGATATGACTCAGATTCCTCCTGGAATCCAATCTGCTTCTCTTCCTGGACTTTTCCATTCCAATCAGGGCTTCTATTTCCTGTGGGTCATATTTCTACTTCCTTTGTCGGGAATTCTACTAGATCCCCATTCATACAATCCTGGGAGATGTGTCCTTCTTCTCCACATGAATACCAAGACTTGGTGCAGGGTTTAATTGGTTCTTCTTTGGGTGTGTCCTCCACCTCTTCCTTCATCACAGGTTCTTCTAAACTTTCCATGAGGGCTCCTTTCATTACTTCTTTCTTCTGCTGGATGGTTCATTGTACCATGGGGTAAATGTGACACTGAGCAGGATAGTGGGTAGTCCCTTCACACAAGAAACAAGTAATCTACCTAATTGGGCATTCTTCAACTGGGTGACTTCCTTCACAATTAGGGCATACATCCTTGTGTTCTTTATGGGTGTGTCTGATTTCCCCACAAATCTTGCATGCACAATGTTTCTTCATATCCTTTCCATAAGGCTTCAACTTCTGGGATACAAGTCGAGGCTTTGGCATAGTCAACTTAAATTATCCCCAAGTGGTTACTCCTTGCCATCCATTCATGGTTTGGTATATCCTCCACCAAGTAGCAGCACCTCTTTCAAAGCACTAAAGAGCATGCTGGGTCATATCATTTCCAACTATAGGGTTATTCTACATGTGATCTTCCATGTTCTAAATCCATCGGTCTGTCTCCAACTGACTCATCGGTCCAGAAAATACAAGCTCATCTCCATTCATCCTCTATTGGGTCCATGGGTTTGGGGTGATATAAGAGAGATAGAGAGGGATACACACATTACAAACAAAAGTTTTCAAAAGACAGATTTTATTTTTGGCTGTCGGGAAAAACATCAAACAAATGACAGCTCACAAACATCGCATCTAACATAGGTATATAACAGGGGTTTGGTCTTCTAAAGGTCAATAAATCTTCAATGTCGTCTAACTCTTCAAGTCTTGTTCATGCCTCCAATGGCTTCTCCTGATCATGCTGTT
Organism: Triticum dicoccoides; assembly: GCF_002162155.2. Lineage (NCBI taxonomy): Eukaryota > Viridiplantae > Streptophyta > Magnoliopsida > Poales > Poaceae > Triticum > Triticum dicoccoides. The sequence goes on along the minus strand of NC_041384.1, from coordinate 111,209,848 downwards.
GGAAATATGCCCTAGAGGCAATAATAAATTGATTATTATTATATTTCCTTGTTCATGATAATCGTTTATTATCCATGCTAGAATTGTATTGATAGGAAACTCAGATACATGTGTGGATACATAGACAACACCATGTCCCTAGTAAGCCTCTAGTTGACTAGCTCGTTGATCAATAGATGGTTACGGTTTCCTGACCATGGACATTCGATGTCATTGATAACGGGATCACATCATTAGGAGAATGATGTGATGGACAAGACCCAATCCTAAGCCTAGCACAAAGATCGTGTAGTTCGTTCGCTAAAGCTTTTCTAATGTCAAGTATCATTTCCTTAGACCATGAGATTGTGCAACTCCCGGATACCGTAGGAGTGCTTTGGGTGTGCCAAACGTCACAACGTAACTGGGTGGCTATAAAGGTACATTACAGGTATCTCCGAAAGTGTCTGTTGGGTTGGCACAAATCGAGACTGGGATTTGTCACTCCGTGTAAACGGAGAGGTATCTCTGGGCCCACTTGGTAGGACATCATCATAATGTGCACAATGTGATCAAGGAGTTGATCACGGGATGATGTGTTACGAAACGAGTAAAGAGACTTGCCGGTAACGAGATTAAACAAGGTATCAGGATACCGACGATCGAATCTCGGGCAAGTGTCGTACCGATAGACAAAGGGAATTGTATACTGGATTGATTAAGTCCTTGACATCGTGGTTCATCCGATGAGATCATCGTGGAACATGTGGGAGCCAACATGGGTCTCCAGATCCCGCTGTTGGTTATTGACCGGAGAGTCATCTCGGTCATGTCTGCATGTCTCCCGAACCCGTAGGGTCTACACACTTAAGGTTCGGTGACGCTAGGGTTATAGAGATATAAGTATGCGGTAACCCAAAAGTTGTTCGGAGTCCCGGATGAGATCCCGGACATCACGAGGAGTTACGGAATGGTCTAGAGGTAAAGAATAATATATAGGAAGTGCTATTTCGGCCATCGGGACAAGTTTCGGGGTCACCGGTATTGTACCGGGACCACCGGAAGGGTCCCGGGGGTCCACCGGGTGGGGCCACCTGCCCCGGGGGCCACATGGGATGTAGGGGGTGCGCCTTGGCCTACATGGGCCAAGGGCACCAGCCCCTAGAGGCCCATGCACCAAAGGGACAAGAGGAGGGGAGAGTCCTAAAGGGGGAAGGCACCTCCGAGGTGCCTTGGGGAGGATGGACTCCTCCCCCCTTGGCCGCACCCTTCCTTGGAGGAAGGGGCAAGGCTGCACCCTCCCCCTCTCCCTTGGCCCTATATATAGTGGGGGGAAGGGAGGGCAACCAAACCTAAGCCCTGGCGCCTCCCTCTCCCTCCCATGACACATCTCCCTCCTGCCGCAGCGCTTGGCGAAGCCCTGTTGGAATCCCGCTACTTCTACCACCACGCCGCCGTGCTGCTGGATCTCCATCAACCTCTCCTCCCCCCTTGCTGGATCAAGAAGGAGGAGACGTTGCTGCTCCGTACGTGTGTTGAACGCGGAGGTGCCGTCCGTTCGGCGCTAGGATCATCGGTGATTTGGATCACGATGAGTACGACTCCATCAACCCCGTTCCCTTGAACGCTTCCGCGCGCGATCTACAAGGGTATGTAGATCCACTCCTCCCTCGTTGCTAGATGACTCCATAGATTGATCTTGGTGACACGTAGGAAAATTTTGAATTTCTGCTACGTTACCCAATAGTGGTATCAGAGCCAGGTTTATGTGTAGTTTCTATGCACGAGTAGAACACAAAGTAGTTGTGGGCGTTGATTTTGTTCAATATGCTTGCCTTTACTAGTCTTATCTTGATTTGGCGGCATCGTGGGATGAAGCGGCCCGGACCGACCTTACACGTACTCTTACGTGAGAATGGTTCCACCGACTGACATGCACTAGTTGCATAAGGTGGCTAGCGGGTGTCTGTCTCTCCCACTTTAGTCGGATCGGATTCGATGAAAAGGGTCCTTATGAAGGGTAAATAGCAATTGGCATATCACGTTGTGGTTTTTGCGTAGGTAAGAAACATTCTTGCTAGAAACCCATAGCAGCCACGTAAAACATGCAAACAACAATTAGAGGACGTCTAACTTGTTTTTGCAGGGTATGCTATGTGATGTGATATGGCCAAAAGGATGTGATGAATGATATATGTGATGTATCAGATGATCATGTTCTTGTAATAGGAATCACGACTTGCATGTCGATGAGTATGACAACCGGCAGGAGCCATAGGAGTTGTCTTAATTTATTTATGACCTGCGTGTCAACATAAACGTCATGTAATTACTGTACTTTATTGCTAACCGTTAGCTGTAGTAGTAGAAGTAATAAGTTGGCGAGACAACTTCATGGAGACACAATGATGGAGATCATGATGATGGAGATCATGGTGTCATACCGGTGACGATGATGATCATGGAGCCCCGAAGATGGAGATCAAAAGGAGCAATATGATATTGGCCATATCATGTCACTATTTGATTGCATGTGATGTTTATCATGTTTACACATCTTATTTGCTTAGAACGACGGTAGTAAATAAGATGATCCCTCATTAAAATTTCAAGAAAGTGTTTCCCCTAACTGTGCACCGTTGCGAAAGTTCGTCGTTTCGAAGCACCACGTGATGATCGGGTGTGATAGATTCTTACGTTCACATACAACGGGTGTAAGACAGATTTACGCACGGGAAACACTTAGGTTGACTTGACGAGCCTAGCATGTGTACAGACATGGCCTCGGAACACAGAAGACCTAAAGGTCGAGCATGAGTCGTATGGTAGATACGATCAACATGAAGATGTTCACCGATGTTGACTAGTCCGTCTCACGTGATGATCGGACACGGCCTAGGTAACTCGGATCATGTAATCACTTAGATGACTGGAGGGATGTCTATCTGAGTGGGAGTTCATAAGATGAACTTAATTATCCTGAACATAGTCAAAAGGTCTTCGCAAATTATGTCGAAGCTCGCGCTTTAGTTCTATTGTTTAGATATTTTCCTAGAGAAAATTTAGTTGAAAGTTGATAGTAGCAATTATGCGGACTAGGTCCGTAAACTGAGGATTGTCCTCATTGCTTCATAGAAGGCTTATGTCCTTAATGCACCGCTCAGCGTGCTGAACCTCGAATGTTGTTTATGGATGTTGCGAACATCTGACATACATGTTTTGATGACTACATGATAGTTCAGTGCGTAATGCTAAATGGTTTAAAATTGAGGCACCAAAGACGTTTTTGAAACATCGCAGAACATATGAGATGTTTCGAGGACTAAAATTGGGATTTCAGGCTCATGCCCACGTCAAGAGGTATAAGACCTCCGACGATTTTCTTAGCCTGCAAACTAAGGGAGAAAAGCTCAATTGTTGAGCTTGTGCTTAGATTGTCTGAGTACAACAATCATTTGAATCAAGTGGGAGTTGATCTTCCAAATGAGATAGTGATGTTTCTCCGAAGTCATTACCACCAAGCTGCTAGAGCTTCGTGATGAACTATAATATATCAGGGACATATATGATGATCCTTGAGATATTTGCGATGTTTTACACCACAAAAGTAGAAATCAAAAAGGAGCATCAATTGTTGATGGTTTGTGAAACCACTAGTTTCAAGGAGGGCAAGGGCAAGAAGGGATACTTCATGAAACGGCAATTCAGCTGCTGCTCTAGTGAAGAAACCCAAGGTTGAGCCGAAACCCGAGAATAAGTGCTTCTGTAATAAAGGGAACAGCCACTGGAGCAGAATTACCCTAGATACTTGGTAGATAAGAAGGCTGGCAAGGTCGATAGAAGTATATTGGATGTATTATGTTAATGTGTACTTTACTAGTACTCCTAGCAGCACCAGGGTATTAGATGTCGGTTCGGTTGCTAAGTGTTAGTAACTCAAAATAAAAGATACGGAATAAACGGAGACTAGCTAAAGGTGAGATGGCAATATGTGTTGGAAGTTTTTCCATGCTTGATGTGATCAAACATCGCACGCTCCCTCTACCATCGAGATTGGTGTTTGCGTTGAGCATAGACATGATTGGATTATGTCTATCGCAATACGGTTATTCATTTAAGGAGAATAATGGTTACTCTGTTTATTTGAATAATACCTTCAATGGTCTTACACCTAAAATGAATGGTTTATTGAATCTCGATCGTAGTGATACACATGTTCATGCCAAAAGATATAAGATAGTAATGATAGTACCACCTACTTGTAGCACTGCCACGTAAGTCATATCGGTATAAAACGCATGAAGAAGCTCCATGTTGATGGATCTTTGGGCTCACTCGTTTTGAAAAGTTTGAGACATGCGAACCATGTCTATTGGTATATATGCATGAAGAAACTCCATGCAAATGGACCATTTGGACTCACTTGATTTTGAATCACTTGAGACATGCAAATCATACCACATGGGCAAGATGACTGAAAGCCTCGTTTTCAGTAAAATGGAACTAGAAAGCAACTTGTTGGAAGTAATACATTTTGATGTGTGCAGTCCAATGAGTGCTGAGGCATGTAGTGGATATCGTTATGTTCTTACTTCACAGATGATTTGAGTAGATGTTGAGTATATTTACTTGATGAATCATGAGTCTGAATTATTGAAAGGTTCAAGTAATTTCAGGGTGAAGTTGAAAGATCATCGTGACAAGAGGATAAAATATCTATGATATGATCATAGAGATGAATATCTGAATTACGAGTTTGGCACAGAATTAAGACATTGTGGAAATTGTTTCACAACTAATACAGCCTGGAACACCATGGTGTGATGGTGTGTCCGAACATCATAACTGCACCCTATTGGATATGATGCATACCATGATGTCTCTTATCGAATTACCATGATAGTTTATGGGTTAGGCATTAAAGACAACCACATTCACTTTAAATAGGGCACCACGTAATTCCGAGGAGATGACACCATATGAACTATGGTTTAGAGAAACCTAAGCTGTCATTTCTTAAAAATTTGGGGCTGCGACGCTTATGTGAAAAAGTTTCAGGCTGATAAGCTCGAACCCAAAGCGGATAAATGCATCTTCATAGAACACCCAAAACAGTTGGATATACCTCCTGTCTCAGTTTCGAAAGCAATAAGGGATTGTTTCTAGAATCGGGTCCTTTCTCGAGGAAAAGTTTCTCTCGAAGGAATTGAGTGGGAGGATGGTGGAGACTTGATGAGGTTATTAAACCGTCACTTCAACTAGTGTATAACAGGGCACAAAGAGTTGTTCCTGTGGCACCTGCACCAATTGAAGTGGAAGCTTATGATATTGATCATGAGACTTCGGATCAAGTCACTCCCAAACCTCGTAGGATGACAAGGATGTGTACTACTTCAGAGTGGTACGTAATCCTGTCTTGGAAGTCATGTTGCTAGACAATAATGAACCTACGAGCTATGGAGAAGCGATGGTGGGCCTGGATTCCAAAATGGCTCGAGGCCATAAAATCTGAGAGAGGATCCATGTATGAAAACAAAGTGTAGACTTTGGCAGAACAGCTCGATGGTCGTAAGGCTGTTGAGTGCAGATGGATTTTTAAAAGGAAGACGGACAATGATGGTAAGTATCACCATTAAGAAAGCTCAACTTGTCGTTAAGATTTTTTCCGACAAGTTCAAGGAGTTGACTATGATGAGACTTTCTCACTCGTAGCGATGCTAAGAGTCTGTTGGAATTATATTGGCGATTACTGTGTTATTTATGAAATCTTGCAGATAGGATGTCAAAACATTGTTTCCTTGACGATTTTCTTGAGGAAAGGTTGTATGTGATACAACCGGAAGGTTTTGTCAATCCTGAAAGATGCTAATAAGTATGCAAAGCTCTAGCAATCCTTCTAAGGACTGGAGTAAGCATCTCGGAGTTGGAATGTACGCTTTGATGAGATGATCAAAGATTTTGGGTTTATGCAAAGTTTATGAGAAACTTGTATTTCCAAAGAAGTGAGTGGGAGCACTATAGAATTTCTGATGAGTATATGTTGTTGACATATTATGGATCAGAAATGATGTAGAATTTCTGGAAAGCATATAGGGTTATTTGGAAAGTGTTTTTTTTCAATGGAAAGCCTGGATTAGGCTACTTGAACGTTGAGCATCAAGATCTATAAGGATAGATCAAAACGCTTAATGGTACTTTCAAATGAGCACATACCTTGACATGATCTTGAAGGTGTTCAAGATGGATCAGTCAAAGAAGGAGTTCTTGCCTGAGTTGTAAGGTATGAAGTTAAGACTTAAAGCTCGACCACGGCAGAATAGAAGAAAGGACGAAGGTCGTCCCCTATGCTTTTGTCATAGGATCTATACGGTATGCCATGCTGAGTACCGCACCTGATGTGTGCCTTGCCACATATCTGGCAAGAGGGTACAAAGGTAATCTAGGAGTAGATCACCAGATAGCGGTCTAAATTATCCTTAGAGGAATAAGGATATGTTTCTCGGTTATGGATGTAATAAAGAGTTCGACGTAAAGAGTTACGTCGATGCAAGCTTAACACCTATCCGGATAGCTCTGAGTAGAGATACCGGATACGTATAATGGAGCAACAATTTAGAATAGCTCCAAGTAGAACAGTTATTTGAAATGGCTCCAAATATAGCGTAGTAGTTGCATCTACAAGATGACATAGAGATTTGCGAAGTACATACGGATCTGAATGTTGCAGACCCGTTGACTAAAACCTCTCTCACAAGCAAAACATGATCAAACCCAGAACTCATTGAGTCTTAATCACATGATGATCTGAACTAGTTTAGTGACACTAGTAAACTCTTTGGGTGTTAGTCACATGGGGATGTGACCTTGAGTGTTAATCACATATCGATGTGAACTGGATTATTGACTCTAGTGCAAGTGGGAGACTGTTGGAAATATGCCCTAGAGGCAATAATAAATTGATTATTATTATATTTCCTTGTTCATGATAATCGTTTATTATCCATGCTAGAATTGTATTGACAGGAAACTCACATACATGTGTGGATACATAGACAACACCATGTCCCTAGTAAGCCTCTAGTTGACTAGCTCGTTGATCAATAGATGGTTACGGTTTCCTGACCATGGACATTGGATGTCATTGATAACGGGATCACATCATTAGGAGAATGATGTGATGGACAAGACCCAATCCTAAGCCTAGCACAAAGATCGTGTAGTTCATTCGCTAAAGCTTTTCTAATGTCAAGTATCATTTCCTTAGACCATGAGATTGTGCAACTCCCGGATACCGTAGGAGTGCTTTGGGTGTGCCAAACGTCACAACGTAACTGGGTGGCTATAAAGGAACATTACAGGTATCTCCGAAAGTGTCTGTTGGGTTGGCACGAATCGAGACTGGGATTTGTCACTCCATGTAAACGGAGAGGTATCTCTGGGCCCACTCGGTAGGACATCATCATAATGTACACAATGTGATCAAGGAGTTGATCACAGGATGATGTGTTACAAAATGAGTAAAGAGACTTGCCGGTAACGAGATTGAACAAGGTATCGGGATACCGACGATCGAATCTCGGGCAAGTGTCGTACCGATAGACAAAGGGAATTGTATACGGGATTGATTAAGTCCTTGACATCGTGGTTCATCCGATGAGATCATTGTGGAACATGTGGGAGCCAACATGGGTATCCAGATCCCGCTGTTGGTTATTGATCGGAGAGTCATCTCGGTCATGTCTGCATGTCTCCCGAACCCGTAGGGTCTACACACTTAAGGTTCGGTGACGCTAGGGTTATAGAGATATAAGTATGCGGTAACCCGAAAGTTGTTCGGAGTCCCGGATGAGATCCCGGACGTCACGAGGAGTTTCGGAATGGTCCGGAGGTAAAGAATTATATATAGGAAGTGCTATTTCGGCCATCGGGACAAGTTTCGGGGTCACCGGTATTGTACCGGGACCACCGGAAGGGTCCCGGGGGTCCACCGGGTGGGGCCACCTGCCCCGGGGGGCACATGGGCTGTAGGGGGTGCGCCTTGGCCTACATGGTCCAAGGGAACCAGCCCCTAGAGGCCCATGCGCCAAAGGGACAAGAGGAGGGGAGAGTCCTAAAGGGGGAAGGCACCTCCGAGGTGCCTTGGGGAGGATGGACTCCTCCCCCCCTTGGCCGCACCCTTCCTTCGAGGAAGGGGCAAGGCTGCACCCTCCCCCTCTCCCTTGGCACTATATATAGTGGGGGAAGGGAGGGCAACCAAACCTAAGCCCTGGCGCCTCCCTCTCCCTCCCATGACACATCTCCCTCCTCCCGCAGCGCTTGGCGAAGCCCTGTTGGAATCCCGCTACTTCTACCACCACACCATCGTGCTGCTGGACCTCCATCAACCTCTCCTCCCCCTTGCTGGATCAAGAAGGAGGAGATGTTGCTGCTCCATACGTGTGTTGAACGCGGAGGTGTCGTCCGTTCGGCGCTAGGATCATCGGTGATTTGGATCACGACGAGTACGACTCCATCAACCCCGTTCTCTTGAACGCTTCCGCGCGCGATCTACAAGGGTATGTAGATCCACTCCTACCTCGTTGCTAGATGACTCCATAGATTGATCTTGGTGACACGTAGGAAAATTTTGAATTTCTGCTACGTTACCCAACACATGCTTGTCTTTCTCAAGTTCTTTTGCCGGATCATCTCTGTTGACGCGAAGTCCTTTATTATTCTGGAGTTGCGTCCCAAAATTTTAGGTTTCATCATCCTTGGCATGAACCATGGTCCTACTGTCCTTCAGTTCCTGACAAATCTCCGGTATCTCGAGGTTGTAGCTCCTCCAGCTTCGCTACCTTCAGCTTCTGGTACCTGAGTTCTTCACGAAATGCTTCCTTGTCTAATACGGCTTCCTGGAGCTCCATCTTAAAATTCTTGATGTACTACTCCAGATTCTGGCGATACACCAGCTAAGGTTAAAACTTCATCTTACTGTTAGGTGCTCCACCGGCCTTCTACCATCCAATCCTTCCGAAGAAATGCATGCTTAGCTCAGCTCGGTGACCATAGTATCAGTGGCGATGACATCATGAATAACCGTGTTTCTGCCCTTGTCATTGCCATGAGCTATCTCTCCATGGTTGATATCTCCTGCCTTAGGGTTTTCTAAACTTTGAGTTCTCATGCTCCTTGTTTCCGTCTTTCTCCGATACACCTTGATCTCGGGCATTGACAACTTCCTTAACTTGTCAAGTTCCATAAGGGTAGCCTCCCTAGGTCATGCAAATCTGGGAATTCTTCAGAGCCTTCAATTCTACTTGTCTTCGATCTTCAACCGTTGTAGTTTCCATTATTCAGATGCACAAAAAATACTCTTCATTCCGAAGTGGTCTTAGTTGTCCGATATCTTGTACTTCTTGGAGTGGTCTCATCAGTCGAATCTTTGTGTGGTCAAAAGGGGAAAGTGGTATGGTCTCACTAAAAGGGAATATTTGAATAAGCTCAGAAGAGAAGAGAGGTAAAAGATTTTTTTTGAAAGGGAAAGTTGTAGAGAAAAATCTTTGCTATGGGCTTGCCAGTTTCTAGGGTCACGTTCTACAGTCAACATGTGCTCTGATACCATCTTGTAGCGACCCAATCCGAATGGGTCAAGTCTGTGTGCTTTAGTGTCATCCCTGGATCGGTATGCTAACACAGACAGTACTCGAGGATTTATAACAGAGGTAAATCACATGTAAAAGTAACGTAAATACTATTACCTCAAATCCAAAATAGCAGAAGTAACAAGGTTGTGGATTCCCATCAACACCAACGGCAAAGTTGAGTGTAGAAATCGTAACCCTAACGTATCACTTACTTGTCGTAAGATAATCCTGCAACATGAGACGTTGCAGCCACAGAGGGTCAGTACATTGAATGTACTAGCAAATTCACACCATAGAGAATGATGAATAAAGGCTATCACTACATGCATATTTGGCTGGTGGAAAAGCTCTATGGTTATAAGGTTTTTGCGTAAAGCCAAATTTTCCCTACTGCAAAGGAATAAATTTTATTTAACTATCATGGTGGTTGTTGAACATTGAGAATGGTTGACAGCATTCTCAATCCCAATTAAGTAACATCATTAAAACCCAACAATATTCATTTAAAGTAACATGATGAGATCAACAGGATAATCCAAGAACTAGATACTCAAGATGTCCATAACCGGGGACACGGCTAATCATGATTAGTTTATACACTCTGCAGAGGTTTGCTCACTTTTCCCCACAAGACTCGATCGCCTCCGTTGGATTTCTCGCACTACATGGTGTTTGAGAAACGGATGACCGAGACACAGTCTTTCAGAAGCACTAGCACCTTATGATGGATAGACCAGTACACCTACTTTCCCCTACATCTGCTAGTCTACCCTATAAGAGTTCGCACGACTTACTCAACTATGCCAGAGCCCATAATGGCTTGTGGCTGCACACGGAAGTTTCTAGTATGAATAATCTCATGATCCCTTTGAGCCTGGGTGGCGGTCCAAAAGAAAATAGGCAAGTCCTGGATTACCCAGGTGCCTAGACAGGCAATCCTAGAATAACCAGGTGCCTAGATCCACCCAAATGTGTGTTTAAGTTGCCACCTTAAGGAAACCATTAATTAACAATCTCACATCTGTCATGGATACTCTCAAAACCCAATCCACGTCTACGAGCATAGCATGGCCTTGTAAGCATAACCTAAAAGTAACTCCCAAGGTTTGAATGCAGGGCAATAGGTTCCTACCTCATCAACTACTTCCCAATACCCACATGTTATCAATCCTACTCATGCAATGTTTGAGGGTGAAGCTAATGCATAAAAACTAGGTATGGAAGGGGATATGATCAAAGTGTGAACTTGCCTGCAATGTTGATGAAGATGATTCGCACTCAAAACTCTTTATAGTTCTACTCGTCACACTTCGGTCAATCTATCGTAAGCAAGCAATAGTAACCACACATAAGAAATCACTCAAAGACCAGAAAGATCGAAGAAGTCGATTTGGAAAACATCAAAACCAAACAAATAACTCTTGCAACATAAAACAATTTCTAATAGTACCAAAATTATGTGAATTTGGCCTTATCAGAAATTTTAGGTCAAGAGCTTCAATTTGCAAAAAGAATCAACTAAAACGGAGCTACGAAACTCAAGTTATGAACAAACGAAGTTTGAATTCAAAATATGATCTAATTCAACTTTTAAACTTTTCAAAAACATGTTTGAGTTGTATTACTGGATAGAGGAGATCATAACGAAGACGTGAGCGTTGGTTTCGTTGGATTTGGATAAACGGGTAAGAAGTTGTGCTTGTTTGAAGAATAGGGACTATTCTGTAAATAAAGTATTCACATCCAGGTCCCTGGCCGAAATAACAGAAAAAGAAAAAAAACTAAAAGGCGAACGTTCGTTTTCTATACCTAACCAGCGAATGTTCTCTAAAAAAACAAAACGAAGCAAAAAAACAGAAAGATCTGGATCGTTGGATCCAGATCCAACGGACGGGAGGCGGCGGTTACCGCGGCGATCACCGGAGTCGGGGAGGACGATGGCGGCGGCTTCGGTCTTGGCCGGAGCGGCGGCTTCGGGCGTCGCAGGAGGCAGCGAAGAGCACGGGGAGCGGCGGCATGGAGCGGCGGTTCCAGTGGTGGCGACGGTGGTGGTCGTCGGCGGCGACAGAGGCGGCTTCGGGAGATGCGGCGCGAGGTGCGGGTGCGAGCAGCGGGGAGGAGAGGAACGGGGCCCGGGGCCTCATTATTTAAGGGGGGGAGGAGGTGCCGTGGAGGAGGGGTCAGGCGAGGAGGACGCGGAGTCCGGCCGGACTCCGGCGGCGGCGCTCCCGTGCGGGAGTCGTAGACGAGCGGGGCGCGCTGGTGCGCTGGGCCGCCGCTGTGGTTGGCCTTGGGCCGGCCCAGTCGGTGGCGGGGAGAGTTTTTTTATAAACATTTTCCATATAATTAAAAATAATAAAAGCAAAAAAATAAAAATATAATATAGGCATATAATATATCAAAATTTTCAGAGAAAGAATATCTACAACATGAACATTTTTCTTGCATTAAATAAAATACACATAAATTCTAATGATTCAAACAGTGCTACTGGTCTATTAAAATCCAACAAAAAACATTTTTGAAATACCAAAATGATTTCAAATTAATTTTTCTCCAATTTTCTATTGTAGGGAATCATGTTACCCTAATTTCCATATATTTTATTTTTGGAGAAAAATAATTTGAATAAAACTCAAATAACTCCAAATTGAAAATAAATTCAAAAGAACTTTGAATTTAATTCTTTGAAACTCCCAACCCATATTTCATATAATTTGAAGAAGTCCTTTTATCTTCTCTCATGAAAATCATTGAGCTGCATGAAGTTTATGAATTGAAATATTTCCAAATGAAATCCAATTATTTTCAAATACCCTTTCATTTAATTTAAATGGAAGAAGTCATATCATCTTCGCTCAAGGGTTTTGCATTTGAAAAGAATTTGAATTCATGGAGATCAGAAAGCAAATATGAAAGTTTGGGAAAGTCCTTTTATTCCCTCTCATTTAACTTTCAAAAACTTTCGAATTTCACTCACTTTCAGACAATCAATCAAAAAATCAATCGAATCTATCTATTTATTATAACATTCCAAAATTTAGAATTTTGGGATGTTACAGTAATAGTAGTAGATGCAGAATCGTTTCGGTCTACTTAACACGGACGTGATGCCTATATTTCATAATCATGCCAAGATATTCTCATAACTATGCGCTTTTCTATCAATTGCTCGGCAGTAATTTGTTCACCCACCATAATACTTGTTATCATGAGAGAAGCCACTGGTGAAACCTATGTCCCCCGGGTCTATTTTCTATCATATAAGTTTCCAATCTACAATTGTAGTTTACTATTTATTTTATTTTGGAATCTCTACTTTTCAATCTATACAACAAAAATACCAAAAATATTTGTCTTATTATCTTTATCAGATCTCACTTTCGTAAGTGACCGTGAAGGGATTGACAACCCCTTTATCGTGTTGGTTGCGAGGTTCTTGATTGTTTGTGTAGGTACTAGGTGACTTGCATGTAGTCTCCTACTGTATTGATACCTTGGTTCTCAAAAACTGAGGGAAATACTTACGCTGCTTTGCTGCATCACCCTTTCCTCTTCAAAGGAAAACCAACGCATGCTCAAGAGGTAGCAAGAAGGATTTCTGGCGCCGTTGCCGAGGAGATCTACGCTCAAGTCAAGACATACCAAGTACCCATCATAAACTCTTCTCCCTCGCATTACATTATTTGCCATTCCCCACTCGTTTTCCTCTCCCCCGCTTCACATTTGCCTTTTCTTCGCCCCTCTTCTATTTGTCCTTCTGTTTGCTCGTGTTACCATGTGCCTTCTATTTGCTTACATCTTCGCTTGCTAAAAATCTATCGATATGGATCCTCATCCTCTTGCTAATCTTTTTAAATGATCCAATAATGATGAACCAATTGCTAGTGAGTTGAGTGCACTAGATTATCTTTATGAGGTTTTGCTTGAAATTCATGAATCTGAAAAATTGTGATGAAGTGCTTTATGAAGTGATTCACGATAGATCTTTGAATAAAAATCATGATTGCAATGATGTTATTATAAATTCTATTAATGTCAGTTGTGCTAATAATATGCAAAACTCTAAGCTTGGTGATGCTAGTTTTTCTATGTCCACTACTTGTTGCAATGACCGTGATTGGTGTGATTCTTCTTATGATCTTGAAAATTTATTTAAGCCCCATGATGAATATAAGATTGATAATAATGTTTGTAATATTGAAAGTGTGTTTGGAAGAGTGTCAACTTTAGATCCCACGTAGTTGGAGAATGTTCAATCTTATGCAATTTTTTATAAAAGTGGGTTTGGAGAGGTCATGACTTTAGTTAATGTTAATCCCACTATTTTGGAAGAGTGTCAACTTTGCATGCATGTGGATCATGTTGAAAATATTTTATGTGATAGCTATTTTGTTGAATTTGCTTATGATCCCACATTTAATTATTATGAGAGAGGAAAATATGATTGTAGAAATTTTCATGTTACTAAATTACCTCTCGTTATGTTGAGATTGCTATAGTTTCTTTTCGCTTCCTTGCATATGCTAGTTTTTGCTTGCTATGATAATTTGTTTGCCTATAAGATGTATATGCATAGGAATTATGTTAGACTTAGATGTGTTTGTAATGTGTTTCATGATGCTCTCTTTGTGCTTCAATTCTTCTCTTCCATGTGAGCATCATTGATATTATCAATGCCTAGCTAGGGGCGTTAAACGATAGAGCTTGTTGGGAGGCAACCCAATTTAATTTTTGTTCTTTAATTTTTGTTCCTGTTTAGTAATAAATAAACAATCTATCCTCTGTTATGATTGTGTTTTTTTATGTTTTAATTAGTGTTTGTGCCAAGTAAAGCCTTTAGGATCTTCTTGGATGATTCTTGTTTGATCTTGCTGATAAAAACAGAAAGTATGCGCTCACGAGAATAATTTTCAATTTTTACCAGAGAGCGATAAAATACCAATTCTATCTGAGTAGATCAATATACAAATTATTTAGGTCTTCCTAATTTTTCAGAATTTTTGGAGTTACAGAAGTATTCGAAACCTCCAGATTGCTATATGTTGTTCTGTTTTTGACAAATTCTGTTTTTAATGTGTTGTTTGCTT
>NC_041384.1:111108432-111194468 GCF_002162155.2 Triticum dicoccoides | reverse complement strand
TTTTTGCAATAAGTATGTGAGTTCTTTATGACTAATGTTGAGTCCATGGATTATACGGACTCTCACCCTTCCACCATTGCAAGCCTCTCTAGTACTGCGCAGCTTTCGACGGTACCATAAACCCACCATTTACTGTCCTCAAAATAGCCACCATACCTACCAATTATGGCATTTCCATAGCCCTTCCGAGATATATTGCCATGCAACTTTCCACCGTTCCATTTATTATGACACTCTTCATCATTGTCATATTGCTTTGCATGATCATGTAGTTGACATCGTATTTTTGGCAAAGCCACCGTTCATAATTTCATACATGTCACTATTGATTCATTGCACATTCCGGTACACCGCCGGAGGCATTCACATAGAGTCATATTTTGCTCTAAGTATCGAGTTGTAATTCTTGAGTTGTAAGTAAATAAAAGTGTGATGATCATCATTATTAGAGCATTGTCCCATGTGAGGAATGGATGATGGAGGCTATGATTCCCCCACAAGTCGGGATGAGACTCCGAACGAAATATAAAAAAAAGAAAAAAAGAGGCCATAAAAAAGAAGAGAAAAGGCCCAAATAGAAAAATGAGAGAAAAAGAGAGAAGGGGCAATGCTACTATCCTTTTTCCACACTTGTGCTTCAAAGTAGCACCATGATCTTCATGATAGAGAGTATCTTATTTTGTCACCTTCATATACTAGTGGGAATTTTTCATTATAGAACTTGACATGTATATTCCAGTGATGGGCTTCCTTAAAATGCCCTAGGTCTTCGTGAGCAAGCGAGTTGGATGCACACTCACTTAGTTTATTTTTGAGCTTTCATACACTTATAGCTCTAGTGCATCCGTTGCATGGAAATCCCTACTCACTCACATTGATATCCATTGATGGGCATATCCATAGCCCGTTGATACGCCTAGTTGATGTGAGACTATCTTCTCCTTTTTGTCTTCGCCACAACCACCATTCTATTCCACCTATAGTGCTATGTCCATGGCTCACGCTCATGTATTGCGTGAAGATTGAAAAAGTTTGAGAACATCAAAAGTATTAAAAAATTGTTTGGCTTGTCATCGGGGTTGTGTATGATTCAAATATTTTGTGTGATGAAGATCGAGCATAGCCAGACTATATGATTTTGTAGGGATAGCTTTCTTTGGCCGTGTTATTTTGAGAAGACATGATTACTTTGTTAGTATCCTTGAAGTATTATTATCTATGTCAATATTAAACTTTTGTCTTGAATCTTTCAGATCTGAATATTCATGCCACAATAAAGATTAATGCCACAATAAGCATTCCACGTCAAAAATTCTATTTTTATCATTTACCTACTCGAGGATGAGCGAGAATTAAGCTTGGGGATGCTGATACGTCTCCAACGTATCTATAATTTTTTATTGTTCCATGCTATTATATTATCAGTTTTGGATGTTTAATGGGCTTTAATATGCACTTCTATATTATTTTTGGGACTAACCTATTAACCAGAGGCCTAGTGCCAGCTTTTGTTTTTTTGCCTATTTTAGTGTTTCGCAGAAAAGGAATACCAAACAGAATCCAAACGGAAAAAAACGTTCGCAAGGATCTTTCTTGGAACAAACGCAACCCAGGAGACTTGGAGAACAAGTCTGGAAGTCCGCGGAGCTCCCACGAGGCAGGGGGCGCGCCCCCACCCTTGTGGGCCCCACGGAGCTCCACCGACGTACATCTTTTGCCTATATATACTCTTATACCCTAAAAACATCTAGGAGAGCCAAAAAACCACTTCTCCATCGCCGCAACCTTCTATACCCGTGAGATCCCATCTGGGGACCTTTTCTGGCGATCTGCCGAAGTGGGATTCGATCACAGAGGGCTTCTACATCAACACCATAGCCTCTCTGATGATGTGTGAGTAGTTTACCACATACCTTCGGGTCCATAGTGATTAGCTAGATGACTTCTTCTCTCTCTTTGATCTTCAATACAAAGTTCTCCTCAATGTTCTTGGAGATCTATTAGATGTAATATTCTTTTGCGGTGTGTTTGCCGAGATCCAATGAATTACATACGGATCTGAATGTTGCAGACCCGTTGACTAAAACCTCTCTCACAAGCAAAACATGATCAAACCCAGAACTCATTGAGTCTTAATCACATGATGATCTGAACTAGTTTAGTGACACTAGTAAACTCTTTGGGTGTTAGTCACATGGGGATGTGACCTTGAGTGTTAATCACATATCGATGTGAACTGGATTATTGACTCTAGTGCAAGTGGGAGACTGTTGGAAATATGCCCTAGAGGCAATAATAAATTGATTATTATTATATTTCCTTGTTCATGATAATCGTTTATTATCCATGCTAGAATTGTATTGACAGGAATCTCACATACATGTGTGGATACATAGACAACACCATGTCCCTAGTAAGCCTCTAGTTGACTAGCTCGTTGATCAATAGATGGTTACGGTTTCCTGACCATGGACATTGGATGTCATTGATAACGGGATCACATCATTAGGAGAATGATGTGATGGACAAGACCCAATCCTAAGCCTAGCACAAAGATCGTGTAGTTCATTCGCTAAAGCTTTTCTAATGTCAAGTATCATTTCCTTAGACCATGAGATTGTGCAACTCCCGGATACCGTAGGAGTGCTTTGGGTGTGCCAAACGTCACAACGTAACTGGGTGGCTATAAAGGAACATTACAGGTATCTCCGAAAGTGTCTGTTGGGTTGGCACGAATCGAGACTGGGATTTGTCACTCCATGTAAACGGAGAGGTATCTCTGGGCCCACTCGGTAGGACATCATCATAATGTACACAATGTGATCAAGGAGTTGATCACAGGATGATGTGTTACAAAATGAGTAAAGAGACTTGCCGGTAACGAGATTGAACAAGGTATCGGGATACCGACGATCGAATCTCGGGCAAGTGTCGTACCGATAGACAAAGGGAATTGTATACGGGATTGATTAAGTCCTTGACATCGTGGTTCATCCGATGAGATCATTGTGGAACATGTGGGAGCCAACATGGGTATCCAGATCCCGCTGTTGGTTATTGACCGGAGAGTCATCTCGGTCATGTCTGCATGTCTCCCGAACCCGTAGGGTCTACACACTTAAGGTTCGGTGACGCTAGGGTTATAGAGATATAAGTATGCGGTAACCCGAAAGTTGTTCGGAGTCCCGGATGAGATCCCGGACGTCACGAGGAGTTTCGGAATGGTCCGGAGGTAAAGAATTATATATAGGAAGTGTTATTTCGGCCATCGGGACAAGTTTCGGGGTCACCGGTATTGTACCGGGACCACCGGAAGGGTCCCGGGGGTCCACCGGGTGGGGCCACCTGCCCCGGGGGGCACATGGGCTGTAGGGGGTGCGCCTTGGCCTACATGGTCCAAGGGAACCAGCCCCTAGAGGCCCATGCGCCAAAGGGACAAGAGGAGGGGAGAGTCCTAAAGGGGGAAGGCACCTCCGAGGTGCCTTGGGGAGGATGGACTCCTCCCCCCCCTTGGCCGCACCCTTCCTTGGAGGAAGGGGCAAGGC
This sequence comes from Triticum dicoccoides, assembly GCF_002162155.2. Lineage (NCBI taxonomy): Eukaryota > Viridiplantae > Streptophyta > Magnoliopsida > Poales > Poaceae > Triticum > Triticum dicoccoides. Next base: position 111,190,923 of record NC_041384.1, on the reverse strand, counting down.
TGCACCCTCCCCCTCTCCCTTGGCACTATATATAGTGGGGGAAGGGAGGGCAACCAAACCTAAGCCCTGGCGCCTCCCTCTCCCTCCCATGACACATCTCCCTCCTCCCGCAGCGCTTGGCGAAGCCCTGTTGGAATCCCGCTACTTCTACCACCACGCCATCGTGCTGCTGGACCTCCATCAACCTCTCCTCCCCCTTGCTGGATTAAGAAGGAGGAGATGTTGCTGCTCCATACGTGTGTTGAACGCGGAGGTGTCGTCCGTTCGGCGCTAGGATCATCAGTGATTTGGATCACGACGAGTACGACTCCATCAACCCCGTTCTCTTGAACGCTTCCGCGCGTGATCTACAAGGGTATGTAGATCCACTCCTACCTCGTTGCTAGATGACTCCATAGATTGATCTTGGTGACACGTAGGAAAATTTTGAATTTCTGCTACGTTACCCAACACATGCTTGTCTTTCTCAAGTTCTTTTGCCGGATCATCTCTGTTGACGCGAAGTCCTTTATTATTCTGGAGTTGCGTCCCAAAATTTTAGGTTTCATCATCCTTGGCATGAACCATGGTCCTACTGTCCTTCAGTTCCTGACAAATCTCCGGTATCTCGAGGTTGTAGCTCCTCCAGCTTCGCTACCTTCAGCTTCTGGTACCTGAGTTCTTCACGAAATGCTTCCTTGTCTAATACGGCTTCCTGGAGCTCCATCTTAAAATTCTTGATGTACTACTCCAGATTCTGGCGATACACCAGCTAAGGTTAAAACTTCATCTTACTGTTAGGTGCTCCACCGGCCTTCTACCATCCAATCCTTCCGAAGAAATGCATGCTTAGCTCAGCTCGGTGACCATAGTATCAGTGGCGATGACATCATGAATAACCGTGTTTCTGCCCTTGTCATTGCCATGAGCTATCTCTCCATGGTTGATATCTCCTGCCTTAGGGTTTTCTAAACTTTGAGTTCTCATGCTCCTTGTTTCCGTCTTTCTCCGATACACCTTGATCTCGGGCATTGACAACTTCCTTAACTTGTCAAGTTCCATAAGGGTAGCCTCCCTAGGTCATGCAAATCTGGGAATTCTTCAGAGCCTTCAATTCTACTTGTCTTCGATCTTCAACCGTTGTAGTTTCCATTATTCAGATGCACAAAAAATACTCTTCATTCCGAAGTGGTCTTAGTTGTCCGATATCTTGTACTTCTTGGAGTGGTCTCATCAGTCGAATCTTTGTGTGGTCAAAAGGGGAAAGTGGTATGGTCTCACTAAAAGGGAATATTTGAATAAGCTCAGAAGAGAAGAGAGGTAAAAGATTTTTTTTGAAAGGGAAAGTTGTAGAGAAAAATCTTTGCTATGGGCTTGCCAGTTTCTAGGGTCACGTTCTACAGTCAACATGTGCTCTGATACCATCTTGTAGCGACCCAATCCGAATGGGTCAAGTCTGGGTGCTTTAGTGTCATCCCTGGATCGGTATGCTAACACAGACAGTACTCGAGGATTTATAACAGAGGTAAATCACATGTAAAAGTAACGTAAATACTATTACCTCAAATCCAAAATAGCGGAAGTAACAAGGTTGTGGATTCCCATCAACACCAACGGCAAAGTTGAGTGTAGAAATCGTAACCCTAACGTATCACTTACTTGTCGTAAGATAATCCTGCAACATGAGACGTTGCAGCCACAGAGGGTCAGTACATTGAATGTACTAGCAAATTCACACCATAGAGAATGATGAATAAAGGCTATCACTACATGCATATTTGGCTGGTGGAAAAGCTCTATGGTTATAAGGTTTTTGCGTAAAGCCAAATTTTCCCTACTGCAAAGGAATAAATTTTATTTAACTATCATGGTGGTTGTTGAACATTGAGAATGGTTGACAGCATTCTCAATCCCAATTAAGTAACATCATTAAAACCCAACAATATTCATTTAAAGTAACATGATGAGATCAACAGGATAATCCAAGAACTAGATACTCAAGATGTCCATAACCGGGGACACGGCTAATCATGATTAGTTTATACACTCTGCAGAGGTTTGCTCACTTTTCCCCACAAGACTCGATCGCCTCCGTTGGATTTCTCGCACTACATGGTGTTTGAGAAACGGATGACCGAGACACAGTCTTTCAGAAGCACTAGCACCTTATGATGGATAGACCAGTACACCTACTTTCCTCTACATCTGCTAGTCTACCCTATAAGAGTTCGCACGACTTACTCAACTATGCCAGAGCCCATAATGGCTTGTGGCTGCACACGGAAGTTTCTAGTATGAATAATCTCATGATCCCTTTGAGCCTGGGTGGCGGTCCAAAAGAAAATAGGCAAGTCCTGGATTACCCAGGTGCCTAGACAGGCAATCCTAGAATAACCAGGTGCCTAGATCCACCCAAATGTGTGTTTAAGTTGCCACCTTAAGGAAACCATTAATTAACAATCTCACATCTGTCATGGATACTCTCAAAACCCAATCCACGTCTACGAGCATAGCATGGCCTTGTAAGCATAACCTAAAAGTAACTCCCAAGGTTTGAATGCAGGGCAATAGGTTCCTACCTCATCAACTACTTCCCAATACCCACATGTTATCAATCCTACTCATGCAATGTTTGAGGGTGAAGCTAATGCATAAAAACTAGGTATGGAAGGGGATATGATCAAAGTGTGAACTTGCCTGCAATGTTGATGAAGATGATTCGCACTCAAAACTCTTTATAGTTCTACTCGTCACACTTCGGTCAATCTATCGTAAGCAAGCAATAGTAACCACACATAAGAAATCACTCAAAGACCAGAAAGATCGAAGAAGTCGATTTGGAAAACATCAAAACCAAACAAATAACTCTTGCAACATAAAACAATTTCTAATAGTACCAAAATTATGTGAATTTGGCCTTATCAGAAATTTTAGGTCAAGAGCTTCAATTTGCAAAAAGAATCAACTAAAACGGAGCTACGAAACTCAAGTTATGAACAAACGAAGTTTGAATTCAAAATCTGATCTAATTCAACTTTTAAACTTTTCAAAAACATGTTTGAGTTGTATTACTGGATAGAGGAGATCATAACGAAGACGTGAGCGTTGGTTTCGTTGGATTTGGATAAACGGGTAAGAAGTTGTGCTTGTTTGAAGAATAGGGACTATTCTGTAAATAAAGTATTCACATCCAGGTCCCTAGCCGAAATAACAGAAAAAGAAAAAAAACTAAAAGGCGAACGTTCGTTTTCTATACCTAACCAGCGAATGTTCTCTAAAAAAACAAAACGAAGCAAAAAAACAGAAAGATCTGGATCGTTGGATCCAGATCCAACGGACGGGAGGCGGCGGTTACCGCGGCGATCACCGGAGTCGGGGAGGACGATGGCGGCGGCTTCGGTCTTGGCCGGAGCGGCGGCTTCGGGCGTCGCAGGAGGCAGCGAAGAGCACGGGGAGCGGCGGCATGGAGCGGCGGTTCCAGTGGTGGCGACGGTGGTGGTCGTCGGCGGCGACAGAGGCGGCTTCGGGAGATGCGGCGCGAGGTGCGGGTGCGAGCAGCGGGGAGGAGAGGAACGGGGCCCGGGGCCTCGTTATTTAAGGGGGGGAGGAGGTGCCGTGGAGGAGGGGTCAGGCGAGGAGGACGCGGAGTCCGGCCGGACTCCGGCGGCGGCGCTCCCGTGCGGGAGTCGGAGACGAGCGGGGCGCGCTGGTGCGCTGGGCCGCCGCTGTGGTTGGCCTTGGGCCGGCCCAGTCGGTGGCGGGGAGAGTTTTTTTATAAACATTTTCCATACAATTAAAAATAATAAAAGCAAAAAAATAAAAATATAATATAGGCATATAATATATCAAAATTTTCAGAGAAAGAATATCTACAACATGAACATTTTTCTTGCATTAAATAAAATACACATAAATTCTAATGATTCAAACAGTGCTACTGGTCTATTAAAATCCAACAAAAAACATTTTTGAAATACCAAAATGATTTCAAATTAATTTTTCTCCAATTTTCTATTGTAGGGAATCATGTTACCCTAATTTCCATATATTTTATTTTTGGAGAAAAATAATTTGAATAAAACTCAAATAACTCCAAATTGAAAATAAATTCAAAAGAACTTTGAATTTAATTCTTTGAAACTCCCAACCCATATTTCATATAATTTGAAGAAGTCCTTTTATCTTCTCTCATGAAAATCATTGAGCTGCATGAAGTTTATGAATTGAAATATTTCCAAATGAAATCCAATTATTTTCAAATACCCTTTCATTTAATTTAAATGGAAGAAGTCATATCATCTTCGCTCAAGGGTTTTGCATTTGAAAAGAATTTGAATTCATGGAGATCAGAAAGCAAATATGAAAGTTTGGGAAAGTCCTTTTATTCCCTCTCATTTAACTTTCAAAAACTTTCGAATTTCACTCACTTTCAGACAATCAATCAAAAAATCAATCGAATCTATCTATTTATTATAACATTCCAAAATTTAGAATTTTGGGATGTTACAGTAATAGTAGTAGATGCAGAATCGTTTCGGTCTACTTAACACGGACGTGATGCCTATATTTCATAATCATGCCAAGATATTCTCATAACTATGCGCTTTTCTATCAATTGCTCGGCAGTAATTTGTTCACCCACCATAATACTTGTTATCATGAGAGAAGCCACTGGTGAAACCTATGTCCCCCGGGTCTATTTTCTATCATATAAGTTTCCAATCTACAATTGTAGTTTACTATTTATTTTATTTTGGAATCTCTACTTTTCAATCTATACAACAAAAATACCAAAAATATTTGTCTTATTATCTTTATCAGATCTCACTTTCGTAAGTGACCGTGAAGGGATTGACAACCCCTTTATCGTGTTGGTTGCGAGGTTCTTGATTGTTTGTGTAGGTACTAGGTGACTTGCATGTAGTCTCCTACTGTATTGATACCTTGGTTCTCAAAAACTGAGGGAAATACTTACGCTGCTTTGCTGCATCACCCTTTCCTCTTCAAAGGAAAACCAACGCATGCTCAAGAGGTAGCAAGAAGGATTTCTGGCGCCGTTGCCGAGGAGATCTACGCTCAAGTCAAGACATACCAAGTACCCATCATAAACTCTTCTCCCTCGCATTACATTATTTGCCATTCCCCACTCGTTTTCCTCTCCCCCGCTTCACATTTGCCTTTTCTTCGCCCCTCTTCTATTTGTCCTTCTGTTTGCTCGTGTTACCATGTGCCTTCTATTTGCTTACATCTTCGCTTGCTAAAAATCTATCGATATGGATCCTCATCCTCTTGCTAATCTTTTTAAATGATCCAATAATGATGAACCAATTGCTAGTGAGTTGAGTGCACTAGATTATCTTTATGAGGTTTTGCTTGAAATTCATGAATCTGAAAAATTGTGATGAAGTGCTTTATGAAGTGATTCACGATAGATCTTTGAATAAAAATCATGATTGCAATGATGTTATTATAAATTCTATTAATGTTAGTTGTGCTAATAATATGCAAAACTCTAAGCTTGGTGATGCTAGTTTTTCTATGTCCACTACTTGTTGCAATGACCGTGATTGGTGTGATTCTTCTTATGATCTTGAAAATTTATTTAAGCCCCATGATGAATATAAGATTGATAATAATGTTTGTAATATTGAAAGTGTGTTTGGAAGAGTGTCAACTTTAGATCCCACGTAGTTGGAGAATGTTCAATCTTATGCAATTTTTTATAAAAGTGGGTTTGGAGAGGTCATGACTTTAGTTAATGTTAATCCCACTATTTTGGAAGAGTGTCAACTTTGCATGCATGTGGATCATGTTGAAAATATTTTATGTGATAGCTATTTTGTTGAATTTGCTTATGATCCCACATTTAATTATTATGAGAGAGGAAAATATGATTGTAGAAATTTTCATGTTACTAAATTACCTCTCGTTATGTTGAGATTGCTATAGTTTCTTTTCGCTTCCTTGCATATGCTAGTTTTTGCTTGCTATGATAATTTGTTTGCCTATAAGATGTATATGCATAGGAATTATGTTAGACTTAGATGTGTTTGTAATGTGTTTCATGATGCTCTCTTTGTGCTTCAATTCTTCTCTTCCATGTGAGCATCATTGATATTATCAATGCCTAGCTAGGGGCGTTAAACGATAGAGCTTGTTGGGAGGCAACCCAATTTAATTTTTGTTCTTTAATTTTTGTTCCTGTTTAGTAATAAATAAACAATCTATCCTCTGTTATGATTGTGTTTTTTTATGTTTTAATTAGTGTTTGTGCCAAGTAAAGCCTTTAGGATCTTCTTGGATGATTCTTGTTTGATCTTGCTGATAAAAACAGAAAGTATGCGCTCACGAGAATAATTTTCAATTTTTACAAGAGAGCGATAAAATACCAATTCTATCTGAGTAGATCAATATACAAATTATTTAGGTCTTCCTAATTTTTCAGAATTTTTGGAGTTACAGAAGTATTCGAAACCTCTAGATTGCTATATGTTGTTCTGTTTTTGACAAATTCTGTTTTTAATGTGTTGTTTGCTTATTTTGATGAATCTATGGCTAGTATCGGGGGGGGGGGGTATGAACCATAGATAAGTTGGAATACAGTAGGTTTAACACCAATATAAATAAAGAATGAGTTCATTACAGTACATTAAAGTGGTGGTTTGTTTTCTTATACTAACGGAGCTCACGAGATTTTCTGTTGAGTTTTGTGTTGTAAAGTTTTCAAGTTTTTAGGTAAAGATCTGATGGATTTTGGAACAAGGAATGGCAAGAGCCTAAGATTGGGGATGCCCAAGGCACCCCAAGGTAAAATTCAAGGACAACCAAAAGCCTAAGCTTGGGGATGCCCCGGAAGGCATCCCCTCTTTCGTCTTCGTCTATCGGTAACTTTACTTGAGGCTATATTTGTATTCACCACATGATATGTGTTTTGCTTGGAGCGTCTTGTATGATTTGAGTCTTTGCTTTTTAGTTTACCACAATCATCCTTGCTGTACACACCTTTTGGGAGAGACACATATGAATCGGAATTTATTAGAATACTCTATGTGCTTCACTTATATCTTTTGAGCTAGATAATTTTGCTCTAGTGCTTCACTTATATCTTTCTAGAGCACGGTGGTGGTTTTATTTTATATAAATTATCGATCTCTCATGCTTCACTTATATTATTTTGAGAGTCTTTTAGAACATCATGGTAATTTGCTTTGTTTATGAAATTAGTCCTAATATGATAGGCATCCAAGATGGGTATCATAAAAACTTTCATATAAAGTGCATTGAGTACTATGAGAAGTTTGATACTTGATGATTGTTTTGAGATATAAAGATGGTGATATTAGAGTCATGCTAGTTGAGTAGTTATGAATTTGAGAGATACTTGTGTTGAAGTTTGTGATTCCCATAGCATGCACGTATGGTGAACCATTATGTGACGAAGTCGGAGTATGATTTATTTTTTGATTGTATTCCTTATGAGTGGCAGTCGGGGACGAGCAATGGTATTTTCCTACCAATCTATCCCCTAGGATCATGTGCGTAGTACTTTGTTTTGATGACTAATAATTTTTTGCAATAAGTATGTGAGTTCTTTATGACTAATGTTGAGTCCATGGATTATACGGACTCTCACCCTTCCACCATTGCAAGCCTCTCTAGTACTGCGCAGCTTTCGACGGTACCATAAACCCACCATTTACTGTCCTCAAAATAGCCACCATACCTACCAATTATGGCATTTCCATAGCCCTTCCGAGATATATTGCCATGCAACTTTCCACCGTTCCATTTATTATGACACTCTTCATCATTGTCATATTGCTTTGCATGATCATGTAGTTGACATCGTATTTTTGGCAAAGCCACCGTTCATAATTTCATACATGTCACTATTGATTCATTGCACATTCCGGTACACCGCCGGAGGCATTCACATAGAGTCATATTTTGCTCTAAGTATCGAGTTGTAATTCTTGAGTTGTAAGTAAATAAAAGTGTGATGATCATCATTATTAGAGCATTGTCCCATGTGAGGAATGGATGATGGAGGCTATGATTCCCCCACAAGTCGGGATGAGACTCCGAACGAAATATAAAAAAAAGAAAAAAAGAGGCCATAAAAAAGAAGAGAAAAGGCCCAAATAGAAAAATGAGAGAAAAAGAGAGAAGGGGCAATGCTACTATCCTTTTTCCACACTTGTGCTTCAAAGTAGCACCATGATCTTCATGATAGAGAGTATCTTATTTTGTCACCTTCATATACTAGTGGGAATTTTTCATTATAGAACTTGACATGTATATTCCAGTGATGGGCTTCCTTAAAATGCCCTAGGTCTTCGTGAGCAAGCGAGTTGGATGCACACTCACTTAGTTTATTTTTGAGCTTTCATACACTTATAGCTCTAGTGCATCCGTTGCATGGAAATCCCTACTCACTCACATTGATATCCATTGATGGGCATATCCATAGCCCGTTGATACGCCTAGTTGATGTGAGACTATCTTCTCCTTTTTGTCTTCGCCACAACCACCATTCTATTCCACCTATAGTGCTATGTCCATGGCTCACGCTCATGTATTGCGTGAAGATTGAAAAAGTTTGAGAACATCAAAAGTATTAAAAAATTGTTTGGCTTGTCATCGGGGTTGTGTATGATTCAAATATTTTGTGTGATGAAGATCGAGCATAGCCAGACTATATGATTTTGTAGGGATAGCTTTCTTTGGCCGTGTTATTTTGAGAAGACATGATTACTTTGTTAGTATCCTTGAAGTATTATTATCTATGTCAATATTAAACTTTTGTCTTGAATCTTTCAGATCTGAATATTCATGCCACAATAAAGATTCATGCCACAATAAGCATTCCACGTCAAAAATTCTATTTTTATCATTTACCTACTCGAGGATGAGCGAGAATTAAGCTTGGGGATGCTGATACGTCTCCAACGTATCTATAATTTTTTATTGTTCCATGCTATTATATTATCAGTTTTGGATGTTTAATGGGCTTTAATATGCACTTCTATATTATTTTTGGGACTAACCTATTAACCAGAGGCCTAGTGCCAGCTTTTGTTTTTTTGCCTATTTTAGTGTTTCGCAGAAAAGGAATACCAAACAGAATCCAAACGGAAAAAAACGTTCGCAAGGATCTTTCTTGGAACAAACGCAACCCAGGAGACTTGGAGAACAAGTCTGGAAGTCCGCGGAGCTCCCACGAGGCAGGGGGCGCGCCCCCACCCTTGTGGGCCCCACGGAGCTCCACCGACGTACATCTTTTGCCTATATATACTCTTATACCCTAAAAACATCTAGGAGAGCCAAAAAACCACTTCTCCATCGCCGCAACCTTCTATACCCGTGAGATCCCATCTGGGGACCTTTTCTGGCGATCTGCCGAAGTGGGATTCGATCACAGAGGGCTTCTACATCAACACCATAGCCTCTCTGATGATGTGTGAGTAGTTTACCACATACCTTCGGGTCCATAGTGATTAGCTAGATGACTTCTTCTCTCTCTTTGATCTTCAATACAAAGTTCTCCTCAATGTTCTTGGAGATCTATTAGATGTAATATTCTTTTGCGGTGTGTTCGCCGAGATCCAATGAATTGTGGATTTATGATCAAGTTTATCTATGAACAATATTTGGTTCTTTTCTGAGTTCTTATATGCATGATTTGATATCTTTGCAAGTCTCTTAGAATTATTGGTTTAGTTTGGCCTACTAGATTGATCTTTCTTGCAATTGGAGAAGTGCTTAGCTTTGGGTTCAATCTTGCGGTGTCCTTTCCCAGTGACAGTAGGGGAAGCAAGGCATGTATTGTATTGTTGCCATCGAGGCTAAAAAGATGGGGTTTATATCATATTGCTTGAGTTTATCCCTCTACATCATGTCATCTTGCCTAAAGCATTACTCTGTTCTTATGAACTTAATACTCTAGATGCATGCTGGATAGCGGTCGATGTGTGGAGTAATAGTAGTAGAAGCGGAATCGTTTCGGTCTACTTAACACGGACGTGATGCCTATATTTCATAATCATACCTAGATATTCTCATAACTATGCACTTTTCTACCAATTGCTTGATAGTAATTTGTTCACCCACCGTAATACTTGCTATCATGAGAGAAGCCACTAGTGAAACCTATGGCCCCGGGTCTATTTTATATGATATAAGTTTCCGATCTACAATTCTACTTTACTATTTATTTTATTTTGCAATCTTTACTTTTCAATCTATACAACAAAAATAACAAAAATATTTATCTTATTATCTTTATCAGATCTCACTTTCATAAGTGACCGTGAACGGACTGACAACCCCTTTATCGCGTTGGTTGCAAGGTTCTTGATTGTTTGTGCAGGTAACAGGTGACTTGCATGTAGTCTCCTACTGGATTGATACCTTGGTTGTCAAAAACTGAGGGAAATACTTACGCTACTTTGCTGCATCACCCTTTCCTCTTCAAGGGAAAACCAACGCATTCTCAAGAGGTAGCAATCACCTACATTAAACTCATGCTTTTGTATCCTTTTGTCATGCCATCTTTTAACTTTTTCTTTAAACAATCTGGCATTCTCATAGGCATGAGTTCTCCATTCATCAAGTGAGCTAATGTCAAATAACCTCTTCTCACTGGCAAGTTTGAAATCATAACTGAGCTTTTTAATTGACCAATATGCCTTATAGTTCAAGAAGCAAATGTCATGCTTTTCCATAAACCATTTTATACGGAGACATACCCATGGGATTATTATAAGCAGTTCTATAAGCCCATAATGCATCATCAAGTTTCTTCCACCAATTCTTTCTAGATCTATTAACAATCGTTTGCAAAATTAATTTAAGCTCTCTATTACTCAATTCTACTTGATCACTAGACTGGGGATGATAAGGAGATGCAATTTACTTTAAGAAAACTAACAAAGTAATCATGTCTTCTCAAAAAACATGGCCAAAGAAAGTTATCCCTACAAAATTGTCGGTGTACAAAAGTAGGGCAGTCGTAGCCACACCTTTAATTGTCGGTGCACGGGCAGTCGTAGCCACACCTACGGCCATGCTTGGCGCGGCAAAGGGAGCAAAGGAACAAGACTGCCAAGGCAGTACTCAAGCCAAAGGCATGCAGAGCAAAGGGGGCAGGATGGATCTCCCCCAGCAACACCCATGCCGGGGCGGCCTACATAGCCCCGGCAAGAGCCTTGTCTGGGGCAATTCACCCCACACCAGCGAGGCTGCCACCCTTGAGCCTAAGAGCTCTGACACCATAGATAACGTCAAGACAAAGACTCAGGGGCGCCCACATGGTGGCATGCAGTCTTTGTGAAGACCAAGGTACTACGAGCCTAGATAAGAACCAGAAGACGAAGACCCCCGCAAGATCCTTGTGAGGGATAGATGAAGAACCCTGGCAAGATCCTTGCTCGGGACGGCCACGAGGCTCCGGCAAGACCCTTGCCAGGGGCATCTGTGGGTCCACGGCTAGGCCCGCGCCCACCAATGTCTCGCTACCCCGCGGACATTCCGACGCGGCAACTAGCATGCCAACTAGGCAAGCGCATGCATGGCAGCATGCAGCTTCTAGGCCGACTAGTCAAGCACCTGCGTGGTGGCATGCAGATCTTCGTGAAGACCCTGTCACTACACCAACTCAGCAACCAGCCAGCCAGCATGGCGCTGCATGCCTCGTCAGCTTGGACGAGCGTCGAAGCAAGGCGAGGCGGTGATAGATGGGACGAGCTTTGTTGCCATCCGCGATAAAGCAAGAGGGCACGTCGGCAGCGCATTAAATGTGTTTGTCCTACGGTGCCAGGCGATAAACTTGTACACTATAGATACTTTCCACCTCCTGTGTGCCACTGTGGCGACCCCTTTGACATGTAAAAGGAGGCATGAGGCGTACTGTGGAAGGATTCGGACTTTTTTGGACTGGGCATGCAACGCAGCCAATTCAAGAACTCAAGGACACCAAATATACACAAAAGCAGGACTAGTGTTTTACGCATCGTTCGTGGCCCGAACCTGGGTAAAAATCCCCGCGCGCTGATCTTTTAGACCTGCTCTTTGCGCAGTCTCACGCCCCCGCCAACTGTAGAAAGGGATACCCCAGGATCCCAAAGGTGTCGTTTCCCCCAACATCTTTGGCGCGCCAGGTAGGGGTGCTGAGGCTGTGAAAATCTGGTCTAAAAGTTAGGGCATCGACTTCTTCATCGCCATGGCTCATAAGAAGAAGGCGATCACAGCGATCGGTTCGTTTGGAGCCGAACCGCCCATACCAGCACGGGCGGGCCAGGGGCGGCCGCAGATGGTTGTGGAGGTGTGGCCCGCGAGCATCCATGACACTCTGGCAATCGGAGCCAGGAGAGCGGTGTCGTTCGTTCCCAAGACGACGAGCCGCACCCCGCTGGGTCCAGAGGCGGGGCCATGCTGCCCACGGGCGGCGCGGCGACCTCCAGGACACCCCAGCCGGCGACCATGCCGCGGCCTTCCCGGGTCACACACGACGAGCAATGCCGCGACGTCGGTGCCCCCGGGCGCCGCCACGGGAAGATCCCTTTGCGTCACACTCAAGACGCACCGGGCCAGCATGCGCGCCTAGACGCTGGCGGAAATGGCGCACGACCGCAAGACCATGATAGAGCTCCTTCTAATGTGGTTCGAAGTCGGAGCGCGTCACAGCCCATGCAGCTTTCCACGCCTCCCACGCCAGCAGAAGCGTTGGCGCGCGTGCAACTACTCCTCGACTTTGCCCCTGCCGCGGAGAAGCTCGACGAATGGAGAGCCACCATTCGGAGCCTCATCAGCTTCGCCAATAAGGATGAGCCGCAACCGGCGGTACCCTCATGCCGGCGCTCTGTCGAGCCGGTGCACGCCGATGGTGGAAGGATCGGAGACGCTGCGACCACGGTGCACTCTCCTCCCCCACGCCAGGAACAGCAGCGACCGGCTCATCGGGCCGACACCCACGACAACGTTTCCACAGCGTCTGACCCGCGAGCCTGCTGCGACCAATGTGAAGTTCTTCAGGAGAGAGCTCAGGAAGACGCTCGAACCACTATCGAGCGACGGCAGGAAGCGCGCCATCAGTCAGATAGGCATCTGGGACCCACCATGGACCGCCCAGCATCGAGGGGGGGGGGCTCCGGTGACCTACCTTATGAGGTGGCTTGTCCAGTGATGTCAACTACACAACCTTCTTCTTGTAGACATTGTTGGGCCTCCAAGTGCAGAGGTTTGTAGGACATTAGCAAATTTCCCTCAAGTGGATGACCTAAGGTTTATCAATCCGTAGGAGGCGTAGGATGAAGATGGTCTCTCTCAAGCAACCCTGCAACCAAATAACAAAGAGTCTCTTGTGTCCCCAACACACCCAATACAATGGTAAATTGTATAGGTGCACTAGTTCGGCGAAGAGATGGTGATACAAGTGCAATATGGATGGTAGATAAAGGTATTTGTAATCTGAAAATATAAAAACAGCAAGGTAACTAATGATAAAAGTGAGCAAAAACGGTATTGCAATGCGTTGAAACAAGGCCTAGGGTTCATACTTTCACTAGTGCAAGTTCTCGCAACAATAATAACATAATTGGATCACATAACTATCCCTCAACATGCAACAAAGAGTCACTCCAAAGTCACTAATAGCGGAGAACAAACGAAAAGATTATGGTAGGGTACGAAACCACCTCAAAGTTATTCTTTCCAATCAATCCATTGGGCTATTCCTATAAGTGTCACAAATAGCCCTAGAGTTCGTACTAGAATAACACCTTAAGACACAAATCAACCAAAACCCTAATGTCACCTAGATACTCCAGTGTCACCTCAAGTATCCGTGGGTATGATTATACGATATGCATCACACAACCACAGATTCATCTATTCAACCAACACATAGAACCTCAAAGAGTTCCCCAAAGTTTCTACCGGAGAATCACGATGAAAACGTGTGCCAACCCCTATGCATAGGTTCATGGGAGGAACCCGCAAGTTGATCACCAAAACATACATCAAGTGAATCACGTGATATCCCATTGTCACCACAGATACGCATGGAAAGACATACATCAAGTGTTCTCAAATCTTTAAAGACTTAATCCGATAAGATAACTTCAAAGGGGAAACTCAATCCATTACAAGAGAGTAGAGGGCGGAGAAAACATCATAGGATCCAAATATAATAGCAATGCTCGCGATACATCAAGATCGTATCACCTCAAGAACACGAGAGAGAGAGAGAGAGAGAGAGATCAAACACATAGCTACTGGTACATACCCTCAGCCCCGAGGGAGAACTACTCCCTCCTCATCATGGATAGCACTGGGATGATGAAGATGGCCACCGGAGAGGGATTCCCCCTCCGGCAAGGTGCAGGAACGGGTCTAGATTGGTTTTCGGTGGCTACAGAGGCTTCTGGCGGCGGAAATCCCGATCTATTGTGATCCCCGATCGTTTTAGGGTATATGGAGTTGTATAGGCGGAAGAAGTATGTCAGGGGAGCCACGAGGGGCCCACGAGGGTGGAGGTCGCGCCCAGGGGGGTGGGCGCACCCCCCTGCCTCATGGCTTCCTCGTTGCTTCCCTTACGTGGACTCCAAGTCTCCCGGGTTGCTTTCCTTCGAAAAATAAGTTCCGTGAAGTTTCAGGTCAATTGGACTCCGTTTGATTTTCCTTTTCTGCGATACTCTGAAACAAGGTAAAAACAGAAACTGGCACTGGGCTCTGGGTTAATAGGTTATTCCCAAAAATAATATAAAAGTGTATAATAAAGCCCATAAACATCCAAAACAGAAGATAATATAGCATGGAGCAATCAAAAACTATAGATACGTTGGAGACGTATCAGCATCCCCAAGCTTAATTCCTGCTCGTCCTCGAGTAGGTAAATGATAAAAACAGAATTTTTGATGCGGAGTGCTACTTGGCATAATTTCAATGTAATTCTTGTTAATTGTGGCATGAATATTCAGATCCGAAAGATTCAAGATAAGAGTTCATATTGACATAAAAATAATAATACTTCAAGCATACTAACTAAGCAATTATGTCCTCTCGAAATAACATGGCTAAAGAAAGTTCATCCCTACAAAATCATATAGTTTAGTCATGCTCCATTCTCGTCACACAAGAATGCTTTGATCATGCACAACCCCGATGACAAGCCAAGCAATTGTTTCATACTTTAGTAATCTCAAACTCATAAACCTTCACGCAATACATGAGCGCGAGCCATGGACATAGCACTATGTGTGGAATAGAATATGATGATGGGGGGTATGTGGAGAAGACAAAAAAAGGAGAAAGTCTCACATCAACGAGGCTAATCAATCAGCTATGGGGATGCCCATCGATTGATGTTAATGCGAGGAGTAGGGATTGCCATGCAACGCATGCACTACAGCTATAATTGTATGAAAGCTCAACAAAATAAACTAAGTGGGTGTGCATCCAACTTGCTTTCTCACGAAGACCTAGGGCACTTGAGGAGGCCCATTGTTGGAATATACAATCCAAGTTCTATAATGAAAAATTACCACTAGTATATGAAAGTGACAAAATAATAGACTCTCTATCATGAGGATTATGGTGCTACTTGGAAGCACAAGTGTGGCTAAGGATAGTAGCATTGTCCCTTCTCTCTTTTTCTCTCATATTTTTGGGCCTTCTCTTTTTATGGCCTTTCTCTTTTTTTGGGCCTTCTCTTTTTCTGGCCTTTTTTTATTATTCCTCACTTGGGACAATGCTCTAGAAAATGATGATCATCACACTTCTATTTATTTACAACTCAATGATTACAACTCGATACTAGAACAAAGTATGACTCTATATGAATGCCTTCGGTGGTGTACCGGGATATGCAATGAAACAAGAGTGACATGTATGAAATAATTATGAACAGTGGATTTTCCACAAATACTATGTCAACTACATGATCATGCTAAGCAATATGACAATGATGAACGTGTCATGATAAACGGAATGGTGGAAAGTTGCATGGCAATATATCTCGGAATGGCTATGGAAATGCCATAATAGGTAGGTATGGTGGCTGTTTTGAGGAAGATATATGGGGGTTTATGTGTGACAGAGCGTATCATATCACGGGGTTTGGATGCACCGGCGAAGTTTGCACCAACTCTCAATGTGAGAAAGGGCAATGCACGATACCGAAGAGGCTAGCAAGGATGGAAGGGTGAGAGTGCGTATAATCCATGGACTCAACATTAGTCATAAAGAACTCACATACTTATTGCAAAAATCTACAAGTCATCAAAAACCTCGGCACTATGCGCATGCTCCTAGGGGGATAGATTTGTAGGAAAAGACAATCGCTCGTCCCCAACCGCCACTCATAAGGAAGACAATCAAATAACACCTCATGTTTCAAATTTGTTACATAACGTTTACCATACGTGCATGCTACGGGACTTGCAAACTTCAACACAAGAATTTCTCAAATTCACAACTACTCAACTAGCACGACTTTGATATTATTACCTCCATATCTCAAAACAATCATCAAGCATCAAACTTCTCTTAGTATTCAAAACACTCATAAGAAATTTTTACTAATCTTGAATACCTAGCATATTAGGATTATTTAAGGAAATTACCATGCTATTTAAGACTCTCAAAATAATATAATGAAGCATGAGAGTTCATCTATTTCTACAAAATAAAACCACCACCATGCTCTAAAAAGATATAAGTGAAGTACTAGAGCAAATGACAAACTACTCTGAAAGATATAAGTGAAGATCAATGAGTAGTCGAATAATTATGCAACTATGTGAAGACTCTCTAACAATTAATAGTTTCAGATCTTGGTATTTTATTCAGACAGCAAGCAAAACTAAATAAAATAAAATGATGCTCCAAGCAAAACACATATCATGTGGCGAATAAAAATATAGCTCCAAGTAAAGTTACCGATGAACAAAGACGAAAGAGGGGATGCCTTCCGGGGCATCCCCAAGCTTAGGCTCTTGGTTGTACTTGAGTATTACCTTGGGGTGCCTTGGGCATCCTCAAGCTTAGGCTCTTGCCACTCCTTATTCCATAGTCCATCGAATCTTTACCCAAAACTTGAAAACTTCACAACACAAAACTTAACAAAAAACTCGTAAGCTCCGTTAGTATAAGAAAGCAAATCACTATCATAAGGTACTGTATGAACTCATTCTAAATTCATATTGGTGTAATATCTACTGTATTCCAACTTATCTATGGTTCATACCCTCCGATACTACTCATAGATTCATCAAAATAAGCAAACAACACATAGAAAAGAGAATCTGTCAAAAATAGAACAGTCTGTAGTAATCTGGATCAATCGTATACTTCTGGAACTCATAAAATTCTCAAATAAGTTTCTGGACGTGAGTAATTTATCTATTAATCATCTGCAAAAATAATTGACTAAATAGCACTCTCCAAATAAAATGGCAGCAATTCTCGTGAGCACTAAAGTCTCTGTTTTTTTACAGCATGATCAACAAGACTTTCCCCAAGTCTTCCCAACGGTTCTACTTGGCACAAACACTAATTAAAACATAAAAACCACATCTAAACAGAGGCTAGATGAATTATTTATTACTAAATAGGAGCAAAAAGCAAGAAAGCAAAAGTAAAGTTGGGTTGCCTCCCAACAAGCGCTATCGTTTAACGCCCCTAGCTAGGCATGATGATTTCAATGATGCTCACATAAAAGATAAGAATTGTATCATAAAGAGAGCATCATAAAGAATATGACTAGCACATTTAAGTCTAACCCACTTCCTATGCATAGGGATTTTGTGAGCAAACAAGTTATGGAAACAAGAATCAACTTGCATAGGAAGGTAAAACAAGCATAACTTCAAGACTTTAAGCACATAGAAAGGAAACATGATATCATTGCAATTCCTACAAGCATATGTTTCTTCCTCATCATAATTTTCAGTAGCATCATGAATGAATTCAACAATATAACCAGGACCTAAAGCATTCTTTTCATGATCTACAAGCATAGAAAATTTACTACTCTCCACACAAGCAAAATTCTTCTCATGAATAATAGTGGGAGCAAACTCAACAAAATAATTATCATGTGAGGCGTAATCCAATTGAAAACTAAATTCATGATGACAAGTTTCATGGATATCATTATTCTTTATAGCATACAAGTTATCCCAATAATCATCATAGATAGCAACTTTGTTCTCATAATCAATTGGAACCTCTTCCGGAATAGTGGATTCATCAGAAAATAAAGTCATGACCTCTCTGAAACCACTTTCATCAACATAATCATCATAAATAGGAGGCATGCTATCATCATAATAAATTTGCACATCAAAACTTGGGGGACCAAAAATATCATCTTCATCAAACATAGTTTCCCCAAGATTGTGGCTTTGCATATCATTAGCATCATAGATATTCAAGGAATTCATACTAACAACATTGCAATCATGCTCATCATTCAAATATTTAGTGCAAAACATTTTAATGCATTCTTCTTCTAACACTTTGACACAATTTTCCTTTCCATCAGACTCACGAAAGATATTAAAAAGATGAAGCGTATGAGGCAAACTCAATTCCATTTTTTAGTTTTCTTTTATAAACTAAACTAGTGATAAAACAAGAAACTAAAAGACTCGATTGCAAGATCTAAAGATATACCTTCAACCGCTAACCTCCCCGGCAACGGCCCTAGAAAAGAGCTTGATGTCTACTACGCAACCTTATTCTTGTAGAGGTTGTTGGGCCTCCAAGTGCAGAGGTTTGTAGGATAGTAGCAAATTTCCCTCAAGTGGATGACCTAAGGTTTATCAATCCGTAGGAGGCGTAGGATGAAGATGGTCTCTCTCAAGCAACGCTGCAACCAAATAACAAAGAGTCTCTTGTGTCCCCAACACACCCAATACAATAGTAAATTGTATAGGTGCACTAGTTCGGCAAAGAGATGGTGATACAAGTGAAATATGGATGGTAGATAAAGGTATTTGTAATCTAAAAATATAAAAACAGCAAGGTAACTAATGATAAAAGTGAGCACAAACGGTATTGCAATGCGTTGAAACAAGGCCTACGGTTCATACTTTCACTAGTGCAAGTTCTCTCAACAATAATAACATAATTGGATCACATAACTATCCCTCAACATGCAACAAAGAGTTACTCCAAAGTCACTAATAGTGGAGAACAAATGAAGAGATTATGGTAGGGTACGAAACCACCTCAAAGTTATTCTTTCCAATCAATCAGTTGGGCTATTCCTATAATTGTCACAAACAGCCCTAGAGTTCGTACTAGAATAACACCTTAAGACACAAATCAACCAAAACCCTAATGTCACCTAGATACTCCAATGTCACCTCAAGTATCCGTGGGTATGATTATACGATATGCATCACACAACCTCAGATTCATCTATTCAACCAACACATAGAACCTCAAAGAGTGCCCCAAAGTTTCTACCGGAGAATCATGATGAAAACATGTGCCAAACCCTATGCATAGGTTCATGGGCGGAACCCGCAAGTTGATCACCTAAACATACATCAAGTGAATCACGTGATATCCCATTGTCACCACAGATACGCACGGCAAGACATACATCAAGTATTCTCAAATCTTTAAAGACTCAATCTGATAAGATAACTTCAATGGAGAAACTCAATCCATTACAAGAGAGTAGAGGGGGAGAAAACATCATAGGATCCAAATATAATAGCAAAGCTCGCGATACATCAAGATCGTATCACCTCAAGAACACGAGAGAGAGAGAGAGAGAGAACACATAGCTACTGGTACATACCCTCAGCCCCGAGGGAGAACTACTCCCTCCTCGTCATGGATAGCACTGAGATGATGAAGATGGCCACCGGAGAGGGATTCCCCGTCCGGCAGGGTGCCAGAAGGGGTCTAGATTGGTTTTCGGTGGCTACAGAGGCTTCTGGCGGCGGAAATCCCGATCTATTGTGCTCCCCGGTCGTTTTAGGGTATATGGAGATATATATCCCCGAGTTGCGGCAGTTCTGGTGGCCCACCCACCGCACATTCAATTCAAGCCTGAGGTCGGAGAAAAATACAACGACAAGTACTTTCCTGCTGAGCTCCGAGGAGCCACCAGCAAGGAGGTTGTCGGGTGCCCCAAGCTTGCCGGGGAGCAGCAACCTCCGGCAGGGCCTCAAGCCTTGACCATAGAGGCAGCTGCCCCTATGGCTGAAAATGAGCCTTTAGTCCTTGCCTTCGAGCCCCAGGCTCCGGCATGGGTGCAACGCACCGTCTGTTTCCTCCAAATAGGGGAACTCCCTGAGAAACAGGAAGAGAAAGAGAAAGTAGCCTGTCGGTCCAGCATGTACCAGTTTCTGGATGATGCCCTATACAGAAGGAGATCGAACAGCATGAAATTAAAGTGCATTCCTCGGGAGGACGGACTGGAGCAGTTGGCAGAGGTACATGGAGGCATGTGTGGCTCCCACATAGTGTTAAGAGCCCTTGCCTGCAAGGCGTTTCGGCAAGGTTTCTTCTGGCCCACCGCTCTCCAGGATGCAACTGCACTAGTAACCAAGTGTGAAGCGTGCCAATTCCATTCAAAGAAGCTTCATCAGCCAGCCCAAGCCCTTCAAACAATCCGTCTTTCCTGGCCATTTTCGGTCTAGGGGCTCAACATACTGGGCCCCTTTCCCCATGCTATCGGGGTCTTTGAGTACTTGTACGTTGCGATTGACAAGTTCACAAAGTGGCCGGAAGTGGAACCGGTGAGAAATGTGACAGCACAATCAGCCATCAAGTTCTTCAAGGGACTAGTCTGCCATTTTGATGTGCCGAATAGAGTCATCACCGACAACGACACGTAGTTCACGAGCCGCACCTTCATGCAGTATATCCAAGACCTCGGCGACAAGGTTTGTTTTGCTTCTGTTGCTCATCCCAGGAGTAATGGCCAGGCTGAGAGGGCCAATGTAGAGGTGTTGCGGGGCCTCAAGATCGGAACTTTTGACAGGCTACACAAGTGCGGGAGGTGCTGGATTGATGAGTTGCCAACGGTTGTTTGGTCAATCAGAACATCACCAAATCGAGCCACTGGCTAGACACCCTTTACCCTGGTATACGAGGTAGAAGCAGTTCTCCCCATGGAACTCATATATGGGTCACCTCGAGTGATCACTTATGATGAGCTTGAGAAAGAGTAGTTGCACCAAGATGGTGCGACGCTCCTTGAGGAAGATCGTCTTCAAGCTGCTGTGCGAGCTGCTCACAACCAGCAAGCCTTGTGCTGCTACCATAGGCGCAAGGTTCACGCCCGAAGCCTTGAGGAAGGCGACCTTGTTCTTCGGCGAATTCAATCCGCCAAGAATTCAAACAAGTTGACGCCAAAGTGGGAAGGCCCTTAACGAGCAATACGAGTCACCAAGCCCGGCGTAGTCCGCCTGGAGACCGACGATGGCATTCCGGTGAGCAATTCCTGGAATATCGAACATCTTCGCAAGTTTTACCCCTAAGGCGCGGTTGCCAGGAGTCCTGGCAACCCCCTTTTTGTACTATCCTTGCCAGCAAGGCATGTATCCCTATGTACAAAGCCAGGGGCAGACCCTGTGCGCAGTCAGGGAAAGAAAACCCTTAGTTCCATGCTCTTGCCCTCTCTTCTTTACAGCCATGGCAAGGACGCTCGATCTCGCCAAGGACCCAGCTCTGGTAAGAAGTTGAGAAGACCGCCCGGTGCAGTGACCCCCGGCAAACCAAACAAATAAAGTTCACCTCTTGCCCATTCATGTTCATAACCCGTGACTTGTGCGTTAGAAAACCTCGCCACTCTCTTTTAAACTTACGTACTCCCATCCCTGGCCCGAACGCTGTTTCGGTTAGAATGGTCGCAGTAGCCATTGCTAAAAGGAGATTGACGAGGGGCTGGACCCTTTGTCTGTAACCCGGCAGATGTGATTCTCCGTCAGGCGCAGAGGGAACCGGCAGGACAACTTGCCGAGAGGACTCATTTATTTACATTAAGGAGGCATTTCGCCTCTGCATGGACGTATACATGCTTACATCATTTAGAAACTAAGATTTGGCAAGTTCCTACAAGTTAAAAGAAAGATAAGTGCCCCGTGATCTCCGTTATTGCCCCTTTCCTCCAAAGTGCGGCACCCTAAGTGTGTTCCCAAGTGCCCGAAGACCTTGACGGAGAGCATGTTGTTCACCATTAATTTGAAATGGAGAACGAGCCCCTCCGATAGGGTATGGGACCGGGCAAAGGTCTTCCACCCAGGGCGGAGATACATCATGTGGGAGGCGAGGAAGTCGACCCGCATGCCGCCATTCCCGTAGTACCTCATGTGCAGCCTCAAGGCCTGTGGTGGGCCGAGCTCCATCTCCCGGGCGAACGGGTGGAGAGGCGGAGGTGACCGCACACCAGCTTGTACAGCCTGATGAAGAACTCGCGGGGCTGGTCTCCGACGTGGCCCTCCATTGGGGGGAGCCACTGGCAGAAGCGCGGCCGGTGCGCCGCCCCATCCTCCTCTTCCCTGAGTGCCACGACAGCCTTAGCCTCGCCCCCTCCCTCTTCCTCTCGCAGTGGGCTCCACTGCATAATCTCCGAATGTAACATCCCAAAATTCTAAATTTTGGAATGTTATATTAAATAGATAGATTTGATTGACTGTTTGATTGATTGACTGAAAGTGAGTGAAATTCGAAACTTTTGAAAGTTAAATGAGAGGGAATAAAAGGACTTTCCCAAACTTCCATTTTGCATTTTGATCTCCGTGAATTCAATTTTTTTTCAAATACAAAACCCTCGAGAGAAGATGATATGACTTCTTCCATTTAAATTAAATGAAAGGGTATTTGAAAATAATAGAATTTCATTTGGAAATATCTCAATTCATAAACTTCATGCAGCTCAATGATTTTCATGAGAGAAGATAAAATGACTTCTTCAAATTATATGAAATATGAGTTGGGAGTTTCAAAGAATTAAATTCAAAGTTCTTTTGAATTTATTTTCAATTTGGAGTTATTTGAGTTTTATTCAAATTATTTTTCTCCAAAAATAAAATATATGGAAAATAGGGTAACATGATTCCCTACATTAGAAAATTTGAGAAAAATTAATTTGAAAACATTTTGGTATTCTTAAAATGATTTTTGTTGGATTTTAATAGACCAGTAGCACTCTTTGATTTATCTGAATTTGTGTGGATTTTATTTGATTTTACAAAAATGTTCATGTTGTAGATATTCTTTTTCTGAAAATTTTGATATATTATATGCCTATATAATATTTCCATTTAATTTGTTTTATTATTTTTATTTGTCTAGAAATGTTTTAAAAAAATTCCCCCGACTGGGCCGGCCCAGCTCCTGCCAGGCCGCGGCCCAGCCCAGCTCGCCGTCGCCCCGTCCCTGATCTCCCGCGGGAGACCGACTCCCGCACGGGAGCACCACCGCCGGAGTCCGGCCGGACTCCGCGTCCTCCTCGTGCCCCCTCGCCCAAGGAAGGCCTCGGCCTCGTGCCTTTATAAGGACGGCCCCGGACCCAGCCTCCCTCTCCTACCCGCCTCTCGCCGCCGCAACCGCCGCCATCGCCGGACGCCGGAGCCGCCCGCGCCGCGCCCCTCTGCTGCCTCGCCGCGCGCCGCCTCGCCTCGCTGCCGCCTCTGCTGCCTCACCGCGCGCTGCCCCGCCTCTGCTGCTTGCCGCCGCCGCCCCGCGCCACCCTGCCTCGCCGCGCTCGTCGGAGCTGCCTCGCCTCGCTCGCCGGAGAACACCGCCGCCGCTGATTTTCCGCCCCGAACCGCCCTGAACCGGTATAAACCGCCCCCGGTCGGGTTTATTTTATATTTTATAGGTT
Source organism: Triticum dicoccoides (assembly GCF_002162155.2). NCBI lineage: Eukaryota > Viridiplantae > Streptophyta > Magnoliopsida > Poales > Poaceae > Triticum > Triticum dicoccoides. The sequence continues at coordinate 111,167,093 of NC_041384.1, read as the reverse complement.
TTCTCTGGTTTTCTTTTAAAACCGGTTTTTGTTAGGTTTATTATTTAGAGAACGTTCACTGGTTAGGTATAGAAAACGAACGTTCGCCCTTTAGTTTCTTATTTTTCTGTTATTTTCGGGAAGGGACCTATTTGTGATAGTTTTTCTTACAGATTAGTCCCTCGGTTTCAAACGACTATAACTTTTTACTCGTTAGTCCAAATTCAACGAAACCAACGCCCACATCTTCGTTATGATCTCCTCTATCCGGATAAACAACTTAAACATGTTTTTGAAAAGTTTAAAATTTGAATTAGATCAGATTTGAATTCAAACTTCGTTTGATCATAACTTGAGTTTCGTAGCTCCGTTTGAGTTGATTCTTTTTGCAAATCGAAGCTCTTGACCTAAACATTCTAATAAGGCCAAATTCACATAATTTTGGTACTATTAGAAATTGTTTTATGTTGCAAGAGTTATTTGCTTGGTTTTGATGTTTTCCGAATTGTCTTCTTCGATCTTTTCTGATCTTTGAGTGATTGCTTATGTGTGGTTACTATTGCTTGCATACGGTAGATTGACCGGAGTGTGACAAGTAGAGCTATCAAGAGTTTTGAGTGTGAATCATCTTCATCAACATTGCAGGAAAGTTCACACTTTGATCATACCATTCTCATACCCAGTTTTTATTGCATTAGATCAAACCTCCAACATTGCCTGATTAGGATCTAATTAAATTGTGGGTTGGGAAGTAGTTGATGAGGTAGGAACCTATTGCCCTGCATTCAAAACCTTGGGAGTTACTATTACTTTATGCTTATATTGCCATCCTATGCTCGTAGACGTGGATTGGGTTTGAGAGTATTTCATGACAGATGTGAGAGATTATTGTTAACTAAGGTTCAACTTAAGGTGGCTACTTTAATACACATCTGGGTGGATTGGTTGGGGCACCCTGGCGATATACCAGTGGACTTGCCCGGACACCTGGGGAAATACCAGTGTTGTCTTAGGAGATCCCGGGGATATACCGTGTGATCATCCTACGGTCCGCCACCCAGGCTCAAAGGGATCATAAGATTATTCATGCTAGAAACTTCCGTGTGCAGCCACAAGCTATTATGGGCTCTAGCATAGTTGATTAAGTCGTGTGAACTCTTACAGTGGTAGACTAGCGGATGTAGGGATTGTAGGTGGTACGGTCTACCCATCGTAAGGTGCAAACGCTTCTGAAAGACTATGTCTCGGTCATCCGTTTCTCAAACACCATGTAGTGCGAGAAATCCAACGGGGGAGATCGAGTCTTGTGGGGAAAAGTGCGCAAACCTCTGCAGAGTGTATAACCTAATCATGATTAGCCGTGTCCCCGGTTATGGACATCTTGAGTCTCTGGTACTTGGATTATCATGTGAATCTCAACATGTTACTCTAAATTAATTTTGTTGGGTTTTAATGATGTTACTAATTGGGATTGAGAATGCTGTCAACCATTCTCAATGATTAACAACCACCATGATAGTTAAATAAAATTTATTCCTTTGTAGTAGGGAAAAATTGGCTTTTCGCAAAAACCCTATAACCATAGAGCTTTTCCACCAGCCAGATATGCATGTAGTGATAGCCATTATTCATCATTGCTCGACAGTGTGAATTTGCCAGTACATTCAATGTACTGACCCTTTGTGGCTGCAACATCTCATGTTGCAGGATATCTTATGACGAGTAAGTGATACGTTAGGGTTACGGTTTCTACACTCAACTTTGCCATTGGTGTTGATGGGAATCCACAACCTTGTTACTTCTGCTATTTGGATTGAGGTAATAGTATTTACGTTACTTTTGCATGTGATTTACCTCTGTTATAAATCCTCAAGTACTGTGTGTGTCAGCATACCGATCCAGGGATGACACTTAAGCACAGAGACTTGATCCATTCGGGTCGGGTCGCTACAAGATGGTATCAGAGCACATGTTGACTGTAGGACGTGACCCTAGAAACTGGCAAGCCCATAGCAAAGATTTTTCTCTACAACTTTCCCTTTCAAAAAGACCTTTTACCTCTCTTCTCTTCTGAGTTTATTCAAAATTCCCCTTTAGTGAGACCATACCCTTTTTCCCTTTTGACCACTCGAGGATTCGACTGATGAAACCACTCCAAGAAGTACAAGATATTGGACAGCTAAGACCGCTTCGGAAGGAAGAGGATTTTACTGTGCATCTGAATAATGGAAACTACAATGGTTGAAGACCGAAGACAAGGATAATTTGAAGGCTCTGAAGAATTCCCAGATTTATATGACCTAGGAAGGCTACCCTTTTGGAACTTGGCAGACTATGAAAGTTGTCAATACCCGAGATCAAGGTGTATCGGAGAAAGACCGGAGCATGGAGAGTTAAAAACTCAAAGTTCTGCCAAGGAAAACCCTAAGGCAGGAGATATCAACTATGGAATGATAGCTCGAGGAAATGAAAAGGGCAGAAACACGGCTATCCATGATGTTATCGCCCGCTTATGCTATTGTCACCGTGCTGAGTTAAGCATGCATATGCATGGAAGGATTGGATGGTAGAAGGCTAATGGAGCATCTGTCAGCAAAAGATGAAGTTTTAATCTTAGCTAGTGTATCACCATGATCTGGAGTATTACATCAAGGATTTTAAGATGGACCTGCAGGAAGCTATATTCGACAAAGAAGCATTCCGTGAAGAACTTAGGACCAAGGAGCTGAAGTAGCCAAGCTGGAGGAGAAAAACCTCGAGATACCGGAGATTCATTAAGAACTGAAGGACAGCAGGATCATGGTTCATGTCAAGGATGTTGAAACCCGGAAGTTTGGAATGCAACTTTAGAAATATTAAAGGAGGTCACGAGAACTTCACGTCAATAGAGATGATCTGGCAAAAGAACTGGAAAAGGACAAGCACGATCGGAAGAAGCCATTGGAGGCATGAACAAGACTTGATGGGTTTGATGACTTTGAAGATTTATTGACCTTTACAAGACCAAACCCCTGTTATATACCTACGTTAGATGCGACATTTGGGAGCTGTCATTTGTTTGATGTTTTTTCCCGATGGCCACAAATAAAATCTGTCTTTTCAAAAACTTTTTTTGTATTGTATGTATCCCTCTCCCTCTCTCTTATCTTACCCCAAACCCACATGGACCCAATGAGGATGAATGAAGATGAGCTTATATTTTCTAGACCAATGGGTCAATTGGAGACGGACCAATGGATTCAGAACATGGAGAATCACATGAAGAATAACCCTATAGTTGGAAATGATATGGCCCAGCATGCTCTTCAGTGCTTTGAAAGAGGTGCTGCTACTTGGTGGAGGATGTACCAAACCATCAATGGATGGCAAGGAATAACCACTTGGAAAGAATTTAAGTTGACTCTGCAAAGATCTCACCTTGTGTCCCAGAAGTTGAAGCCTTATGGAAAGGATATGAGGAAACCTTGTGCATACAAAGATTTGTGGAGAAATAGGACACACCCATAAAGAACACAAGGATGAATGCCCTAATTGTGAAGGAAGTCACCCAGTTGAAGAATGCCCAATTAGGCAGATTACTTGTTTCTTGTGTGAAGGGACTACCCACTATCCTGCTCAGTGTCACATTTACCCCATTGTACGAAGAACTGCACAACAGAAGAAAGAATTAAAGAAAGGAGCCCTGATGGAAATTTTATAAGAACCCATGATGAAGGAAAATGTGGAGGACACACCTAAGGAGGACCCGAGTAAACCCTGCACTAAGTCTTGCTATTCATGTGGAGAAGAAGGACACATCTCCCAAAATTGTTTGAATGGGGATCTAGTAGAATTCCCGATGGAGGAAGTAGAGTATGACCCACAGGAAATAGAAGCCCTGATTGAACTGGAAAAGTCTAGGAAGAGAAACCGATTGGAGCCCAGGAAGGACCTGAGTCATATCACCTATTACAGGTGCAAGGAGTCAGGGCACTACCTCAACAGTTGCCCAAAAAGGAAACCTCAAGACTTGTCAGAAGTGATATGTTTTCGTTGTAATGGAGCAGGGCACTTTGCCAGAGAATGCCCTAAGGAGAAGGAAACTTATGCTAGATAGTTGAGTTTGCAACAAAAAAAATGGAGTAGTAGAAGTGAGAACATTTTCTTTTATATTGAGGTGTTGAGTTGAGACATGTAATGGAAAAGCGAGAGATTGTAATCACTTGAGAATAAATAAAGTTAGCATCGTTGGTACTGATATGGATTTTATGAGTTGTTACTCTATGAAGAAGAATTTTGGCCATTCTGAGGATATGAGAAATATGGTCTATGGAAGATTTGTGCATTTTAAGGGTGGTAGTACCCTGTAAGAACCGTTGACCCCTAGAAAAGATAAGGATACTCCACTGAGTGGATTTCGGATAAAATGAATACGAGTTTTGTCTCGATATGTGTGATGCCCCAAGTGTATGTGGGATGAAGTTGGAGATCGTCAGTTGTTGGACCAAATGTGATCAAGGAGTCAGAAGAGAATGTTAAGTTGATTCGAGATAGACTGAAGGTAGCTCAGTCCAGGCATAAGAGTTATGTAGACTCAAAATACTCAAGGAGGTAGTCTATGAAATTGGAGACAGAGCATGTCCTCGTGTGTCCCCTCTCCGAGGAGTTAAACAGATTGGAGTTAAGGGACAGTTAGCCCCGAGATTTGTAGGACCATACCTAGTTTTGGAGCGTATGGGAGAAGTGGCCAACAAGTTGGAGTCACCCGAAAGACTATCAGGAGTCCAAGATGTGTTTCACGTTTCCTAGTTGAAGAAGTGCCATGCAGAGATGGCCAATATTCCCCTGTAAGGACGCTTGACCCTAGAAAGGATAATGATGTGGAATATGGACTTCATAAGTATAAGTTTTTATCTCGGTATGAGGGATATCCCATGAGGATGAAGAGATAAATTACTATTGGATATAAAGGAGGTATGATGTTGGAAATATGGATCAAGGGAAATTCCATGATGAGTCTGAGTAATCATGTCCTAGATTAGATGCCAATAGAAGGAAGGAAGATAGTACAATTGGATGGATTTAAGAATACTAGGAAGTTGGGAGTTGGAATAATGATCAGTTGCCCGATGATAAGTTCAAGGACTACAAGTGATGAGATGGGCCATAACCCACAGGCCCCAAGACCTGCCAAGAAGCAAGCACATTCTTGCTGAAGGAAAAACCATGGAGGAAGATACGACGTTTTATCGACAGACAATTTTATAGGAGTAATGCAAAACCTGAGAGTTGTGAAGGAACGATAGATGTTTGTTTAGCTTGCATAATCCATGGAATTATCCGAACTTGGTTCATCGACAAGAGAAATTCTGCAATGCTTGTGAGGATGATCGAGTGTTAGAATGCGAGATTCACTAAAGCATATACAGGGTAATGATTTGGGTGCGGGATGGATTGATCACCATACTGACTTACTCTTATTATTCGCCTTGCTATATGGGATGGTAAATATGAGTGACTTACCTATAGTAGAGCACCGACGATCAAAATCTTGCTTAAGCCATAGAATGGTATAGGTATTTTTCCTTGTACAAGGCAGCTTTTGCCAACCGTAGGTTATACGGTGAGAATCAACCCAGACCCATTTCCTGCAGGAGAAACCATAATTGGATTACCACCATGAGATATCGATAGTTAGTTAGTATTGGCGCCAGACCCATCAGCTAAGAAGACCCAATCTCGGAACAATCTTACCACGATGAAAGGAAAAAAGAATTGAGGAAAAGGTTATGACGTTACCGGAGGAGCCCTGAGAAAGGAATTATACTAAAGATCTGAGAAGACCGGCCCTGTCAAGAATAAGGATGGAGTATATGAGTATTGATGGGACCGTAACAATCTTTTTAAGGGTGGTAGCACCTGAGACCCCGGAGACGATCCAAGGATTTTGAGAAGACCCCGAACCTAACCTATTTCTTTCTAGCCTCTCCGAATCTCGAGGACGAGATTCCTTTTAAGGGTGGTAGGTTTGTAACATCCCAAAATTCTAAATTTTGGAATGTTATATTAAATAGATAGATTTGATTGACTGTTTGATTGATTGACTGAAAGTGAGTGAAATTTGAAACTTTTGAAAGTTAAATGAGAGGGAATAAAAGGACTTTCCCAAACTTTCATTTTGCATTTTGATCTCCGTGAATTCAAATTCTTTTCAAATACAAAACCCTCGAGAGAAGATGATATGACTTCTTCCATTTAAATTAAATGAAAGGGTATTTGAAAATAATTTAATTTCATTTGGAAATATTTCAATTCATAAACTTCATGCAACTCAATGATTTTCATGAGAGAAGATAAAATGACTTCTTCAAATTATATGAAATATGAGTTGGGAGTTTCAAAGAATTAAATTCAAAGTTCTTTTGAATTTATTTTCAATTTGGAGTTATTCGAGTTTTATTCAAATTTTTTTTCTCCAAAAATAAAATATATGGAAAATAGGGTAACATGATTCCCTACATTAGAAAATTTGAGAAAAAATAATTTGAAAACATTTTGGTATTCTTAAAGTGATTTTTGTTGGATTTTAATAGACCAGTAGCACTCTTTGATTTATCTGAATTTGTGTGGATTTTATTTGATTTTACAAAAATGTTCATGTTGTAGATATTCTTTTTCTGAAAATTTTGATATATTATATGCCTATATAATATTTCCATTTAATTTGTTTTATTATTTTTATTTGTCTAGAAATGTTTTAAAAAAATTCCCCCGACTGGGCCGGCCCAGCTCCTGCCAGGCCGCGGCCCAGCCCAGCTCGCCGTCGCCCCATCCCCGATCTCCCGCGGGAGACCGACTCCCGCACGGGAGCGCCGCCGCCGGAGTCCAGCCGGACTCCGCGTCCTCCTCGTGCCCCTCGCCCAAGGAAGGCCTCGGCCTCGTGCCTTTATAAGGACGGCCCCGGACCCAGCCTCCCTCTCCTCCCCGCCTCTCGCCGCCGCAACCGCCGCCATCGCCGGACGCCGGAGCCGCCCGTGCCGCGCCCCTCTGCTGCCTCGCTGCACGCCGCCTCGCCTCGCTGCCGCCTCTGCTGCCTCGCCGCGCGCTGCCCCGCCTCTGCTGCTCGCCGCCGCCGCCCCGCGCCACCCTGCCTCGCCGCGCTCGCCGGAGCTGCCTCGCCTCGCTCGCTGGAGAACACCGCCGCCGCTGGTTTTCCGCCCCGAACCGCCCTGAACCGGTATAAACCGCCCCCGGTCGGGTTTATTTTATATTTTATAGGTTTTCTTTTAAAACCGGTTTTTGTTAGGTTTATTATTTAGGGAACGTTCGTTGGTGAGGTATAGAAAACGAACGTTCGCCCTTTAGTTTCTTCTTTTTCTGTTATTTTCGGCCAGGGACCTATTTGTGATAGTTTTTCTTACAGATTAGTCCTTCGGTTTCAAACGACTATAACTTTTTACTCGCTAGTCCAAATTCAACGAAACCAACGCCCACATCTTCGTTATGATCTCCTCTATTAGGATAAACAACTTAAACATGTTTTTGAAAAGTTTAAAATTTGAATTAGATCAGATTTGAATTCAAACTTCGTTTGATCATAACTTGAGTTTCGTAGCTCCGTTTGAGTTGATTCATTTTGCAAATCGAAGCTCTTGACCTAAACATTCTAATAAGGCCAAATTCACATAATTTTGGTACTATTAGAAATTGTTTTATGTTGCAAGAGTTATTTTCTTGGTTTTGATGTTTTCCGAATTGTCTTCTTTGGTCTTTCTGATCTTTGAGTGATTGCTTATGTGTTGTTACTATTGCTTGCTTACGGTAGATTGACCGGAGTGTGACGAGTAGAGCTATCAACAGTTTTGAGTGCAAATCATCTTCATCAACATTGCAGGCAAGTTAACACTTTGATCATACCATTCTCATACCCACTTTTTATTGCATTAGATCAAACCTCCAACATTGCATGATTAGGATCTAATTAAATTGTGGGTTGGGAAGTAGTTGATGAGGTAGGAACCTATTGCCCTGCATTCAAAACCTTGGGAATTACTATTACTTTATGCTTATATTGCCATGCTATGCTCGTAGACGTGGATTGGGTTTGAGAGTATTTCATGACAAATGTGAGAGATTATTGTTAACTAAGGTTTAACTTAAGGTGGCTACTTTAATACACATCTGGGTGGATTGGTTGGGGCACCCTGGGGATATACCAGTGGACTTGCCCGGACACCTGGGGAAATACCAGTGTTGTCCTAGGAGATCCTGGGGATATACCGTGTGATCATCCTACGGTCTGCCACCCAGGCTCAAAGGGATCATAAGATTATTCATGGTAGAAACTTCTGTGTGCAGCCACAAGCTATTATGGGCTCTAGCATAGTTGATTAAGTCGTGTGAACTCTTACAGTGGTAGACTAGCAGATGTAGGGGTTGTAGGTGGTACGGTCTACCCATCATAAGGTGCAAACGCTTCTGAAAGACTATGTCTCAGTCATCCGTTTCTCAAACACCATGTAGTGCGAGAAATCCAACGGGGGAGATCGAGTCTTGTGGGGAAAAGTGCGCAAACCTCTGCAGAGTGTATAAACTAATCATGATTAGCCGTGTCCCCAGTTATGGACATCTTGAGTCTCTGGTACTTGGATTATCATGTGAATCTCAACATGTTACTCTAAATTAATTTTGTTGGGTTTTAATGATGTTACTAATTGGGATTGAGAATGCTGTCAACCATTCTCAATGATTAACAACCACCATGATAGTTAAATAAAATTTATTCCTTTGTAGTAGGGAAAAATTGGCTTTTCGCAAAAACTCTATAACCGTAGAGCTTTTCCACCAGCCAGATATGCATGTAGTGATAGCCATTATTCATCATTGCTCTACAGTGTGAATTTGCCAGTACATTCAATGTACTGACCCTTTGTGGCTGCAACGTCTCATGTTGCAGGATATCTTACGACGAGTAAGTGATGCGTTAGGGTTACGATTTCTACACTCAACTTTGCCGTTGGTGTTGATGGGAATCCACAACCTTGTTACCTCCGCTATTTGGATTGAGGTAATAGTATTTATGTTACTTTTACATGTGATTTACCTCTATTATAAATCCTCGAGTACTGTGTGTGTCAGCATACCGATCCAGGGATGACACTTAAGCACAGAGACTTGATCCATTCGGGTCGGGTCGCTACACCGAAGGAGGGGGGTCACGCTGTCGAGCAGAAGCCCTCGTCGCTACCATTGGAGCGCCGGCCCGCCCTCTCACTATGGCAAGTGGAAGAAAGGGACCAAGCAGGAAGGAGATGAATGCAGAAGGATGTTGTCCCTATCTCCTTTTTATAGGGGGGCGGGGCCGGGGCTCGGCCTCCCAACCTAAGGGCGGCCGCCCCACTCGACCAACCCAGCCGCCAGAGGCGCGGGGAATCAGCACCGACCCGCTGCTCCAATCAGCAATGCCCGACTTCCCGCCTCGGTGTTAAGGCCCATGCCCTCCGTATCTGTCACCTACCCTCCCTGAGGCATGGGGGACATGTGGTGGGCAGGCCGGAATTAAGAAGACGAGTGGGACGATCGTTTTCAACCCCATGATCTTGGGGCGTGGGCGCCATGAAGGCCACGACCTGAGTCCCCTTTGTAAATGAGCCGCGCCCCTGCGGCTCCCTCTTTTTATGGGGGAAGGCGCGGGCCACCTCTTTACTATTCACCGCAGGGTGACGCAAGCGTGCTACGACCATTGCATGCACGACCCCCATGTCACACACTTAATGCGGGTCGTGGGGAAGCGAAACTGGTGAAGAAATTACCACGGTTAAAACTCTACCACGCGTGCCCGCGCACCGTTCTGGGCCTGGCCCAACAATGCTTCGCGCTTATGTGTGGCCCAGGCCCGGGGGCTCCTGTCGGTGTACAAAAGTAGCGGCCTTTCTGTACCCCTTTACTTGTGCACGAGCAATCATAGCCACACCTATGGCCATGCTTGGCGCGACAGAGGGAGCAAAGGAACAAAACTGCCAAGGCAGTACTCAAGCCAGAGGCATGAAGAGCAATGGGGCAAGATGGATCTCCCCCGGCAACACCCTTGCCAGGGCGGCCTACATAGCCCCGTCAAGAGCCTTGTCGGGGCAATTCGCCCCACACCAGCGAGGCCGCCACCCTTGAGCCTAAGAGCTCTAACACCATCGATAATGTCAAGACCAAGACTCGGGGGCGCCCGCATGGTGGCATGCAGTCTTTGTGAAGACCAAGGGCCTGCGAGCCTAGATAAGAACTACAAGACGAAGACCCCCGGCAAGATCATTGCCAGGGCCTCCAGCAAGGATAGATGAAGACCCCCGGCAAGATCCTTGCCGGGGACGGCCATGAGGCCCCGGCAAGACCCTTGCCGGGGTCATCTGCGGGGCCACGGCTAGGCCCGCACCCACCAACGTCTCGCTACCCCGCGGTCGTTCCTAAGCGGCAACCATCCCTCCAACTAGGCAAGCGCATGTGTGTCAACATGCAGCTTCTAGGAGGACTAGTCAAGCACCTGCGTGGTGGCATGCAGATCTTCCTGAAGACCCTGTCACCGCACCAGCTCATCAACCAACTAGCCAGCATGGCGCTGCATTCCTTGTCAGCTTGGATGCGCGTCGAAGCAAGGTGAGGCGGTGACGCACGGGACGAGCTTCATTGATGTCCCCGATAAAACAAGAGGGCACGTCGGCAACGCATTAAATTTGTTTGTCCTACGGTGCCAGGCGATAAACTTATACACTTTAGATACTTTCCACCTCCTATGTGCCACTATGGCAACCCCTTTGACATATAAAAGGAGGCCCGAGGTGTACTGTGGAAGGATTCAAACTTTTTTGGACTGGGCATGCACCGCAGCTAGTTCAAGAACTCAAGAACACCAAATATACACAAAAGCAGGACTAGGGTTTGACACATCGTTTGCGGCCCGAACATAGGTAAAAATCCCCGTGCGCTGATCTTTTAGACCTGCTCTTTGCGCAGCCCCACGCCCCGCCAACCGTAGAAAGGGATTCCCCGGGATCCCATTGGTGCCGTTTCCCCCGACAAAAATCATATAGTTTGGCTATGCTCCATCTTCATCACACAAAGTATTAAATCATGCACAACCCCGATGACAAGCCAAGCAATTGTTTCATACTTTTGATGTTCTCAAACTTTTTCAACTTTCATGCAATAGATGAGCGTGAGCCATGGATATAGCACTATAGGTGGAATAGAATATGGTGGTTGTGGAGAAGAGAAAAAGAAGGATATAGTCTCACATCAACTAGGCGTATCAACGGGATATGGAGATGCCCATCAATAGATATCAATGGGAGTGAGTAGGGATTGCCATGCAACGGATGCACTAGAGCTATAAGTGTATGAAAGCTCAAAAAGAAACTAAGTGGGTGTGCATCCAACTCGCTTGCTCACGAAGACCTAGGGCAATTTGAGGAAGCCCATCATATGGAATATACAAGCCAATTTTTATAATGAAAAATTCCCACTAGTATATGAAAGTGACAACATAGGAGACTCTCTATCTTGAAGATCATGATGCTAATTTGAAGTACAAGTGTGGAAAAAGGATAGTAACATTGCCCCTTCTCTCTTTTCTCTCATTTTTCCTTTTTTGGTGGGCTTCTTTGGCCTCTTTTATTTTTTGTAAAGTCCGGAGACTCATCCCAACTTGTGACGGAATCATACCTTCCATCATCCTTTCCTCACATGGGACAATGCTCTAATAACGATAATCATCACACTTTTATTTACTTACAACTCAAAAATTACAGCATGATTCTAGAACAAATATATGACTCTATATGATTGCCTCCAGCGGTGTATCGGGATGTGCAATGACTTAAGAACGACATATATAAAAAATATTAATGGTGGCTTTCCCACAAATATGATTTCAACTACATGATCATGCAAATCAATAAGACAATGATGAAGCGTGTCATAATAAACGAAATGCTGGAAGTTGCATGGAAATATATCTCAGAATGGCTATGGAAATGCCATAATAGGTAGGTATGGTGGATCTTTTGAGGAAGATAAATGGTGGGTTTAATGCACCAGGGAAAGTTGTGCGGTACTAGAGAGGCTAGCAATGGTGGAAGGGTGAGAGTGCGTATAATCCATGGACTCAACATTAGTCATAAAGAACTCATATACTTATTGCAAAAAATTAATAGTTATCGAAAAAAGTAATAGACACATGCTGATACGTCCATTTTGCATCATGCTTTTATATCAATATTTATTGCATTATGGGCTGTTATTACACATTATGTCACAATACTTATGCCTATTCTCTCTTATTTTACAAGGTTTACATAAAGAGGGAGAATGCCGGCAGCTGGGATTCTGGCTGGAAAAGGAGCAAATATTAGAGACCTATTCTGCACAGCTCCAAAAGTCCTGAAACTTCACAGATGATGTTTTCCAAATATAAAAAAAACAATGAGCGCAAGAACTTCACCAGGGGGGCCACACCCTGCCCACGAGGGTGGGGGTGCGCCCTACCCCCCTGGGCGCGCCCCCTACCTCGTCGGCCCCCTGGTGGACCTCCGGTGACCATCTTCTGCTGTATGGACTCTTTCGATGGGAAAAAAATCATAAGCCATCTTCTAGGACGAAACTCCGCCGCCACGAGGCGGAACCTTGGCAGAACCAATCTAGGTTTCTGGCGGGGCTGTTCTACCGGGAAAACTTCCCTCCGGGAGGGGGAAATCATCGTCATCGTCATCACCAATGCTCCTCTCATCAGGAGAGGGCAATCTCCATCAACATCTTCATCAGAACCATCTCATCTCAAAACCCTAGTTCATCTCTTGTATCCAATTCTTGTCTCCAAGTCCGGGATTGGTTCTAGTTGGTTGCTAGTAGTGTTAATTACTCCTTGTAGTTGATGCTAGTTGGTTTAATTGGTGGAAGATCATATGTTCAGATCCTATATGCACATTAATACCCCTCTGATTATGAACATGTTTATGCTTTGTGAGTAGTTACTTTTGTTCCTGAGTACATGGGAGAAGTCTTGCTATTTGTAGTCATGTGAATTTGGTATTCGTTCAATATTTTGATGAGATGTATGTTGTCTCTCCTCTAGTGGTGTTATGTGAACGTCGACTACATGACACTTCACCATTGTTTGGGCCTAGAGGAAGGCATTGGGAAGTAATAAGTAGATGATGGGTTGCTAGAGTGACAGAAGCTTAAACCCTAGTTTATGCGTTGCTTCATAAGGGGTTAGTTTGGATCCATATGTTTCATGCTATGGTTAGCTTTACCTTAATACTTTTGTTGTATTGGCAGATGCTTGCAATAGAGGTTAATCATAAGTGGGATATTTGTCCAAGTAAGGGCAGTACCCAAGCACCGGTCCACCCACATACCAAATTATCAAAGTACTGAATGCGAATCATATGAGCGTGATGAAAACTAGCTTGACGATATTCCCATATGTCCTCGGGAGCACTTTACACCATATAAGAGTTTGACCAGGCTTGTCCTTTGCTACAAAAAGGATTGGGCCACCTTGCTGCACCTTATTTACTTTTGTTACTTGTTGCTCGTTACAATTATCTTATCACAAAACTATCTGTTACCACTTATTTCAGTACTTGCAGAGAATACCTTGCTGGAAACCGCTTATCATTTCCTTTTGCTCCTCGTTGGGTTCGACACTCTTACTTATCGAAAGGACTATGATAGATCCCATATACTTGTGGGTCATCAAGACTCTTTTTTGGCACCGTTGCCGAGGAGTGAAGCGCCTTTGGTAGGTGGAATTTGGTAAGGAAAAATTTATATATTGTGCTGAAATTTACTGTCACTTGTTACTATGGAAAGTAATCCTCTGAGGGGCTTGTTCGGGGTATCTTCACCCCGACCAGTAGAGCAAAGAGTTGCTCCTCAACCTACTGAACCTACTGAAAATGAAAATGCTTGCTTTGAAATTCCTTTGGGTATGGTAGAAAAACTGCTAGCTAATCCTTTTTTAGGAGATGGAACAAAACATCCTGATGAACATCTAATATATGTGGATGAAGTTTGTGGATTATTTAAGCTTGCAGGCGTACCCGGGGATGTTGTTAAGAAGAAGGTCTTCCCTTTATCTTTGAGGGGAGATGCATCGACATGGTATAGCCTATGTGACGATATGGAGTCTTGGAACTACAAACGATTGAAATTGGAATTTCATCAAAAGTTTTATCCTATGCATCTTGTTCATCGTGATCGCAATTATATATATAATTTTTGGCCTCGCGAAGGAGAAAGCATCGCTCAAGCTTGGGGGAGGCTTAAATCAAAGTTATATTCATGCCCCAATCATGAGCTCTCAAGAGAAATGATTATTCAAAAATTTTATGCTTGGCTTTCTGATAACAATCGCACCGTGCTTGATACTTCTTGTGCTGGCTCTTTTATGATAAAGACTATTGAATTCAAATGGGATTTATTGAAAAGAATTAAACGCAACTCTGAAGATTGGGACCTCAACAATGGCAAGGAGTCAGGTATGACACCTAGTTTTGATTGTGTTAAATCTTTTATGGATACCGATATTTTTCATAAATTTAGCACTAAATATGGACTTGACTCTGAGATAGTAGGTTCTTTCTGTGAATCTTTTGTTGCTTATGTTGATCTCCCCAAGGAGAAGTGGTTTAAATATCATCCTCCCATAGAAGTAAAAGTAGATGCGCCTATTAAAGTTCAAGAAAAGACTATTACTTATAATGATCCTATTGTTCCTACTTCTTATGTTGAGAAACCACCTTTCCCTGTTAGGATAAAGGATCATGCTAAAGCTTCAATTGTGGTTCGTAAAAGCAATATTAAAACATATACACCTCCTGAGCAAGTTAAAGTTGAACCTAATATTGCTATTGTTAAAGATCTCTTGTCTGATAATATAGATGGGCATGTTATTTATTTCTGTGATGAAACTGCTAGAATTGCTAAACCCCGTGATACAGATAAACCTAGACCTGTGGTAGGTATGCCTGTTATTTCTGTTAAAATAGGAGATCATTGTTATCATGGCTTATGTGATATGGGTCCTAGTGCTACTGCAATACCTATTGACTTATACAACGAAATTATGCATGACCTTGCACCTATTGAGTTAGAAGATATTGATGTCACAATTAAACTTGCTAATAGAGATACTATTTCACCAATGGGAATTGTGAGAGATGTTGAACTCTTGTGTGGGAAAACTAAATATCATGCTGATTTTCTTGTTCTTGGTTCCCCACAAGATAGCTTCTGTCCCATTAAATTTGGTAGACCCTTCTTAAATACTATTAATGCTACCATAGATTGTAAAAGAGATGTTGTTACTATCGGTTTAGATGATATGACTCATGAATTTAATTTTTCTAAATTTAGTAGACAACATCGTGAAGAAGAATTACCTAGTAAATATGAAATTATTGGTCTTGCCTCTATTGCCGTACCTCCTAGTGATCCTTTAGAACAATATTTGCTATACCATGAAAATGATATGTTTATGAATGAAAGAAGGGAATTAGATGAAGTATTCTTTAAACAGGAACCTATTCTGAAACATAATTTACCTGTTGAAATCCTAGGAGATCGTCCTCCACCCAAGGGTGATCCTGTGTTTGAGCTTCAACCGTTACCAGATACTCTTAAATATGCTTATCTTGATGAGAAAAAGATATACCCTGTTATTATTAGTACTAACCTTTCAGAACATGAAGAAGAGAGATTATTGAAAATTATGAAGAAGCACCGTGCTGCTATTGGGTATACTCTTGATGATATTAAGGGCATTAGTCCCACTCTATGCCAACATAAAATTAATTTGGAAGAAGATGCTAAACCAGTTCGTGATCATCAACGCCGGCTAAATCCTAAAATGAAAGAAGTGGTAAGAAAGGAGATACTAAAGCTCCTTGAGGCAGGTATAATTTACCCTGTTGATGATAGTCAGTGGGTAAGCCTTGTCCATTGTGTCCCTAAGAAGGGAGGTATTAATGTTGTTCTGAATGATAAAGATGAATTGATTCCTCGAAGAATTATTACTAGTTATAGGATGGTAATTGATTTCTGCAAATTAAATAAGGCTACTAAAAAGGATCATTACCCCTTACCTTTTATCGATCAAATGCTAGAAAGATTATCCAAACATACACATTTTTGCTTTCTAGATGGTTATTCTGGTTTCTCTCAAATACCTGTGTCAGTCAAAGATCAATCAAAGACTACTTTTACATGCCCTTTTGGTACTTTTGCTTATAGACGTATGCCTTTTGGTTTACGTAATGCACCTGCTACCTTTTCAAAGATGCATGATGGCTATATTCTCTGACTTTTGTGAAAAGATTTGTGAGGTTTTCATGGATGACTTTTCCGTCTATGGATCTTCTTTTGATGATTGCTTGAGCAACCTTGATCGAGTTTTGCACAGATGTGAAGAAACTAATCTTGTCCTGAATTGGGAAAAGTGCCACTTTATGGTTAATGAAGGTATTGTCTTGGGGCATAAAGTTTCTGAAAGAGGTATTGAAGTTGATAAAGCCAAGGTTGATGCTATTGAAAAGATGCCATGTCCCAAGGACAACAAAGGTATAAGAAGTTTCCTTGGTCATGCCGGGTTTTATAGGAGGTTCATTAAGGACTTCTCGAAAATTTCTCGGCCCCTGACTAATTTATTACAAAAAGATATACCATTTGTCTTTGATGATGATTGTGTAGAAGCATTTGAAATACTTAAGAAAGCATTGATCTCTGCACCTATCGTTCAGCCACCTGATTGGAATTTACCCTTTGAAATTATGTGTGATGCTAGTGATTATGCTGTAGGTGCTGTTCTAGGACAAAGAGTTGATAAGAAACTAAATGTTATTCAATATGCTAGTAAAACTCTAGACAATGCTCAAAGAAATTATGCTACTACTGAAAAAGAATTCTTAGCAGTTGTATTTGCTTGTGATAAGTTTAGACCCTATATTGTTGATTCTAAAGTAACTATTCACACTGATCATGCTGCTATTAAATATCTTATGGAAAAGAAAGATGCTAAACCTAGACTTATTAGATAGGTTCTCTTGCTTCAAGAATTTGATATACATATTGTTGATAGGAAAGGAGCTGAGAACCCCGTTGCAAACAACTTGTCTAGGTTAGAAAATGTGCTTGATGACCCACTACCTATTGATGATAGCTTTCCTGATGACCAATTAAATGTCATAAATGCTTCTCATATTGCTCCATGGTATGCTGATTATGCTAATTACATTGTTGCTAAGTTTATACCACCTAGTTTCACATACCAGCAAAAGAAAATTTTATTTTATGATTTGAGGCATTACTTTTGGGATGACCCACATCTTTATAAAGAAGGAATAGATGGTGTTATTAGACGTTGTGTACCTGAGCATGAACAGGAACAGATCCTACGCAAGTGTCACTCTGAAGCTTATGGAGGGCACCATGCTAGAGATAGAACTGCACATAAGGTACTACAATCTGGTTTTTATTGGCCTACTGTCTTCAAGGATGCCCGTAAGTTTGTCTTATCTTGTGATGAATGTCCAAGAATTGGTAATATTAGTAGATGTCAAGAAATGCCTTTGAATTATTCACTTGTTATTAAACCATTTGATGTTTGGGGATTCGACTATATGGGACCTTTCCCTTCCTCTAATGGTTATACACATATTTTAGTTGCTGTTGATTACGTTACTAAGTGGGTAGAAGCTATTCCAACTAGTAGTGCTGATCATAACACTTCTATTAAAATGCTTAAAGAAGTTATCTTTCCAAGGTTTGGAGTCCCTAGATATTTAATGACTGATGGTGGTTCACATTTTATTCATGGTGCTTTTCGTAAAATGCTTGCTAAATATGATGTTAATCATAGAATTGCATCTCCTTATCATCCTCAGTCTAGTGGTCAAGTAGAATTGAGTAATAGAGAACTCAAATTAATTTTGCAAAAGACTGTTAATAGGTCTAGAAAGAATTGGTCCAAGAAACTTGATGATGCATTATGGGCCTATAGAACTGCATATAAAAATCCTATGGGTATGTCTCCGTATAAAATGGTCTATGGAAAAGCATGTCACTTACCTCTCGAACTAGAACACATGGCTTATTGGGCTATTAAAGAACTAAATTATGATTTTAAACTTGCTGGTGAGAAGAGGTTATTTGATATTAACTCACTTGATGAATGGAGAACCCAAGCCTATGAAAATGCCATGTTTTTTAAAGAAAAGGTTAAAAGGTGGCATGATAAAAGAATACAAAAGCGTGAGTTTAATGTAGGTGATTATGTATTGCTATACAACTCTCGTTTAAGATTTTTTGCAGGAAAACTTCTCTCTAAATGGGAAGGTCCCTACGTTATCGAGGAGGTCTACCGTTCCGGTGCCATAAAAATCAACAACTTCGAAGGCACAAATCCGAAGGTGGTAAATGGTCAAAAAATCAAACATTATATCTTAGGTAATCCCATAAATGTTGAAACCAATGTTATTGAAACTATAACCTCGGAGGAGTGCATAAAGGACACTTTCCAGAATGTTTCAGACTCCGAAAAAGAATAGGTATGTGGTACGGTAAGTAAACCGACTCCAAAACAGTTTTTAAGGCAATATTTCTCCGTTTTGGAACATTTAGAAAAATAGAAAAATAAGCAGCAGTCCAGAAAGGACACAGGGCTCCACGAGGGTGGAGGGCGCGCCCCCCTATCTCGTGGGCACCTCGTGTGCTCTCCGGACTCCGTTTTCTTGCGGGACACGTATTTTGGTCGGTAAAAATTCATTATATAATCTCCCGGAGGTTTTGACTCCCGTATCACGCAAAATCCTCTTCTTTTTGTTTCGAGTTGTTTCTGTCAGGGTTGTCAAGGCCAGGCACTATGTCGTCTCCCTCCTCCTCCAACCATGAGGGCAATGATGCTTGGCTAATGAAGATAGAGCTGAAGAGAGAAGAACCTATGGAGATCAACAAGGATGAAGGGATCAAGAAGGCCATGGATGACCAAGTTCCAGCAACAGAGGACACCCTTCAAATGGATCATAATCTTCTTACCCCAACAGAAATCGAAGCCTTCAAGATGATTGAGTTGGCTCGTATACAAAATAAGTATCTCACACATGAAAATATTTTGTTGAAGGAGCATATCATCGCACTCAAGGGCATTATCTGCAAGCTAGAAGGCTAGAAGACCTCCTACGCTCGATGTGCGACTATTCGTCATCAACAACTCCACCTTATTCACCAACAAAGAAGAATAGAGTATCTGGTATGGGCACTCCACTTGGCAACCGCCAAGCTTGGGGGAGTGCCCCGGTATCGTATCACCCTCACTTTTATCTCTACCATTTTTCTTAGTTCGATCCTTTTGGTAATATTTTGATCTAGTAGAATAAAAGTTCTTAGTATGATCTAGTTGTGAGTTTTGCTTTATTATCCTTTTATGTAACCGAGTCTGTGAGCTATAAAATAAAGATTAGTGTTGAGTCAAGGGCTTGATTATTTTGCCATGATCCTAAGTGAATAAAAGAAAAGAGAAAGAAATAAAAGGAAACAAAGAGATCATGTGACTCTTATGGAGAGTAATGAGCTCACATAGAAAGAGTATGATGAATAAAAGTTATTGAGGGTTGACAAACATAGTTTTGGTCATCGTTGCAATTAATAGGAAGTAATAAAGAAAGAGAGGTCTTCAGATATAAATATACTATCTTGGACATCTTTTATGATTGTGAGCACTCATTAAAATATGACATGCTAAAGAGTTGACATTGGACAAGGAAGACAACATAATGGGTTATGTTTTCTTACATCTGAGATGAATTATACTGTCTTGGATCCTCCAACATGTTGAGCTTGCCTTTCTCCCTCATGCTAGCCAAATTCATTGCACCAAGTAGAGATACTACTTGTGCTTCCAAATACCCTTAAACCAGTTTTGCCATGAGAGTCCACCATACCTACCTATGGATTGAGTAAGATCCATCAAGTAAGTTGTCATCGGTGCAAGCAATAAAAATTGCTCTCTAAATATGTATGATTGATTGGTGTGGAGGAAATAAGCTTTATACGATCGTGTGATATGGAAGTAATAAAAGCGACAGACTGCATAATAAAGGTCCATATCACAAGTGGCAATATAAAGTGATGTTCTTTCACATTAGGATTTTGTGCATCCAACCATAAAAGTGCATGACAACCTATGCTTCCCTCTGCGAAGGGCCTATCCTTTACTTTTATCTCCTAAGTTGCAAAAGAGTCATGGTGATCTTCACCCTTCCTTTTTACATTTTATCCTTTGGCAAGCACAATATGTTGGAAAGATCCCGGTATATATGGCTAATTGGATGTGGGTTTTCATGAACTATTACTGTTGACATTACCCTTTAGGTAAAACATTGGGAGGCAAAACTATAAGCCCCTATCTTTCTTTGTGTCCGATTAAAACTCCCTACCCACAAGTATTGCGTGAGTGTCAGCAATTGTGAAAGACTATATGATAGTTGAGTATGTGGACTTGCTGAAAAGCTCTTATACATTGACTCTTTCCTATGTTATGATAAATTGCAAATGCCTCAATGACTGAGATTATAGTTTTCAATGAAGTTTACGACTCATACTTGATATTGTGATTGAATTATTACTCTAGCATAAGATGTCATATGACAAGAATTATATGACTTGCTATTCTAAGAATGATCATCATGCCCTCATGTCCGTATTTTATTTTTATCGACACCTTCATCTCTAAACATGTGGACATATTTTTTGATTTCGGCTATTCGCTTGAGGACAAGCGAGGTCTAAGCTTGGGGGAGTTCATACGTCCATTTTGCATCATGCTTTTATATCAATATTTATTGCATTATAGGCTGTTATTACACATTATGTCACAATACTTATGCCTATTCTCTCTTATTTTACAAGGTTTACATAAAGAGGGAGAATGCCGGCAGCTGGGATTCTGGCTGGAAAAGGAGCAAATATTAGAGACCTATTCTACACAGCTCCAAAAGTTATGAAACTTCACGGATGATGTTTTCCAAATATATAAAAAATATTGAGCACAAGAACTTCACCAGGGGGCCACATCCTGCCCATGAGGGTGGTGGCCGTGCCCTACCCCCTGGGTGCACCCCCCTACCTTGTGGGCCCCCTGGTGGCCCTCCGGTGACCATCTTCTGCTATATGGACTCTTTCAATGGGAAAAAATCATAAGCCATCTTCTCGGACGAAACTCCGCCGCCACAAGGCGGAACCTTGTCGGAACCAATCTAGGGTTCTGGCGGGGTTGTTCTGCCGGGGAAACTTCCCTCTCGGAGAGGGAAATCATCGGCATCGTCATCACCAATGCTCCTCTCATCGGGAGAGGGCAATCTCGATCAACATCTTCATGAGCACCATCTCATCTCAAAACCCTAGTTCATATCTTGTATCCAATTCTTGTCTCCAAGTCTAGGATTGGTGCTAGTAGGTTGCTAGTAGTGTTAATTACTTGTAGTTGATGCTAGTTGGTTTAATTGGTGGAAGATCATATGTTCAGATCCTATATGCACATTAATACCCCTCTGATTATGAACATGTTTATGATTTGTGAGTAGTTACTTTTGTTCCTGAGGACATGTGAGAAGTCATGTGAATTTGGTATTCGTTCGATATTTTGATGAGATGTATGTTGTCTCTCCTCTAGTGGTGTTATGTGAACGTCGACTACATGACACTTCACCATTGTTTGGGCCTATAGGAAGGAATTGGGAAGTAATAAGTAGATGATGGGTTGCTAGAGTGACAGAATCTTAAACCCTAGTTTATGCCTTGCTTCGTAAGGGGTTGATTTGGATCCATATGTTTCATGCTATGGTTAGGTTTACCTTAATACTTTTGTTGTATTTGCGGATGCTTGCAATAGAGGTTAATCATAAGTGGGATATTTGTCCAAGTAGGGGCAGTACCCAAGCACCGGTCCACCCACATACCAAATTATCAAAGTACCGAACGCGAATCATATGAGCATGATGAAAACTAGCTTGACGATATTCCCATATATGTCCTCGGGAGCGCTTTACACCATATAAGAGTTTGTCTAGGCTTGTCCTTTGCTACAAAAAGGATTGGGCCACCTTGCTGCACCTTATTTACTTTTGTTACTTGTTGCTCGTTACAATTATCTTATCACAAAACTATCTGCTACCACTTAATTCAGTACTGGCAGAGAATACCTTGCTGGAAACCGCTTATCATTTCCTTCTGCTCCTCGTTGGGTTCGACACTCTTAATTATCGAAAGGACTACGATAGATCCCCTATACTTGTGGGTCATCACATGCTCCTAGGGGATAGATTGGTAGGAAAAGACCATCGCTCGTCCCCGACCGCCACTCATAAGGAAGACAATCAATAAATAAATCATGCTTGGACTTCATCACATAATGATTCACCATACGTGCATGCTACGAGAATCACAAACTTTAATGTAAGTATTTCAACCAATCCACAATTACTCACTAGCATGACTCTAATATTACCATCTTTATATCTCAAAACAAACATAAGGAATCAAACTTCTCGTAGGATTCAATGCACCTTATATGAGTGTTTTTATTATATCCTGATGTCTACTATGCAACTTTATTCTTGTACACACGTGTTGGGCCTCCAAGCGCAGAGTTTTGTAGGATAGTAGCAATTTTCCCTCAAGTGGATGAACCAAGGTTTATCAATCCATGAGAGGTGTAGGATGAAGATGGTCTCTCTCAAACGACCTTGCAACCAAATACAAGAAATCTCTTGTGTCCCCAACACACCCAATACAATGGAAAATTGTATAGGTGCACTAGTTCAGCGAAGAGATGGTGATATAAGTGTAATATGAATGGTAGAAATGTATTTTTATAATCTGAATAAATAAAAACATCAAGGTAGCAAATAGTAAACGGGCACAAAAACGGTATTACAATGCTTCAAAATGAGGCCTAGGATCCGTACTTTCACTAGTGCAATCTCTCAAGAGTGATAATATAATTGGATCATATAACCACCCCTCAAAGTGCGATGAAGAATCACTCCAAAGTTCCTATCTAGAGGAGAACATAAGATAAATTGTTTGTAGGGTACGAAACCACCTCAAAGCTATTCTTTCTGTTCGATCTATTCAAGGGTTCGTACTAAAACAACACAAAGCTAGCTATTCTTTCTGTTCGATCTATCCTAGAGTTTGTACTAAAATAATGCCAAAGCAAATTCATATTCATAATACTCAATCCAACACAAAGAAATTCAAAAAGTGCCCCAAGATTTCTACCAGAGAAACAAAGACAAGAACATGCATCAAGCCCTATGCATAGATTACCCCAATGGCACCTCGGGAATCCACGATTTGAGTGCCGAAACATATATCAAGTGAATCAATACGATACCCAATTGTCACCACGAGTATTCAATTGCAAGACATATATCAAGTGTTCTCAAATCCATAAAAGTATTCAATCGGATAACAACGAAATCTCAAAGGTAAAAACTTAATTCATCACAACAAGATAGAGAGGGGGAAACACCATATGATCCGACTATATTAACAAAGCCCGCGATACATCAAGATCGTGACATCTCAAGAACACGAGAGAGAGAGAGAGAGAGAGAGATTAAACACATAGCTACTGGTACAAACCCTCAGCCCCAAGGGTGGACTACAACCTCCTCATCGTGGTGGCCATCGGGATGATGAAGATGGCCATCGGTGATGATTCCCCCCTCCGCCAGGGTGCCGGAACAGGGTATAGATTGGTGTTCGGTGGCTATAGAGGCCTGTGGCGGCGGAACTTCTGATCTAGGTTAACCCCGAAGGGTTTCGGAATATTTGGGAATTTATAGTGTGAAGAAGGGGTATGGGAGGCCACCGAGGTGAGCACAACCTACTAGGGCCCGCCTGGGGGCCCAGGCGCGCCCTGGTGGGTTGTGCCCCCCTCGGGGCACCCCCAGGTGTAGCTCTGGCCCATTGGAAGTGTTCTGGCAATAAAAAATCCTCTAAAAGTTTCGCGGTGTTTGGACTCCATTTGATATTGATTTTCTGCGATGTAAAGAACAAGCAAAAAACAGCAACTGGCACTGCGCACTGGGTCAATAGGTTAGTCCCAAAAAATGATATAATGTTTCTATAAAATGATTGTAAAACATCCAAGAATGATAATATAATGGCATGAATAGTTCATAAATTATAGATACGTTGTAGACGTATCAGCATCCCCAAGCTTAATTCCTACTCGTCCTCGAGTAGGTAAATGATCAAAGAAATAATTTATGATGTGTGAATGCTAGAAAAGTGTAAAAGTTTGATCAATGATAATTTCAATCACTTCTCCTAGCATCATAACAGCAATTCTCTCTTATAAAACTTCTCATGTTATAGTGGCAACCAATTTACATGTTAAGGTTCAAACAATGAATTCTCTAGAAACCCAACAACCTATGTTCTTAGTCAGCAAGCAATTGCAATTCAACTTATTCAACAGAGTTTAAGTAGGATCTCCACATACTTAACCATCAATATAGTCTTCTATGATTGCCAACACTCACCGCATACACATGAGCAAAATGTTTCAACCGGACACGTAGAAAGATATGGGCTTATTGTTTTGCCTCCCAACGTATTCACCTCAAGGGTGATGTCAATAATAATAACTCATGCCACCCATATTCAACTGGACATATGTGCCTAGATATTTCCTCACCACATGATGCTTACTAAAAGAGAAAATAAAAAGGAATAGAGAGAAAAACTTTGACTCTTTGCATAAAGGTAAATACTGAAAAGTAAAAGATAGGTCATTCACAGAGGGAAGCAGAGATTGCAATGCGCTTATTTGTTTTCATGCTCAACCCCTTAGTGCAAAAGAACGTCACGTTGTATTGCCCCTTATGATAGCAACCTTTATTATGCAGTTTGTTGCTTTTATTCTTTGCCATCACAAGTTCATACAATGCTCAATTTTCTCTTACACTAAATGATCTAACACTTTTGGAAGCAATTTTTATTGCCTTATTGCACCGATGACAACTTACTTGAAGGATCTTGCTCAATCCTTAGGTAGGTATGGTGGACTCTTGAAGATAAGATTTGGGTTTAAGGGTTTTTTGGATGCACAAGTAGTATCTCTACTTGGTGCAGAATTTTTCGCTAGCAAAGAAGGGGGGGAAGCACCACATGTTGAAGGATCAATATAACTACTATGGGAATATGAACAAACATAAACCATTACATTGTCTTCCTTGTCCAACGTCCAAATTTTTGGCATATAATATTTTAATGGGGGCTCACAGTCACAAAAAAATCCATGATAGTGTATTTATATGTGAAAGTTCTCTTCCTTATACTAATTATTCGTGAATTGCTTGTATGACCAATATTGTGATTGTCAAGCCTCAAAAGATTTCACTTTCTAAACCCAATGTGAAGCTACCACTAAGCATGATATGATTTCAACTTCATAACATTCAATTTATTCAACAATTTACTCATAGGGTATAAGTGAAGCACAAGAGTAAATGATATAGAAAAGAGCTTCGTTGACGGGATGTGAATGCTGCTTACTTGGCCTCCCTGGCAATTATTTGAGAACTCTATTTTGTTTAAAAACTTTCAGATCTAAGTAATTTATTAAAAAAACAATAAAAGTAAAATAAAATTACAACCAAGGATAGCACACATCATGTGAAGAAGCAAAAACTTAGGCTCAACCGATACTAACCGATAATTATTGAAGAAGAAAGGTGGGATGCCTACCGGGGCATCCCAAGCTTAGATGCCTGAGACCTCTTGAAATATTATCTTGCGATGCCTTGGGCATCCCCAAGCTTGAGATTTTGTGTCTCCTTAATTCCTCTCATATCACGGTTTTCCTAGATCTCAAAAGCTTCATCCACACAAAACTCAACAAGAACTCGCAAGATAAGTTAGTATAAACTAATGCAAAAACCTTATCATTCTCTACTATAACAAATCACTAAAATTATTATTCAACATTGCATACTAAATTCCCATGCATATTTAATACTCCTATCCTCAAATAGGATCATTAAACAAGCAAACATATGCAAACAATGCAAACATAACAGCAATCTGCCAAAACAGTGCAGTTTGTAAAGAATGCAAGAGTATCAATACTTATTCAACTCCAAACATTATCAAAATTTACCACACTGTAGAAAATTTATGATAGATCATTTTTAAAAAAGTTTCAACATTTTATCACATTCTGACTTTTCTAGGGAATTTTTGCAACAGCGGTAAACTTTCTGTTTTCAAACAGCAACATGTATACTTGCAAAATAAGCATGGCAAAGGCTATCATTGCCACTTTTATTGAAATAAAAGATGCAAAACATTATTCTAAATAACAGAAAGCAAATCCTATCAAAATAAAATGATGCTCCAAGCAAAACACATATCATGTGATGAATGAAAACATAGCTCCATGTGAGGTTACCGATAATGTTGGAGACGAAAGAGGGGATGCCTTCCAGGGCATCTTCAAGCTTAGTTGCTTGGAACTTCCTTGAATATTACCTTGGGGGTGACTCACGCATCCCCAAGCTTAGGTTCTTGTCACTCCTTGTTCTCCTCATATTGATATCTCATCCAAAACTTGAAAACTTCAATCACACAAAACTTAACATGACTTTGTGAGATAGGTTAGTATGATAAAGAGCAAACCATTCCACTTTTGGTAGTGACAAAGACAAGATTCATAGTTGTTGTCACACAATTCCTACTGTATCATATCATTTCTACAATTTATATTGAGCAATATAAGCCATAGAAACTAGTAAACAAGCAAATTATGCATTGAAAACAGAATCTGTCAAAAACAGAACAATGTGTGGTAATATGTACTCAAACCATACTTCTGCTACTCCAAAAATTCTGAAAAATTGGGACCAAAAAAATTTGTATATCAATCTTTTGCAAAAAGAATCATCATTTTATCATGCTTTTGTTAAAAATAAGAATTGTTTTCCTGAGTGCAAAAGTTTCTGTTTTTCAGCAAGATCAAATCAACTATCACCGGAAGCCATCCCAAAGGTCTTACTTGGAACTTTATTGAAACGAAAGCAATAAAACATGATTACTAAAGTAGCCTAATCATGTGAACACACAAAAACAGTAGGTAAAAGTGTTGGGCTCCCAACAAGCTCTTTTCTTTAATGCCTTTTAGCTAGGCATGATGAGTTCGATGATGCTCGCATAAAAGATAAGGATTGGAACATAACAAGAGCATCATGAAGCACATGACTAGCAAA
This sequence comes from Triticum dicoccoides, assembly GCF_002162155.2. Classification (NCBI taxonomy): domain Eukaryota; kingdom Viridiplantae; phylum Streptophyta; class Magnoliopsida; order Poales; family Poaceae; genus Triticum; species Triticum dicoccoides. Next base: position 111,139,812 of record NC_041384.1, on the reverse strand, counting down.
TTTAAGTCTAACCCACTTCCTATGCATAGGTATTTTGTGAGCAAACAACTTATGGGAACAAGAATCAACTAGCATAGGAAGGCAAAACAAGCATAACTTCAAAACTTTCAACACATAGAGAGGAAACTTGATATTATTGCAATTCCTACAAGCATAAGTTCCTCCCTCATAATAATTTTCAGTAGCATCATGAAGAAATTCAACAATATAACCATCACATAAAGCATTCTTTTCATGATCCACAATCATAGAAAATTTATTAATCTCCACATAAGCAAATTTATTCTCATGAATAGTAGTGGGAGCAAACTCAACAAAATAATTATCATGTGATTGAAAATTGAAATCGTGATGACAAGTTTCATGGTTATCATTATTCTTTATAGCATACATGTCATCACCATAATCATAATAGATAGAAACTTTGTTATCATAGTCAATTGAAGCCTCATCCAAAATGGTGGATTCATCACTAAATAAAGTCATGACCTCTCCAAATCCACTTTCAACATTATAATCATCATAAATAGGAGGCATACAATCATTATAAAAAATTTGCACATCAAATCTTGGGGGACTAAAAATATCATATTCATCAAATATAGCATCCCAAGCTTGTAGCTTTGCATATCATTAGCATCATGGATATTCAAAGAATTCATACCAACAACATTGCAATTATGCTCATCATTCAAATATTTTTTGTCAAAAATTTTATACAATTCTTCTTCTATCAATTGAGCAAAATTTTCCTTTCCATCATTTTCACAAAAGACATTATAAAGATGAATAATATGATGCAACCTCAATTCCATTTTTTTATAGTTTTCTTTTATAAACCAAACTAGTGATAAACAATAAGCTAAAAGATTTGATTGCAAGATCTAAAGATATACCTTCAAGCGCTCACCTCCCCGGCAACGGCGCCAGAAAAGAGCTTGATGTCTACCAAACAATTTTATTCTTGTAGACACGTGTTGGGCCTCCAAGCGCAGAGTTTTGTAGGACAGTAGCAATTTTCCCTCAAGTGGATGACCCAAGGTTTATCAATCTATGAGAGGTGTAGGATGAAGATGGTCTCTCTCAAATGACCCTGCAACCAAATACAAGAAATCTCTTGCGTCCCCAACGCACACAATACAATGGCAAATTGTATATGTTCACTAGTTCGGCAAAGAGATGGTGATAAAAGCGTAATATGGATGGTAGAAATATATTTTTATAATCTGAAAAAATAAAACAGCAAGGTAGCAAATAGTAAACGGGCACAAAAACGGTATTGCAATGCTTGAAAATGAGGCCTAGGGTCCATACTTTCACTAGTGCAATCTCTCAACAGTGCTAATATAACTGGATCATATAACCACTCCTCCAAGTGTGATGAAGAATCACTCCAAAGTTCCTATCTAGTGGAGAACATAAGAATAAATTGTTTGTAGGGTGCGAAACCACCTCAAAGCTATCCTTTCCATTTGATCTATTCAAGAGTCCATACTAAAATAACACAAAGCTATTCTTTCCATTCGATCTATCCTAGAGTTTGTACTAAAATAACACCAAAGCAAATTCATATTCATAATACTCAATCCAACACAAAGAACTTCAAAGAGTGCCCCAAGATTTCTATTGGAGAAACAAAGACAAGAACGTGCATCAACCCCTATGCATAGATTACCCCAATGTCACCTCGGGAATCTGCGAGTTGACTACCAAAACATATATCAAGTGAATCCATACCATACCCCATTGTCGCCATGAGTATTCAATTGCAAGACATATATCAAGTGTTCTCAAATCCATAAAAGTATTCAATCCGATAACAACGAAATCTCAAAGGAAAAAACTCAATTCATCACAACAAGATAGAGAGGGGAAAACACCATATGATCCGACTATATTAACAAAGCCCGCGATACATCAAGATCGTGACATCTCAAGAATACGAGAGAGAGAGACTAAACACATAACTAGTGGTACAAACCCTCAGCCCCGAGGGTGGACTGCTCCCTCCTGATCATGGTGGCCACCGGGATGATGAAGATGGCCACCAGTGATGATTCCCCCCTCTGGCAGGGTGCCGGAACGGGGTCTAGATTGGTTTTAAGTGGCTACAGAGGCCTGTGGCATGGAACTTTTGATCTAGGTTAACCCCAAAGGGTTTTAGAATATTTGGGAATTTATAGTGCAAAGAAGGGGTACGGTAGGCCACCGAGGTGAGCACAACCCACCAGGGCACGCCTGGGGGTCCTGGTGGGTTGAGACCCCCCCCCCCCCGGGGAACCTCCAAGTGTAGCTCTGGCCCATTGGAAGTGTTCTGGTCCATAGAAAATCCTCAAAAAGTTTCGCGGTGTTTGGACTCCGTTTGATATTGATTTTCTTTGATGTAAAAAACAAGCAAAAAACAGCAACTGACACTGGGCACTGGGTCAATTGGTTAGTCCGGAGAAATGATGTAAAGTTGATATAAAATGATTGTAAAACATCCAAGAATGATAATATAATAGCATGAATACTTCATAAATTATAGATACGTTGGAGACGTATCATATCCCTCTTGGATGCCCATCATATTAGGATTAAATTCATAACCAAAGCAAATTACCATGCTGTTTAGAGACTCTCAAAATAATATATGTGAAGCAAGAGAGTTCAACAATATCTATAAAATAAATCCACCGCCATGCTCTAAAAAGATGTAAGTGAAGCTCTAGAGCAAAATTGCCCAGCTCAAAAGATATAAGTGAAGCACATAGAGTATTCTAATAAATCACGATTCTTGCATGTCCCTCTCAAAAGGTGTGTACAGCAAGGATGATTGTGGCTAAAAATCAAAGACTCATATCATACAAGATGCTCCAAGCAAAACACATATCATGTGGTGAATAAAAATATAGCCTCAAGTAAATTTATCGATAGATGAAGACGAAAGAGGGGATGCCTTCCGGGGCATCCCCAAGCTTAGGCTCTTGGTTGTCCTTGAATATTACCTTGGGGTGTCTTGGGAATCCCCAAGATTAGGCTCTTGCCACTCCTTATTCCATAGTCCATCAAATCTTTACCCAAAACTTGAAAACTTCACAACACAAAACTCAACAGAAAACTCATGAGATCTGTTAGTATAAGAAAATAAATCACCAGTTTTAGTATTGTTGTGTGATACGTCTCCAACGTATCTATAATTTTTGATTGCTCCATGCTATACTATCTACTGTTTTGAACATTATTGGGCTTTATTATTCACTTTTATATTATTTTTGGGACTAACATATTAATTGGAGGCCCAACCCAGAATTGCTGTTTTCGCCTATTTTAGGGTTTCGGAGAAAAGGAATCTCAAACGGACTCCAAACAGAATGAAACCTTCGAGAACGTGATTTTCTCAATAGATAAGACCCAGGAGACTTGGATCCTACATCAAGAAAGGAAACAGGAGGCCACGAGGTAGGGGGCGCACCCTACCGTACCAAGCGCGCGCCCACCCTCATGGGCCCCCTGTTGCTCCACCGACGTACTTCTTCCTCCTATATATATCCACGTACCCCCAAACGATCAGGGCAGGAGACAAAACCCTAATTCAACCGCCGTAACTTTCTGTATCCATGAGATCCCATCTTGGGGCCTGTTCCGGAGCTCCGCCGGAGAGGGCATCGATCACGGAGGGCTTCTACATCAACACCATAGCCCCTCCGATGAAGTGTGAGTAGTTTACCTCAGACATACGGGTCCATAGTTAGTAGCTAGATGACTTCTTCTCTCTTTTTGGATCTCAATACAATGTTCTCCCCTCTCTTGTGGAGATCTATTTGATGTAATCTTCTTTTTGAGGTGTGTTTGTTGAGACCGATGAATTGTGGGTTTATGATCAAGTTTATCTATGAAAAATATTTGAATCTTCTCTGAATTCTTTTATGTATGATTGGTTATCTTTGCAAGTCTCTTCGAATTATCAGTTTGGTTTGGCCTACTAGATTGATCTTTCTTGCAATGGAAGAAGTGCTTAGCTTTGGGTTCAATCTTGCGGTGTCCTTTCCCGGTAACAGTAAGGGCTGCAAGGCACATATTGTATTGTTGACATCGAGGATAACAAGATGGGGTTTTCTTCATATTGCATGAGTCTATCCCTCTACATCATGTCATCTTGCTTAAGGCGTTACTCCGTTTTTAACTTAATACTCTAGATGCATGCTGGATAGCGGTCGATGAGTGGAGTAATAGTAGTAGACGCAGGCAGGAGTCGGTCTACTTGTCTCGGATGTGATTATGCTCAATTCTGTCAATTGCTCAACAGTACTTTGTTCACCCACTGTAGAATACTTATGCTCTTGAGAGAAGCCACTAGTGAAACCTATGGCCCCCCGGGTCTATCTTTATCATATTGTTCTCCTACTACTTTGCTATTTACTTTGACTTTATTTTACTTTGCATCTTTATCACAAAAATACCAAAAATATTATCTTTATCATATCTATCAGATCTCACTCTCGTAAGTGGCCTTATCGGGATTGACAACCCCTATTTGCGTTGGTTGCGAGGATTTATTTGGTTTGTGCAGGTACGAGGGACTTGTGCGTAGCCTCCTACTGGATTGATACCTTGGTTCTCAAAAACTGAGGGAAATACTTACGCTACTTTGCTGCATCATCACTTCCTCTTAGGGGACAACCAACGCAGTGCTCAAGAGGTAGCAAGAAGGATTTCTGGCGCCGTTGCCAGGGAGGTCTTCGCAAAAGTCAACATACCAAGTACCCATCACATACCCTTATCTCCCGCATTACATTATTTGCCATTTGCCTCTCGTTTTCCTCTCCCCCACTTCACCCTTGCCATTTTATTTGCCCTCTCCCTCTCTTTATCCATTTGCCTCTTTTTGCACGTTTGCTTTTTGTTTGCTTGTGTGTTAGTTTGTTTGCTTGTCACGATGGCTCTACCTAAATTTGGTGATCTCCACCTTAAATGGCTAGAAGAGATTGAAAGCAATGCCAGGAGATTTATGGTTTTGCAATTTGAACATAAGAGTTTCTTCAGAAACGAGCTTAAAGAACAGAAAAGTTTTATGAGTTTTATGAATAAACAGCTTGATGATATGTCTAAAGAATTCGATGGTTTAATATCCCAAATTTCTCACCTTGAGAAATTAATTGCTGAAATTTCGGATAAGCAAGCCACCTTAGTTAATAAGATGGCCGCTAAACCGGATTGCTATGAAAGTAATGATGACGATCTAAAAGTTATTGATGTGTCCTCTATTAAATCTTTGTTTTGCAATATGAATCTTGATAATGATGGGACTAAATATGATCCACCTTTACCTAGAAGGCGTTCTAAGAATTCAGAATCTATTGATCTTGATGCTAAAATTGATAAAAGTGGGATTGAAGAAATTAAAACCCTAGATGTTGCTAAACCCACCATTATGGATTTCAAGGAATTTATCTATGAAAATTGCTCTTTGATTGATTGTATTTCCTTGTTGCAATCCGTGCTAAATTCTCCTCACGCTTATAGTCAAAATAAAGTGTTTACTAAACATATCGTTGATGCCTTGATGCAATCTTATGAAGAAAAACTTGAATTGGAAGTTTCTATCCCTAGAAAACTTTATGATGAGTGGGAACCAACTATTAAAATTACAATTAAAGATCATGAATTCTATGCTTTATGTCATTTGGGTGCTAGTGTTTCCACGATTCCAAAGACTTTGTGTGATTTGTTAGGTTTCCGTGATTTTGATGATTGCTATTTAAACTTGCACCTTGAGGATTCCACTATTAAGAAACCTATGGGAAGAATTAATGATGTTATTTTTGTTTCAAATAGGAATTATGTGCCCGTAGATTTTATTGTTCTTGACATAGATTGCAATCCTTGATGTCCTATTATTCTTGGTAGACCTTTCCATAGAACGATTGGTGCAATTATTGATATGAAGGAAGGGAATATTAGATTCCAATTTCCATTAAGGAAAGGCATGGAACACTTTCCTATAAAGAAAATTAAATTACCTTATGAATCTATTATGAGGGCCACTTATGGATTGCCTACCAAAGATGGCAATACCTAGATCTATTCTTGCTTGTTATGCCTAGCTAGGGGCGTTAAACGACAGCGCTTGTTTGGAGGCAACCCAATTTTATTTTTATTCCTTGCTGTTTTATGATGCTTAGTAATAAATAATTTACCTAGCCTCTGTTTGGGTTGTGTTTTTTGTGTTTAATTAGTGTTTGTGCCAAGTAGAACCGTTGGGAAGACTTGGGGAAAGTCTTGTTGAACTTGCTGTAAAAAACAGAAACTTTAGCGCTCACGAGAACTACTGCCATTTTTATTTGGAAAGTGCTATTTAGTTAATTATTTTTGCATATTATTAATAGATAAATTAATCACTTCAAGCAATTTATTTTAGGATTTTTGGGGTTCCAGATCTTGCGCTAGCTACAGATTACTACAGACTGTTCTGTTTTGACAGATTCTGTTTTTTGTGTGTTGTTTGCTTATTTTGATGAATCTATGGCTAGTAAAATAGTTTATAAACCATAGATAAGTTGGAATACAGTAGGTATAACACCAATATAAATAAATAATGAGTTCATTACAGTACCTTGAAGTGGTCTTTTGTTTTCTTTTGCTAACGGAGCTCACGAGATTTTCCATTTTAAGTTTTGTGTTGTGAAGTTTTCAAGTTTTGGGGTAAAGATTTGATGGATTATGGAACAAGGAGTGGCAAGAGCCTAATCTTGGGGATGCCTATGGCACCCCCAAGATAATCTAAGGACACCTAAAAGCCAAAGCTTGGGGATGCCCCGGAAGGCATCCCCTCTTTCGTCTACTTCTGTCGGTAACTTTACTTGGAGCTATATTTTTATTCGCCACATGATATGTGTTTTGCTTGGAGCGTCTTGTATGATTTGAGTCTTTATTTTTTAGTTTAACACAATCATCCTTGCTTTACACACCTTTTGAGAGAGCCATACATGATTTGTAATATGTTAGAATACTCTATGTGCTTCGCTTATATCTTTTGAGTAATATAATTTTTGCTCTAGTACTTCACTTATATCTTTTAGAGCACGGTGGTGGATTTATTTTATAGAAACTATTGATCTCTCATGCTTCACTTAGATTATTTTGAGAGTCTTAATAGCATGGTAATTTTCTTAAAATCCTAATATGCTAGGTATGCAAGATTAGTAAAATTTTCTTAAAAGTGTTTTGAATACTAAGAGAAGTTTGATGCTTGATGATTGTTTTGAGATATGGAGGTAATAATATCAAAGTCGTGCTAGTTGAGTAGTTGTGAAATTGAGAAATACTTGTGTTGAGGTTTGCAAGTCCCATAGCATGCACGTATGGTAAACGTTATGCAACAAATTTGAAACATGAGGTGTTATTTGATTGTCTTCCTTATGAGTGGCGGTCGGGGATGAGTGATGGTCTTTTCCTACCAATCTATCCCCCTAGGAGCATGCACGTAGTACCGAGGATTTTGATGACTTGTAGATTTTTGCAATAAGTATATGAGTTCTTTATGACTAATGTTGAGTCCATGGATTATACGCACTCTCACCCTTCCATCCTTGCTAGCCTCTTCGGTACCGTGCATTGCCCTTTCTCACATTGAGAGTTGGCGCAAACTTCGCCGGTGCATCCAAACCCCGTGACATGATACGCTCTTTCACACATAAACCTCCTTATATCTTCCTCAAAACAGCCACCATACCTACCTATTATGGCATTTCCATAGCCATTCCGAGATGTATTACCATGCAACTTTCCATCATTCCGTTCATCATGACACATTCATTATTGTCATATTGCTTAGCATGATCATGTAGTTGACATAGTATTTGTGGCAAAGCCACCGTTCATAATTCTTTCATACATGTCACTCTTGATTCATTACATATCCCGGTACACCGCCGAAGGCATTCATATAGAGTCATCTTTTGTTCTAGTATCGAGTTGTAATCATTGAGTTGTAAATAAATAGAAGTGTGATGATCATCATTTTCTAGAGCATTGTCCCAAGTGAGGAAAAAAAGGCCATAAAAAAGAGAAGGCCCAAAAAATGAGAGAAAAAGAGAGAAGGGACAATGTTACTATCCTTTTCCACACTTGTGCTTCAAAGTAGCACCATAATCTTCATGATAGAGAGTCTCTTGTTTTGTCACTTTCATATACTAGTGGGAATTTTTCATTATAGAACTTGGCTTGTATATTCCAACAATGGGCCTCCTCAAGTGACCTAGGTCTTCGTGAGCAAGCAAGTTGGATGCACACCCACTAGTTTCTTTTGTTGAGCTTTCATACATTTATAGCTCTAGTGCATCTGTTGCATGGAGATCCCAACTCCTTGCATTAACATCAATCGGTGGGCATCTCCATAGCCCATTGATTAGCCTCGTTGATGTGAGACTATCTCCTTTTTTGTCTTCTCCACATAACCCCCTCATTATATTCTATTCCACCCATAGTGCTATGTCCATGGCTCGCGCTCATATATTGCGTGAAAGTTTATAGGTTTGAGATTACTAAAGTATGAAACAATTGCTTGGCCTGTCATCGGGGTTGTGCATGATGAGAGCACTCTTGTGTGATGAAAATGAAACATGACTAAACCATATGATTTTGTAGGGATGAACTTTCTTTGGCCATGTTATTTTGATAAGACATAATTTCTTAGTTAGTATGCTTGAAGTATTATTATTTTTATGTCAATATGAACTTTTGTCTTGAATCTTATGGATCTGAATATTCATACCACAATTAAGAAGAATTACATTAAAATTATGCCAAGTAGCACTCTGCATCAAAAATTCTGTTTTTATCATTTACCTACTCGAGGACGAGCGGGAATTAAGCTTGGGGATGCTTGATACGTCTCCAACGTATCTATAATTTTTGATTGCTCCATACTATATTATCTACTGTTTTAAACATTATTGGGCTTTACTATCCACTTTTATATTATTTTTGGGACTAACCTATTAACCGGAGGCTCAGCCCAGAATTGCTGCTTTTTTGCCTGTTTTAGGGTTTCGAAGAAAAGGAATACCAAACGGACTCCAAACGGAATGAAACCTTCGGGAACGTGATTTTCTCAACAGATAAGACCCACCAGACTTGGACCCTACGTCAAGAAAGGAAACAGGAGGCCACGAGGTAGGGGGCGCGCCCCCCACCCTCGTGGGCCCCCTGTTGCTCCATCGACGTACTTCTTCCTCCTATATATATCCACGAACCCCCAAACGATCAGGGCAGGAGCCAAAACCCTAATTCCACCACCGTAACTTTCTGTATCCATGAGATCCCATCTTGGGGCCTGTTCCGGAGCTCCGTCGGAGGGGGCATCGATCACGGAGGGCTTCTACATCAACACCATAGCCCCTCCGATGAAGTGTGAGTAGTTTACCTCAGACCTACGAGTCCATAGTTAGTAGCTAGATGGCTTCTTCTCTCTTTTTGGATCTCAATACAATGTTCTCCCCCTCTCTTGTGGAGATCTATTCGATGTAATCTTCTTTTTGCGGTGTGTTTGTTGAGACCGATGAATTGTGGGTTTATGATCAAGTTTCTCTATGAACAATATTTGCATCTTCTCTGAATTCTTTTATGTATGATTGGTTATCTTTGCAAGTCTCTTCGAATTATCAGTTTGGTTTGGCCTACTAGACTGATCTTTCTTGCAATGGGAGAAGTGCTTAGCTTTGGGTTCAATCTTGCGGTGTCCTTTCCCGGTGACAGTAAGGGCAGCAAGGCACGTATTGTATTGTTGACATTGAGGATAACAAGATGGGGCTTTCTTCATATTGCATGAGTCTATCCCTCTACATCATGTCATCTTGCTTAAGGCGTTACTCTGTTTTTAACTTAATACTCTATATGCATGCTGTATAGTGGTCGATGAGTGGAGTAATAGTAGTAGATGCAGGCAGGACTCGTCCTACTTTTCTCGGATGTGAAGCGTGTATACATGAGCATGCCTAGATATTCTCATAATTATGCCCAGTTTTGTCAATTGCTCAACAGTAATTTGTTCACCCACCGTAGAATACTTATGCTCTTGAGAGAAGATACTAGTGAAACCTATGGCCCCCGGGTCTATCTTTATCATATTGTTCTCCTACAACTTTGTTGTTTACTTTGCCTTTATTTTACTTTGCATCTTTATCACAAAAATACCAAAAATATTATCTTTATCATATCCATCAGATCGCACTCTCGTAAGTGGCCTTATAGGGATTGACAACCCCTATTTGCGTTGGTTGCAAGGTTTTATTTGTTTTGTGCAGGTACGAGGGACTTGCGCGTAGCCTCCTACTGGATTGATACCTTGGTTCTCAAAAACTAAGGAAAATACTTAAGCTACTTTGCTGCATCATCCCTTTGTCTTTGGGGAAAAGCAACGCAGTGCTCAAGAGGTAGCATTGTGAACTCATTCTTTATTTATATTGGTGTAATATCTACTGTATTCCAACTTCTCCATGGTTCATACCCCTGATACTACCCATAGATTCATGAAAATAAGCAAACAACACATAGAAAACAGAATCTATCAAAAACAGAACAATCTATAGTAATTTGTAAATCTTGAATACTTCTGTAACTCCAAAAATTCTGAAAAATTAGGACAACGTATGAAATTTGTATATTAATCTTGTGCGGAAAGAATAAGTATATTATAGCACTTCTGTTAAAAACGAAAATTATTTTACCAGGCTTAAAAGTTTTTGTTTTTCAGCAAGATCAAATCAACTATCATCGTAAGCCATCACAAAGGTCTTACTTGGCAGAAACACTAATTAAAACATAAAAACACATCTAACCAGAGGCAAGATGAAAAATTTATTGGAAAACAGTACCAAAAAAATAAGAACAAAAATAAAATTGGGTTGCCTCCCAACAAGCGCTATTGTTTAACGCCCCTAGCTAGGCATATTGCAATAGATATAGGTATTGGAATCTTTGGTATGCAATCCATAAGTAGCTCTCATAATAGATTCAATGTGGAAACTTAATTTTCTTTCTAGGAAAGTGTTCCATGCCCTTCCTTAATGGAAATTGAAATCCAATGTTTCCTTCTTTCATATCAATAATTGCACCAGTCGTTCTAAGGAAAGGTCTACCAAGAATAAGAGGACATGTAGGATTGTAATCTATATCAAGAACAATGAAATCTACGGGCACATAATTCCTATTTGCAACAATAAGAACATCATTATTTATTCCCATAGCTTTCTTAATAGTGTAATCCGCAAGATGCAAATTTAAAGAACAGTCATCAAATTCACGGAAACCTAGCACATCACATAAGGTTTTCAGAATCATGGAAACGCTAGCACCCAAATCACACAAAGCATGGAACTCATAATCTTTAATTTTAATCTTAATGGTAGGTTCCGACTCATCATAAATCTTTCTAGTGATAGAAACTTCCAACTTAAGTTTTTCTTCAAAAGATTTCATCACAGCATCAACAATATGTTTAGTAAAAGCTTTATTTTGATTATAAGCATGAGGTGAATTCAACATGGATTGCAACAAGGAAATACAATCTATCAAAGAACAATTATCATAATTAAAATGCTTAAAATCCAAAAGAGTGGGTTCATTGCTACTTAAAGTTTTGACCTCTCCAACCCCACTTTTATCAATTTTTGCTTCAAGATCTATAAACTCTGAATCATTGGGATGCCTTCTAGATAAAGTTGACACATCTCCAGTCCCATATTTTTCAAGATTATATTAGAAAACAAAGATTCAATAGGAGTCACATCAATCACTTTAATATCTTCATCATTATTTTCATGAGAAATCGAAGAACACGCCTTTACAAACCAATCTCGCTTAGCACGCATCCTAGCGGTTCTTTATTTATATTCATCAATAGAAATTCTGATAGATTTTAGAGACTCATTAATATCATGCTTGGGTGGAATAGATCTAATTTTCAAAGAATCAATCTCAAGAGAAATTATATCCACGTTCCTAGCCAAATCATCAATCTTAAGCAAATTTTCTTCAACCATAGCATTGAAATTCTTTTGAGAACTAATAAATTCTTTAATATTTTTCTCAAGATCAAAGGGCATCTTATTATAATTTCCATAAGAATTGTTTTTGGAATTACCATAATTATTAGAGGAATTACCAGGAAACGGCCTAGGGTTGAAATTACCTCTATATATACGCGTTATTACCAAAATTGTTCCTATCAACAAAATTCACATCCCCAGATTCATTATTATTCTCAATCAAAGTGGACAAAGGCATATCATTAGGATCAATAGGAGCACTCTTACTAGCAAACAATTTTATAAGTTCATCCATCTTTCCACACAAAACATTAATTTCTTCAATCACATGCACTTTTTTACTAGTAGAGGATCTTTCTGTGTGCCATTGAGAATAATTAGCCATAATATTATCTAGGAGTTTAGTAGCTTATCCTAACGTGATTTCGATAAGTGTACCACCCACGGCCGAATCTAAAAGATTTCTAGAAGCAAAATTGAATTCGACATAATTTTTTTGTATAATCATCCATAAACTCAAACCATGCGTAGGGTATTTTCTTATCATCAGTTTCATCCTCTCCCAAGATTGTGCAACATGTTCATGATATAGTTGCTTAAAATTCATAATATCGTTCCTAAGGGAGATGTTCTTAGCGGGAGGAAAATACTTGGAAATAAAAGAATCTTTACACTTGTTCCATGAATCAATACTATTTCTAGGCAAAGATGAAAACCAAGTTTTAGCTCGATCTCGAAGTGAGAATGGAAATAGCTTCAATTTAACAATATCATTATCCACATATTTCTTATTTTGCACACACAACTCAATGAAAGTATTTAGATGGGATGTGGCATCTTCACTAGGAAGGCCGGAAAATTGTTCTTTCATAACAAGATTCAACAAAGCGACATTAATTTCATAAGATTCCGCACTAGTGGCGGGAGCAATCGGAGTACTGATACGTCCATTTTGCATCATGCTTTTATATTGATATTTAATGCATTATGGCTTGTTATTACACATTATAGTACAATACTTATGCCTTTTCTCTCTTATTTTATAAGGTTTACATGAAGAGGGAGAATGTCGGCAGCTGGAATTCTGGACTTGTCGTGGAATTTTCACGACAGATGTCCTAGAGCAAGGACTTAGTTGTAGGGCCATCACACTACGAAGCTTAAAGGGGTTAATCGGGACAAAGGACACGAGAGGGTTTTATACTAGTTCAGCCCCTTACGATGAAGGTAAAAGCCTACGTCTAGTGGGATTGGTATTATTGAGGTTTCGATCACCAAGAGCCTCAACTCGCTGGCTTGGTTATCGACTTGTTGTTTCTTGCCATAAGCCGCCACCGGGTCGTCCCCTTATATACATGGGTTGACGCCTCGTGGCCTACAGAGTCCCGGCCGGCTCATAATCGTGTCCGGCTCGGTGACTTCCTTTACATGCCTTTCTTTACAAGTCTTTCCTTACATACGGTGGTTTACAATATCAGGCCTTAAGCCCCCTCTAGGCCCTTGGGCCTTCTATAAGGTTTAATAAACTATCGTCTTGAATGTTTAGTGGGCTTCTTGCGTAATCCGCCATTGGGGCTGACCCGGCCCCTCCTGGGCGGGTCATGACTGATAGTAATATCCCCAACATTAGGCCCGAGGTTGACTTTGAATTTCATTCTTTGTCAATCTTCAATATTTAGACAAAAATCCATCTTCTTATCTTCGTTGAAGTTTTCGTAACCCGCCGTGACGTCATCTCTTGAAACACAAAGAACTTTCATGACATCATCTCCCAACGGATCTTTTATCTTTAATGCTTCCCGAGAATCGAGGTGTCTGTGTAGCTGGATAACTATTATTCGGCTCTCCTCGATTTTTGTGCCCATTTGTTCACATCTTTCCTTATAAATAGGCATGCCTCGACCTTCTCATTCTCCTATCTTGCTCCGTCTTCTTCCTCTCGCGCACCCCCTGCTGCTCGAGCTTCACCGCCGCCGCGCTTCATCTCCGTCGATGTTGGCCGCTGCATCATCCTGAACCGATCCAGAGAACAGCGGTGACCTCCGCAGAAGACCTGTGACTGTAAGTTCTCTTCTTTTTACTTCTCAGATCCGCACTTAGGGTTTCCAGATTATTTCGTGTTCTTCCGAGTTCATCGCAGTCCCTTGTAGTTTTTCCACTGTAGGCCTCTTCTTGATCCAAAAATATGTATATATGTTCGTGCGGTAGTATTCTTGTGCCTTTTCTTGATCCACAGATCCCTTTCTCTGTTTCAAAGGCCGCATTAGAACTTACATACTCTTCTGCGCTGAACCTTTTTAGGTCTAGAATTTTTTCCATTTTGAATAGCCATTTGATCTGGAATAATACCAAACAATTTAGGAAACTTGTTTGTCTCAACACTTAGCTGAAATTGCTTTCTTCAAATATCTGTAGTCATGGCGGCTTATCATGCCAGCTTAATTTTCCTTATATGTCATTAGCCCTTAACTAAGCCTCCATTACTTGTTTGCTTCTTCATCACTTAACTGTCAATCTCACCATTAAACTGAACCGGCATGTTGCTTTTATTTTCAGTTCTTCTTTGCACATCATGCCGTCCACAACACCAACCGTCTGTAACTGGGTTCCCTCAACCATAACTGAGGAACGTTTAAAAGAGTTCTTCACCATAGGATTTCTGCCAGCAAAAACCGCCATGTCTTACCGTGCCCCTGACCCGGAAGAAGAACGGCCCAATCCAAGAGACGGCGAGGTGATCGTTTTCACTGACCACATGAACCGTGGCTTCTCACCGCCCGGCTCAAAGTTCTTCAGAGAGGTCCTCCACTTTTTCAAGCTCCATCCTCAAGATATTGGGCCTAATTCCATATCTAACATCTGTAACTTCCAAGTACTCTGTGAAGTATATCTTCAACAAGAGCCGACCGTGGAGTTGTTTAGAGAATACTTTAATCTGAACCGGCAGAACGAGTGCACCAACGGCCTTAGCTTAGAGCTTGGAGGCATATCAATTCAGCGCCGGCAGGGTGCCGTCTTCCCCATCATTGTCTTACCAAGTCACCCAAAGGACTGGAACCAGACTTGGTTCTACTGCCAGGACACTTCACCAGCAAATGAGAAGCCACTGCCGGGTTATCGCCCCGATCGTCTTGACTCCAAGTTCGCGCTTCCTGGTAAGCTTACTGTCGCTGAACGCAAGAGGCTAATACCATCCATCAAAAGGATCAATGCTCTGTTGGGGAACGGGTTAACTGGAGTTGATCTGACCCGCTGCTGGATCTCATGGCGGGTCATCCCTTTGAGCCGCCGGTCAAAGCTGATGTATGAGTATGGTGGAGGCCCGGATGACTATCTTCGTCACCGCCCCGTTCAATTGACAGAAGAAGATATTGTCTCAATGTCAACTCTTCTGGTGAACGGGAAATACGAAGATTGCAGTGTTGTCGGGTTAAACCCCTTCTGCCAGCTTAACCCGGTGCCAGAAGTAAGGATATTGTTATTTCTCTCCTTTGTATTTTCCCAGCCGTATTGTTTTAATACTTGCCTGACTCTTTATCTTGTTTTTTACCTGTCTGCAAGCCAACTCTGACTCCTGGAAAGTTAAGTATGGCCACGAGGCTGCCAAGAAAGCGAAAGACGCCGCCATAAACGCCAAGAAAATGACCCGGAGGTCGAAAAAGAAGAAAAAGAGCACTGGTGAAGATTTGATGAAGCTTGATGATACATCTGATTCAGAGGTAGCCCTTGATTCCCTTGGCCAATTTTTTAACAATCTTATTGACACTGATCCTTACTAGGATGACACTGGAGCTAGTCAGGCTGTGGAAGCAGAGGTAACTATCATTTCCTCCGACTCAGAGCCCTTGCCAAGATAAAAAGTTCGACAAGTGATCCATAAAGTAAGGTTTTCTAACCCTTTTGCTCACTTGGATCCCAACTTTCATTTGAAAAAGTAGCAACATGAAAGCCGCCGTCAAGCTCGGATTGAAGATGAGCCGGTTGTCGTTCTTCAACAAACTCCTCAGAAACGCCCGAATGAGGTTTACTTCTTTTTGTCTTTAACTCTGTTTAATGGATCCTTCCCCTCGTATTATTTTAACTCTATTTTATCTTTTCAGGAGGTTTCTCGCTCTTCTAGCGACTCATCGTAGACGCAATTTCCGGCCTTTAAGACTGCCCCTGGGTAATGAAAAATCCTCATGTTTTCCGGTTTGTTCAAATTGTATCCTTATACTGACAATCCTGCAACATTTTTCTTAGTGGCCAAGCTAAATCCAAGAAGGCAAAGGTAGCTAAACCGGTAGAAGACCCTCCGGTGCTTGCGTCTGACCCGGCCAGGCCATCTTCTCCATTAACCGATGCTCCAGAAGACCCGCCTGTTGATGCAGAAGCAAATCCTCCTGAACCGTTGTTTGATCAGACCACTGTAAACCCTTCCGCAACTGGACCATCAAGCTCAGCCAACCCGCCATCTCCGTCCGCCCAAGACGTTCAGATCATTGGGAGCCATTTTATTGAGCCGGGGAATCCAACCGTGTTGGCTCGGTGTACTGCGAAACAAGAGGCATTGGAGAGGAAAAAAGTGCGCTTTGACGTTTCCAATTACGACCATTTAAATGCCAATGATATTTTATCTAGCTATCTCAGCCACGTGCACTCCAGTCGCGACTCTGAGATCAAAATGGTCAAACAGTTGCAGCTGAAATATGAGGTATGTTCTTTCGGCTTATCTATATTCCTTCAGCCCCCAAGTCTTCAGATTATGAGACAACCGGAATGATCTGTAGACTTTAGCATATAGGCCAAGAACTTCACCTTTGATTTTCTTGAGTTCAATAAAATAGAACAAAACTTCACCTGTAGTCCCCAAGGGCCGGTTCTTTTGATCATAAATGAGCCGGTACCTTAAATTGTTTTGTAGCATATTCAAACAACTTAATATTCCGACTTCACTTTGAGAAACTTGCTGAACTGCATACATTAGCCCCAAGTGCCAAGTGATATTACTTTGTAAGGTACTTGGGACTTAAAGTATGTCTTTAGAGTCATAAAAATTTGATTTGGCATACATTAGCCCCCAAGTGTCAAGTGGTTTTTTGTAAAGTACTTGAGACTTGAATCTTGATTTTTGAACTTGAAGCAAAATCTTGACTCATCTGAATGTTTTGCAGAATGCCTTATCTGAATTGAACTCGCAATTGACTGATGCGAAGATCGGGCTAGTGAGTCAGGAGGCAGAAATCAAATCTGCTAACTCCAAACTGCAAATAAGTCTCTCTGAGACGGAAAATTTAAAGACCAGCTTCGCTGCCAAGAAGAAAACCTGGGAAGAGGAAAAAACACTTCTGACCCAATGCGCTGGGAAGGCCGAAACAACCCTTGAAGAGATTTCAACAGAGCTGAATGGTTTAAAGGGCCGGGTGTCTCAAATGGTGGCTGCCATCTTTGGTAAGCCGTCTGATTCTAATTTTGTGTGCTTTTTGCTGATCCGGAGTGTAAGCCGCCAGCTGACTTTGTATATAAAATATGTGCAGGCCCACGAAGCAAAAATCTGAGCCAAGATCCTTTGATTAAATTGAAGGTAGTGTATACTTTGATAGAACAACTGTATATTGGCGCACAGTGGGAACTTGCTGCCATCTCTCCTGCCAATCAAGGACCCAACCGGCTTAGCGACGTCTCGAAGAAACTGTCAATCCTGCCTGCCAGATTTCAAGAAGTGAAACGCTCCTATGCGCGAGCCGGAGCTTTGACTGCCATGAGCCGCTCCAAGGCTTGGGTGCCAGACCTAGACCCAGCGGACGTGGCCAGAGGCTATCCCACTGTGAAGGAAGACGGTTCTCCCTTTGAGAAGGATGACTTCATGGCTTGCGTGCGCGGAGTCCGACCTCAGGCAACTACCCTTGGAGACGACACCAACATTGAGAAATACCAGCCGGGTTTTGATGCTGAAAATAAGAAGATGGCGACTCCCTCATACAAGGTGAAGGATTTGATCCCGCCTGTAAGAGAAAATACATTTGCCATGGAAGTTGACTCGGCAGGCCTGATCGATGATGAAGCAGAATTCGTCGCCGTGAATGGTTTTGACTGGTCAAAACCCAACTTCCAGCCAACAGAGGGCGGTGAACCGACGAGGGAGGAATAATAACCATCTTCATTTGGCTTATAAAAAGCCGTGTAATAGTTTATCTGTGAAAACACTGAATGCCTTGCTTATGCCATGGTGCTTAAAACACTGTGTGTGACTTCGTGTTTCCTGATGGCAATATATGCATTATATTTGATGATCGTTTCTGCAACACTTTAACTCTGTTCCCTGTAGATACAAGAGAAAAGACTGGCTTGGCGGCTTAGAACCGAATGGGTTAAAACACCCGGCTTATATCCAATATGTTTATCATAATAGAAAACAGAAAGCATACATGAATAAAGGACAAGGGATGAAACTAACTCTTTAGTTAATGCAACAGGAAATTATATATAAATAATAGCCACACTTGTACCTTCGATCCTTAGACCACCGGCTTGAGTAACCCGGGTAATGAAGCCGATAACTCAATCTTTCTGAGAAATCAATACCTTTGAATACATAAATGATCGTCATACCTTGGTAGCCATGTTGTCAAATAGACAAACCGGCGAAGAAGATCATGCTAATTATTTGCAACAAGAAACTCAAAGGCAAATAAAAGTTAACAAGTGTGATTTAACCTTATGTTTAAAGGTTGGTGGCTTCTGATTCGAATACAATCAGTAAACCGAACCAAAGGGGTTAAGCTAAGGTTCAAATACGACCATATAGCCCCCAGTGGTTGTGGTGTTGCGCCGATCAAGAGGGTACCGATAGCTATGTTCTCTTTGGTTCGAATACGACCTATGTTTGAACAGGAAGCCCCAAAATGTCCTTGAGAGGTCTTTAATGACCCTAATTCGAATACGATCCAAGTCGGACCCAAAAGGGGTTAAGCTATGATTCGGATACGATCAAGAAGCCCCCTAGTGAGTTTGGCCTTGAGCCGGTCAAGAGGGTTACGACAGCTATGTTCTCTTTGGTTCGAATATGACATATGTTTGAATAGGAAGCCCCCAAGTGACCATGATAGTTGCAGCTAGATTCGAATAAGATCATAAGCCGGACCAAAAAAGGTTAGACTTGATTCAAATATGATCAGCTCCTTAATAGTCATTCGAGAATAAGAAATAACAAAGATGCATAATCTTTGAAAAGAAAAGAGACCGATGGTCTTAGTTTATTACTTATCATGGTATATACAATGTTAAAGTATGTACATGATGAGAGCCGGTAGCTCAGGTGTAGTATGGCCGAAGTTGAGCAATGTTCCATGGCCGGCGGGTCTCCTCCTCCGACTTACGTGAATCTTTGTGTTCTCGAATGTCAATGAGGTAATACGACCTGTTGTTTAAGTTCTTGCTGACCACAAAGGGTCCTTCCCAAGGTGGGGATAGCTTGTGCGCATCTGACTGGTCCTGGATGAGCCGGAGCACCAGGTCGCCTTCCTAAAAAGTCCTGGATTTGACCCGGCGGCTGAGATAACGGCGCAGGTCCTGTTGATAAATTGATGACCGAGCCGCTGCTAAGTCTCTTTCTTCATCCAACAAGTCAAGTGCATCCTGTCTGGCTTGTTCATTATTAGCTTCAACATAAGCCGCCACACGGGGCGAGTCATGACGGATGTCACTAGGCAACACTGCTTCTGCTCCATAAACCATGAAGAAAGGTGTGTAACCTGTATACGTGTTAGGCGTGGTGTTGATACTCCACAACATCGAGGGTAATTCGTCTACCCAACAACCCGGCGTTCGCTGTAAGGGAACCATAAGCCGGGGTTTGAGACCTTTTAAAATTTCCTGATTTGCCCTCTCAGCTTGACCATTAGATTGAGGATGAGCTACAGAAGAAACATCAAGCCGGATGTGCTCACATTGACAAAACTCCTCCATAGCCCCTTGGGACAGATTAGTGCCATTGTTAGTGATAATGTTGTGTGGAAAACCAAAACGGAAGATCACCTTTTTCATGAACTGAACCGCCATGGCTGCGTCACACTTACTCACTGGCTCCGCCTCAACCCACTTAGTGAATTTATCAACTGCCACTAAGAGATGTGTCTTTTTATCCTTAGACCTTTTGAAAGGTCCCACCATGTAAAGCCCCCAAACCACAAACGGCCAAGTGATTGGAATCATCTGGAGCTCTTGAGCCGGCACATGCGCTCGTCGCACGAACTTTTGACATCCATCACATCTGCTGTCCAGATCCTCTGCATCCGCGTGAGCCATCAACCAGTAAAAACTGTGATGAAAAGCCTTGGCCGCCAGAGATTTTGACCCGGCGTGATGACCACAATCACCTTCATGGATCTCACGAAGTATTTCTTGACCTTCTTCGGGGGAAACACACAGCTGAAACGCTCCGGAGACGCTGCGATGGTATAATTCTCCATCCGAAATCGTCATTGACTTAGACCGCCGGGTTATCTGTCGAGCCAGGGTCTCATCCGCTGGCAACTCTCCCCGGGTCATGTAAGCCAAGAACGGCACTGTCCAATCTGGGATGACATGAAGAGCTGCCACCAACTGCGCCTCCGGGTCAGGAACAGCTAAATCTTCTTCTGTGGGCAACTTGACAGACGGGTTATGCAAATCATCCAAAAAGGTGTTAGGTGGTACCGGCTTACGCTAAGACCCCAACCGGCTTACAGCATCAGCCGCTTCGTTCTTTCCATGGTCAATGTGCTCCACCTGATAACCTTTAAAATGCCCTGCAACAGCATCAACCTCCCGGCGATAAGTCGCCATGAGAGGGTCCTTGGAATCCCACTTGCCTGATACCTGTTGAGCCACTAAATCTGAGTCGCCAAGACATCTGACCCGGCTCAAACTCATCTCTTTTGCCACTCGAAGACCATGGAGCAAGGCTTGATACTCTGTTGTGTTGTTAGTGCAAGGAAACATCAACCGTAACACATCACAAAATTTGTCACCTCGCGAAGAGGTTAACACAACTCCAGCCCCCGAGTCTTCCAACTGTCTGGACCCATCAAAATGAATAGTCCAATACGTGTTGTCTGGTTTCTCTTCTGGCATCTGCATCTCTGTCCAGTCATTAATGAAGTCAACTAGTGCTTGAGATTTGATCGCGGTACGCGACACATACTTCAACCCATGAGACCCAAGCTCGATCGCCCACTTGGCGACTTGCCGAGTGTCTTCTCTGTTTTGAATGATGTCTCCTAAAGGAGCAGAGCTAACCACGGTGATTGGATGTCCCTGAAAATAATGCTTAAGCTTCCGGCTTGCCATGAACACCCCATATATGAGCTTCTGCCAATGTGGATATCGTTGCTTGGATTCAATTAGCACCTCACTGACGTAGTAAACCGGCCGTTGAACCGGATGCTCCTTGCCAGCCTCCTTGCGCTCCACCACAGTAGCCACACTAACAACTCATGAGTTGGCGGCCACGTATAACAGCAGCGACTCCTTCTCAACCGGAGCAGCCAGGACCGGCGACTCAGCAAGTTGTGTCTTTAGATCTTCAAAAGCAGAGTTTGCAGTATTGCTCCAAACAAAATCATCTTTTTTCTTCATCATCTGATACAGAGGCATTGCCTTCTCCCCTAACCGGCTTATGAACTGGCTCAAAGCAGCGACACGACCCGCCAGTCATTGAACGTCATTGATGCATGTTGGTTTGGCCAGGGATGTAATTGCCTTGATTTTCTCCGGGTTAGCCTCAATACCTCAGTTAGACACCAAAAAACCCAAGAGCTTGCCGGCTGGGACTCCAAAAACACACTTGGCCGGGTTAAGCATCATTTTGTAGACCCGGAGATTATCGAAAGTCTCTTTCAGATCTGTGACCAAGGTTTCCTCCTTCCTGGATTTTACCACTATATCATCCACATAAGCATGAACATTACGCCCAATTTGATCGTGAAGACAATTCTGCACACACCGTTGGTAAGTCGCCTGGGCACTCTTAAGCCCAAAAGGCATAGACACATAGCAGAAAGCTTCAAAAGGAGTGACAAAAGCCGTCTTCTCCTGATCCTTGACTGCCATCTTGATCTTATGATAACCGGAAAAAGCATCCAAGAAACTCGAACATGCGCAACCCGCCGTAGCATCAATGATCTGATCAATACGGGGGAGGGCAAAAGGATCAGCCGGACAAGCCTTGTTTAGATCGGTGTAATCCACACACATAAGCCAGGTGCCATTCTTTTTTAGTACAAGCACCGGGTTGGCTAACCACTCTGGGTGAAAGACTTCTACAACGAACCCAGCTGCCAAAAGCTGGGTCACCTCTTCTCCAATGGCCTTGCGCCTTTCTTCATTGAACCGTCGGAGAAATTGTCTGACAGGTTTAAACTTTGGATCAATATTGAGACTGTGCTCAGCGAGTTCCCTCGGGAAACCCGGCATGTCTGAAGGTTTCCATGCGAAGATGTCCCGGTTCTCACGGATGAACTCGATGAGCGCGCTTTCCTATTTTGGATCCAAGTTAGCACTGATGATGAACTGCTTGGATGAGTCGCCAGGCACAAAGTCAACCATCTTGGTGTCATCAACTGATTTGAACTTCAACACCGGCTCATGCTCTGTTGTTGGTTTCTTTAATGACGTCATGTCTGCCGGGTCAACATGATCTTTGTAAAAATTTAACTCCTCTGTTGCACAGACAGATTCAGCATAGGAAACATCACCTTCTTCACACGCCAAAGCTATTTTCCGGCTCCCGTGTACTGTAATGGTGCCCTTATAACCCATCATCTTAAGCTGCAAATACACATAACACGACCGAGCTAAGAATTTGGCATAAGCCGGCCGTCCAAACAGAGCATGATATGGGCTTTTGATCTTAACCACCTCAAAGGTTAATTTTTCTGCTCTAGAGTCATACTCATCCCCAAAGGCTACTTCCAGTTCAATCTTACCCACTGGGTATGCCGACTTGCCAGGAACCACCCTGTGAAAAACAGTGTTGGATTGTTTAAGACTCTTATCAGTCAATCCCATCCGGCGGAACGTCTCAGAGTAGAGGATGTTGATGCTGCTGCCTCCATCCATGAGTACCATAGTGAATTTATATCCACCAACCTGAGGCGCCACCATCAAAGCCAAGTGACCTGGATTATCGACCCGGGGTGGGTGATCGTCTATATTCCACATAATAGGCTGCTCTGACCAACGTAAGTAACATGGAACCGCCGGCTCAACGGCATTGACGGCCCTCTTGTGAAGTTTCTGGTCTCTATTACATAAGCTAGTGGTGAATACATGGTATTGCCCACTATTCAGCTGCTTCGGGTTGCTCTGATATCCAAACTGCTGTTGGTGATTACCTTGGCCGGGTTGCGGATTATACCCTCCTTGGTTACCAGGATGGCCTTGACCGTGGAATCCTCCTCCACCTAAACCGGCGCCCGGGCCTTGGAAACCGCCTCCAGCTGAGCCGCCACCTGGGCCGTGACCTCCATCAAACGCATTTGAATTTTTAAACGCCTTCATGATCGTACAACCTTTCCACAGGTGGGTGGCTGGCTTCTCTCGAGTGCCGTGTTTTGGACAAGGCTCATTCAATAATTGCTCAAGGGTGGGACCTGACCCGCCCGACCGAGGGGGCTGTCTGCCCTTGCACCATTGATTTCCGCCCTATGCATTGTGTTAGCAACAAACTCATCAGTCTTACGTTTATTACCTCCTTGATTCGTCTGGTTATGCTGGTGACCCTTGTCGTTGCCATTCTTCTTTCTCTTTGTTGCCTTTTCTTCGTCAGGCACTGGGTCCTTGGTAGTATTAGAATTAACATACTTGACGAGAGCCGCCATCAATGTTCCCATGTCATTACAGTCATGCTTGAGCCGCCCCAGCTTCTGCTTCAGAGGTTCGAAACGGCAATTTTTCTCCAACATTAAGACTGCTGAGCCGGCATCCATCTTATCAGATGAATGTATTATCTCCTTGACCCGGCGCACCCAATGGGTTGTGGATTCACTATCCTCTTGCTTGCAATTGGTCAGGTCCACAATCGACATAGGCTGCTTACACATGTCTTTAAAGTTCTAGATGAACCGGGCCTTCAACTCCGCCCATGAGCCGATAGAATTGGGTGGCAATCCCTTCAACCAAGTACGAGCTGTTCCATCTAACATCATAGTGAAATACTTGGCCATTGCTACATCGCTGACCTCCAATAACTCCATAGCCATCTCATAACTCTCAATCCAAGCCCCGGGCTGTAAGTCAGCTGTGTAATTAGGCACCTTACGGGGCCCCTTAAAGTCCTTTGCCAAACGCTCATTACGTATGGCCGGCACCAAGCAAGGAACGCCTCCGGTTCTTGTGGCCACTCCTGCCTCGACCGAGGTTGCTGGATAAGCTGGAAAAGTTTGATGAGCCACCTGATCTGCTGCCATTTGAACTGCTCATTCCGCCTCTTGACGAATCCTCTCCTTATCCGCCAAGTTAAGGCCTCCAGCCCGCACTGACTCATGCCTGTATGGCCGGTTGTGGCGTTGAGCATTGCTTGACATATCTGCGGATTTCATATGCCTACTGTAACTCGGGCTCCGGCTTGGGCGAGGAGTTGAATGGATCCTGTCTCGACTGTAGGAGTATGCATCCTGCTGCGCCAGAGCTGTTTGAAGAAGTTCTCTTACCCTCCATGTTTCAATAGCCGCCAGTGAATCACCTTCCATCGAAAGAGCTGCCAGACGAGCCGATGCTACGATGAGGTTTTCCAAAGGGTTGGAGAAGTGACCCGGCGGTGTTGGGACATAATGAGGCGGAGCGGTGATTATACGAGGTGGATCCATGGCGCGCGGCTGGACCGGTGCGCCGAGTGTTGTAATCCGAGGTGCCTCCGGCGGGTTACTTCCCCCGGCTCCGGGTGTGTGAAAAAGATTCCTAGGATCAAGCGTTAGAGGCAGACGTGATTGGGTTGTCTGATACCTCCTCCTCATGACCTTGTTCGACACGTTCAGATCCACCGAGAGCCGAAAGGTCTCCGCTTGAAGCTGTTGAGCACGAACGTCCAAAGCCGCCCGCTCTGCTGCCATCCTGACTTCCTCTGCGGATAGATTTTCCTTAGCTTGCACCATCTCTTCACGTAAGCGTGCCACCTCTGCGTCATGCTGGGCTTTATCCGCCGGCTCTACCACGGCAGTCAATAGAGTCGTCAGTTTATCCATGAGGTCCATCAAGATCTGAGCCGGGGGGGCACGTGGGGTCTCCTGACCCGGCCGCAGCCGACCTGGTAGCTGTTGCCGCCGCTACTATAGAGTTCTGCCCGGGCTGTGTCCCTGCCATGAAAATGTCGGCCCAATTCGGCGGCTCAAGAGGGTCCGAAATACTGCTGCCATCGGAACAGCCCCCGAGCATGCCGTCCTGCAGTTGGCACAAAGAGTCCGTCCCGCCCGTTGCTGAAGCAGTGTCAGAACAGACGGCCATCTCACCACCCTCCATCGATCCTTCAGAGTATTCACCACCGTGGATGCAGCCTACGAAGGCACGCTTCATGGCAGATTGAACACGGGCGGTCCTCGCGCGCCGAGCCGTTTTGATGAGGTTGGTGTGGACGTCCGGCTCAGGACCTGACTCGCTGATCCGGCCTATGAAGACGTGAATTCCGCCGAAGGGGACCCGGTATCCGTACTCAATTGAGCCAGCCTCGGGGCCCCAGCCTTCGTCGTCGATGTAGAGCTTGCCGCGACGACTCTTGGTCATCCGGCCCACAGCGTATCCCTTGAGCCCTTCGAAGTTGCCCTTCAAGAACTCAAATCCACCGTGCGCTGGCCCCATGGTGGGCGCCAACTGTCGTGGAATTGTCACGGCATATGTCCTAGAGCAAGGACTTAGTCGTAGGGCCATCGCACTAGGAATCTTAAAGGGGTTAATCGGGACAAAGGACACGAGAGGGTTTTATACTAGTTTGGCCCCTTATGATGATGGTAAAAGCCTACATCTAGTTGGGATTGGTATTGCTGGGGTTTCGATCACCAAGAGGCTCAACTCGTCGGCTTGGTTATCGACTTGTTGTTTCTTGCCCTAAGACGCCGCCGGGTCATCCCCTTATATACATGGGTTGACGCCTGGTGGCCTACAGAGTCCCGGCCGGCACATAATCGTGTCCGGCTCGGTGACTTCCTTTACATGCCTTTCTTTACAAGTCTTTGCTTACATATGGTGGTTTACAATATCAGGCCTTAAGCCGCCTCCAGGCCCTTGGACCTTCTATAAGATTTAATAAACTATCATGTTGAATGTTTACTGGGCTTCTTGCGTAACCCGCCATTGGGGCTGACCCGGCCCCTCCTGGGCGGGTCATGACTGATAGTAATATC
Source organism: Triticum dicoccoides (assembly GCF_002162155.2). Classification (NCBI taxonomy): domain Eukaryota; kingdom Viridiplantae; phylum Streptophyta; class Magnoliopsida; order Poales; family Poaceae; genus Triticum; species Triticum dicoccoides. The sequence goes on along the minus strand of NC_041384.1, from coordinate 111,113,429 downwards.
CCCAACAGGACTGGAAAAGGAGCACATATTAGAGACCTATTCTACACAAACCCAAAAGTGCTCAAACTTCACGGAGCATGTTTTTGGAATATATATATAAAATATTGGGCGAAGAAAGTACCAGCGGGGGGCCACCAGCGAGGTGGAGGGCGCGTCCTACCCCCTGGGCGCACCCCCCGACCTTGTGGGCCCCCTGGCAGGCCTCCGGTGCCCATCTTTGGATATATGGTGTGTTTTGACCTGGAAAAAATCAGAAGTAAGCTTTTGGGATGAAGCGCTGCCGTCTCTAGGTGGAACATGGGCAGAACCAATCTAGGGCTCCAGTGGAGCTGATCTGCCGGGGAAACATCCCTCCATGAGGGGGAAATCATCGCCATCGTCATCACCATCGATCCTCTCATTGAGAGGGGGTCAATCTCCATCAACATCTTCACCAGCACCATCTCCTCTCAAACCCTAGTTCATCTCTTCTATTCGATCTTGGTCCCAAAACCTCAGATTGGTACATGTGGGTTGCTAGTAGTATTGCTTACCCCTTGTAGTTGATGCTAGTTGGTTTATCCGGTGGAAGATTGTATTTTCAAATCCTTAATGATAATTAATACTCCTTTGATCTTGATCATAGATATGTTTTGTGAGTATTTACGTTTGTTCCTGAGGACATGCATGGGAGAAGTCTTGTTATAAGTAATCATGTGAATTTGGTATTCGTTCGATATTCTGATGAGATTTATGTTGTCTCTCCTCTAGTGGTGTTATGTGAACATCGACTGCATGACACTTCACCATTATTTGGGCCTAGAGGAAGGCATTGGTAAGTAATAAGTAGATGTTGGGTTGCTAGACTGGCAGAATCTTAAACCCTAGTTTATGTGTTGCTTCGTAAAGGGGCTTATTTGGATCCATATGTTTCATGCTATGGTTAGGTTTACCTTGATTCTTCTTTCATAGTTGTGGATGCTTGCAAGAGGGGTTAATCATAAGTGGGAGGCTTGTCCAAGGAAGGGCAGCACCCAAGCACCGGTCCACCCACATATCAAATTATCAAAGTAACGAACGTGAATCATATGAGCATGATGAAAACTAACTTGACAACAAATCACATGTGTCCTCGGGAAAGCTTTACTTTATATAAGAGTTTGTCCAGGCTTGTCCTTTGCTACAAAAAGGATTGGTCCACCTTGTTGCACCTTAGTTACTTTATTTACTTGTTACCGTTACAATTTTCCTTATCATAAAACTATCTGTTACCGATAATTTCAGTGCTTGCAGAGAATACCTTGCTGAAACCCACTTGTCATTTCCTTCTGCTCCTCGTTGGGTTTGACACTCTTACTTATCAAAAGGACTGCGATAGATCCCCTATACTTGTGGGGTCATCAAGACTCTTTTCTAGCACCGTTGCCGGGGAGTGAAGCGCCTTTGGTAAGGAAACATTTATAAAGTGTGCTGAAATTTACTATCACTTGTTACTGTGCAAAATAATCCTTGAGGGGCTTGTTCGGGGTATCTTAACCTCGACTGGAAGAGAAAATAGTTGCTCCTCAACCTACTGCACCTACTAAAAATATTTATCATCAAAATCCTTCGGTATGATAGAGAAACTGCTAGCTATTCCTGATATGCACCTAATATATGTGGATGAAGTTTGTGGATTATTTAAGCTTGCAGGTATACCCGAGGATGTTGTCAAGAAGTAGGTCTTCCCTTTATCTTTGAAGGGAAAGGCATTGACATGGTATAGGCTATTGGATGATATTGGTTCATGGAACTACAACCGATTAAATTGCAATTTCATCAGAAGTTTTATCCTATCCATCTAGTTCACCGTGATTGGAATTACATATATAATTTTTGGCCTCGTTAAGGAGAAAAGTATTGCTCAAGCTTGGGGGAGGCTTAAGTCAATGTTATATTCAAGCCCCAATCATGAGCTTTCAAGAGAAACTAATATTCAAAAAATTTATGCTTGGCTTTTGATACGTCCATTTTGCATCATGTTTTCCTACTGTTATTAATGATGTTTTTATGCATAATAATGCTTTTTGGAGTAATTCTAATGCATCTTCTCTCATAATTTGCAAGGTACACACAAAGAGGGAGAATTTCGGCAACTGGAAATCTGGACCTGGAAAAGCTACGTCAGGCTACCTATTCCGCACAACTCCAAACAAGCTGAAACTTCACGGAGAATTTTTATGGAATATATGATGAATATTGGAGCAAATAAGTACCAGAGGAGGCCCACCAGGAGGGCACAACCCACCTGGGCGTGCCAGGGAGCCCAGGCACGCCTTGTTGGGTTGTGCTCACCCAGGCCCACCTCCGGTGCCCATCTTCTGGTATATAAGTCATTTTTACCTCAAAAATTGAGGAGAGGACTTTCGGGATGGAGCACCACCATCTTGAGGCAGAACTTGGGAAGGAGCACTTTTTCCCTCCGGCGGAGCGATTCCGCCGGGGGAACCTCCCTCCCGGAGGGGGAAATCATCGTCATCACCATCACCAACAGCTCTCCCATCTTGGGGAGGGCAATCACCATCAACATCTTCAACAACACCATCTCATCTCAAACCCTAGTTCATCTCTTGGGTTCAATCTTGTTACCGGAACTATAGATTGGTGCTTGCGGGTGACTAGTAGTGTTGATTACATCTTGTAGTTGATTACTATATGGTTTATTTGGTGGAAGATTATATGTTCAGATCCATTATGCTATTTAATACCCCTCTGACCTTGAGCATGTTTATCACTTATGAGTAGTTACTTTTGTTCTTGTGGTCACGGGAGAAATCATGTTGCAAGTAATCATGTGAAATCGATATGTGTTCAATATTTTGATAGTATGTATGTTGTGATTCCCTTAGTGGTGGCATGTGAACGTCGAATATATGACACTTCACCATATTTTGGCCTAATGGAATGCATTGTGGAGTAGCAATTAGATGATGGGTTGCGAGAGTGACAGAAGCTTAAACCCCAATTTATGCGCTATTCCGTAAGGGACTGATTGGATCCAAAAGTTTAATGATATGGTTAGAATTTATTCTTAATACTTTTCTCATAGTTGCAGATGCTTGCGGGAGGGTTAATCATAAGTAGGAGGTTTGTTCAAGTAAGAAGAACACCTAAGCACCGGTCCACCCACATATCAAGTTATCAAAGTAGCAAACACTAATCGAACCAACATGATGAAAGTGACTAGATGAAATTCCCGTGTACCCTCAAGAACGCTTTGCTTATTATAAGAGACTGTTTTGGCATGTCCTTTGCCTCAAAAGTATTGGGCCACCTTTCTACACTTTTGCTACTATTATCGTTACTTGCTCGTTAAAAATTATCTAGCTATCAAACTACTCTGCTACTTACAATTTCAGCACTTGCAGACATTACCTTGCTGAAAACCACTTGTCCTTTCCTTCTGCTCCTCGTTGGGTCCGACACTCTTACTTATCAAAAAGAGCTACAATTGATCCCCTATACTTGTGGGTTATCAAGGCTATTTTCTGGCGCCGTTGCCGGGGAGTGAAGCGCCTTTGGTAACTGGAATTTGGTAAGGAAACATGTATGTAGTGTGCTGAAATTTATTGTCACTTGCTACTATGGAAAACAATCCTTTGAGGGGTTTGTTTGGGGTATCTTCACCTCGACCGGAACCACAATTAGCTACCCCTCAACCTACTGCACCTACTGAAAATATTGAATATGAAATTCCTTCGGGTATGATAGAACAACTGCTAGCTAATCTTGATGCAGGAGATGGAACCGAACATCCTAATATCCACTTGATATATGTGGAACACATTTGTGGATTATTTAACCTTGCAGGTTTACCCGGAGATGGTGTTAAGAAGAAGGTTTTCCCTTTATATTTGAAGGGAATATCATTGGCATGGTATAGGCTATGCGATGATATTGGATCTTGGAATTGGAATCGATTGAAATTGGAGTTCCACCAAAAAATTTATCCTATGCATCTAGTTCATCGTGATCGGAATTACATATATAATTTTTGGCCTCATGAAGGAGAAAGTATTTCTCTAGCTTGGGGGAGGCTGAAGTCAATGTTATATTCATGCCCCAATCATCAGCTCTCAAGAGAAATTATTATCCATAATTTTTATGCTCGGCTTTCTCATAATGATCGATCCATGCTTGCTACTTCTTGTGTTGGTTCTATTATAAAGAAGACTATTGAATTCTGGTGGGATATCTTGAAAAGAATTAAACTCAACTCTGAAGATTAGGAAATCGATGAAGGTAATGAGTTAGGTATTAATATTATGTAACATCCCAAATTTTCAATTTGGAATGTTATACAATAGATCATCATTGCATATCATATTTTATTACTTTTTGGCTGATCCTAGAAATTTCATGCAACTCAAGGAACCCCGGAGAGAGTTGGGGATTTCGTTATTTTCATATTTGAGTTTTCTCAAATTTTGAAAATAGGATCTTTTGATTTTATTTATTTTATCTTCAATTATTTCTATTACAAAAATATGAGAGAGGGAATAAAATGACTTTCCCAAAATAAATAAATATTGAGGATTTAATAATAAAATAAAATTTGATTTTATTTTGGTTTATTTGCTATTTTATTTGAATTTAGGGAAAATTGCATGTTTTCAAAAGTTGCATTTAGGTCCAAGAAAATGTTCATCCGGTTCTAAATATTTTATTTAGACGGTGAAATTTTGTTTTGGAATTTTTAGATTTTTATTAATTTTTCTAGAATTTTTCTTAGTTTCGGCGAAATTTAATAAAAAAACACGCTCGACTGGGCCAAGGGCCCAGCCGAGCCAGGCCGGTCCAGCCGCCGCCGCCTCCCGCCGTGCAGCCGCCGGACTCGGGAGTCCGATCCCGAGCCGTCGCTCGTCGCCCCTTCCCCAAGCCATGGCCGCCCCCCTTTATAACCCCACCGAAGCCCCCCTAAAGCCCCACACCACCCGCCGCCGCACCCCACGCCGCCCGCGTCGCCCGCCGCCGCCTGC